>NW_026555336.1:18622818-18833516 GCF_029017545.1 Prosopis cineraria | reverse complement strand
TAAAATGAGTATAATGAGAGTTGTTTAAGGTATTGGGAACACCACACTGATAATTTTGGAAGTGGTTGGCCAATGGGAGCATTTAATATCCAAAAATTAACATAAATATGGTAGTTGGAAAAGGTTTATGTGCATTAATGGAACTAATAAGCCCATTAGGTATGAATAAGTAGTGACTGAGTTGATAAAAATAGAGTGTGTGGAGTTATATGCAGATAAATTTTCAAGATTTAGACAATGATAATATTCTTGTGGTATGGATGTAGTGAGGTTCATTTGGCACCATTCAAGCTTAGGAGAAGCTTGGGAAGTTGGTATAGTGAGGGGTAAATCTTTGACCTTTCCAAAAGTTTGAGGTAATTGGGGGAAACTTAATCTTATAGTTGAATATTAATTGTGTTTGTGACAATGTGAATTATGATTTAAATTAATGAGCATAATGGCAAAATGTTTGATTTGCGAAATGGCTTTTGGAAAGAAAACCTTAATTATGCCACCCTTTGTGTTTTACGAAATTGATTGTGAATTATTAGTATGGGTGGAGAATTGTGATAGATTATGTGTTGAGTTTGTGGAGTATTTGAGTTTATGTGAGTTCATGTACTATAAACTGATTGTTAAAATGCATACTATGTGAGAAATGTGCATAGTATTATTATTAGTGGGAGTTTGCCTAAGAGAGAAGTAGCTTAGTTAAAATCCACGTGGTACTGGAAATGAGTATTGGAATCGGTAACTAGCCTTGGCATCGACCATTAGAAATCAGGAGTTAGCCCTTATCCCCTGGTTGATTTGAGACTATCCCACTTGTTCTACGAGGGACTTAAACCAAACTAGTCTTCATCGGTTCATGAGGAGGCTAGATCAGTGGTACGACACCCCATGGTTGTTAGTATTGGGGAAAACTTGATTACATAAGTGAGTGAGTTCATCCTAGCCTGGTAACTCCTCACAAGTAGAAAGATGGGTTAGTCCATGAAAGATGTAGCCATATGATAGCCACTAGTTTCGTGTTAGAGGTAACAAGATGATATAAGGTTGGCATATAATCATGCATATAAGTCTAGTCACATGGTTGTTAGTTTTATAGTTCGGTATGTGTTAAGGGTGCATGGTTGTTATTTTTTACGACCCCGTGTTATGTTTTTGTGGAATATCTGATAAGTGTATTGTGGCAAGCCCGGTCACATGGTGTTAATTTTGTAAATCAGGCTGAGTTTTATGTATTATTTATGCTTATTTGCCTCATTGCATCTCTGTATAATTGATATACAACTGTATGGGTTAGGTGAAACTTGGTTACTAAGTGGTTGCACTCACCCCTCAATTCTCAATATTTTTAGAACCTTGCTCATCAGATCCAAGTCGAGGAAACTATATAGAGGCCTAGGATTGTGGAGTAATCCTCTATATGCCTTTCTTTTATTACTTTCATGTGTATTTGTTAATGTAATTATCAATTAGGATCATTTGATATGATTTTTGTACTACTTGCATGATTTTGTGTATAACTAGTGTATTTTGTGCCTTGGGTTAGAGAGTTTTGGTTGTAAACCCGTAGATAGGGCCAAAATACTTTTGCAAGTAAAAACATATGTATTTTGAAGGATTTGGGATGAAATTGATGATTTTGTATAACATTTCCTCCTCCTAAATGTCTTGTGAAAATTGGGGTTGAGTGGTGATTTTATGATATAAGTGTTTTTGATTGTGTGTGGTGCATTGCACAGGTCCGTTGGAGTCTATTGAATATGGTCGGATAGTTAGTGTGAGCTATTGGTATGTGTGGTTGAGTTAGGACACCCCATTTGTGCAATTTTATTGAAAAAGTGGTCAAAATAGGTTTTGGTATCCAATTTTTTATAAAAAATGAGTTTGAGTATGAAACTAATACTATTAGGTAGAGCTAGGAAAAAGCTCCGTGTAAACACTGAAACCACCTCAATTAGACGCCGGACGAAGATTTAGGACGTGTTAGAAGTTTGCTCCTTATGTTATCAAATGAAAGCACTGATGCTGTCAAATTCATATAATACATCGCGAGCATGGCACAAAAAAGACAAGCCATGGTGTACCTGCCGTAATCCATGGTGCACCTAATAATTTCTACATAAAATCTATTTTTGAGTTTTTAAAACTAATTATTTTAGGTCCTAATTAATTTTTTAGCTTTTGCTTTATTTTCTAAACTCTGATATAGACTTATTAAATCATGTTTGAGATCTACATTATTGAAATTGGGATTCCTTTTAAAGAATTTGAGAAATTTCATTTATAAAACTTTACAATTTGGTAATCCTTTGAGGGTTAAACCTTAGATTGCCATTATTTCAAGTTAAACATGGTTTAGTAAAGGAGACCTTACAATTTAGTCTCTTGGACATTACAACAAAGGTATAAGTTTGCTCTCTATACCACATGTCATGGCATATGGTCCCTTTTAGCCAAAATAACTATTTGGCCTTGTTTTCTGTTATATGGTTTTTGTGCATTTTTAAATGCTTCCATTTTACATAAATGCATGTTTTTAGTGTTTTAATATGTTCTAAATATTTTTGAATCCTAACTATTTAAAATAATTAATTTCTGTATTATAGTATTTGTAATTTGTGGTAATATAGGAGTTTAAGGACTCTTATTTACTATTATGTGTGTTATGAAAGGGTGCAATTTTGTAATGTCAGTCAAGCATTATAGCATGCATGTTTTTTGTTGCACTTATATGATTGTGAATGTGTATAATAGCCCTGGATATAAAGTGAAAATATGTGAAATGCAATAATGAGGGCTGAGATACTAGTACAAGTGTAAAGTTATATGTTTTGGAATGGTTGTAATATATGAAATTGGCCAATGAATAATTATGTGCGTATATATTCAAAAAGGCTCTATTTTGGTGTAAATCAAGGCATTTAAATGGCCAATTCATTGTACACATATATGATTGATATTATAACTACTCAATCAAGTGAATAGTATCCTATTAAATGTGATTAAGGCCTTAATGGTGGCTAACAACACAAGGTTGTGACTCAGGATGCTCGGATGTGTAAAAGTGATAAAAGTCATCCTTTTGTATCTAGATGTTCAATTTTCAAATGTAATATCAGATTAAGGTGAATCTTCTATCACTAGTTAGATTGTAAAAGAAGCTACATGTAGGCATTTAAGTCACTCCAATTAGACCTCATATATGGAAATAGTGTATGTTGGAAGTTTGTAACAAACAAATTGTTCTGACAATTTCTGCTATCATGTCCATCGCGACATGTAACATTCGAGGAAATTTAATCCTGGTTTATTAACCTAATAAGGGTAATGAAGTGTGTTGCTAGAGGGGCTTAACTTGGTGTATTTGTGGTGATTTCAGCCCTAAAAGTGGTTTCGGGTCGATGGCGGGCCTCTCGGGCAAGGAAAGAGGAAGAAAAAGTGAAGAATTGTCCTCTGTGCCACATGCTATAGTGTGTGGTCAGTCTGCCGTAGTACACAGAGACAAATTTAAATAACGAGGTCCCTTGTGCCATGTGCCATTGCGGAGGATAGCATGCACCGTGGCACATAGCCAAAAATCAGATATAGTTGATTCCTTTCTACGCGAGGAAATAAAAGAGAGGAAAGGAGGAAAATGAAGAGCTCTATTTTTGATCTGCTAGGGCACGTTGTGGGATCACATAAAGGCTTGATTGAAGCTCCCTAACACCTAAGGTAAGTTTATGGTGCCTTCTTCTTCCTTTCTCTCCTTCATCTATGATGAGTTATGATAGGGTTTGAGTTGGAATTTGGATTTTTGGTCCATAAGACTATGGGTTCGATTCCATTGGTTAAAATAAATATAATGGGAGTTGTGTAATATATTCGAACATCACATTGATGTTTTTGAAAGTGGTCCATAAGAGCATTTAATATCCAAAAATTTACATAAATATGATAGTTAGGAGAGGTTTATGTACATTAATTATGGGTTGAGGTATTATCAGTGATAATGTGCATTTGTGGAACTTAATGAGCCCATTAGGTATGAATGGATAGTAACTATGAGTTGATAAATAGAGTGTGTGGAGTTATATGTTGATAAATTTTCAAGATCTAGACAATGATGGTATTTTTGTGGTATGGATGTAGTGAAGTTTGTTTTTGGCGCCATTCAAGCTTAGGAAAAGCTTGAGAAATTGGTATAGTGAGGGATAAACCTTTAACCTCTCAAAGGTTTGAGATAACCGGGGGAAACTTAACTTTTATAGTTGAAGTTTTTGAAATGTGATTAATGATTTAAATGTATGATGCATATTAGCAATGTTTGACATGTGAAGTAATTTTGGGAAAGAAAATGTTGATTAGGCTACTTACTTGTAATTTAAAAGTTTACTTATGGTATGTTGTTACAAAAGTGGAGATTTGTTTTATGTAATATGTTGAAAGTATGAATGAATTAATATGAGTATGTGAGATTGTTCACCATGAAATTTTTATTTGAAATGCATATTATATGATAAATGTGCATAGCATGATCATTGGCAGAATTTCACCTAGGGAGAAGAGTAGATTGATCTAAATCCACATGGTACTAGTAGTGATCGTTGGAATCAAGAACTAGCCTTGGCATTGACCATTGGAATTGGAAGGTAGCCCTTGTCTCATGGTTGATTTGGGACTATTCCACTTGTTCTACGAGGGACTTGAACCTAACTAGTCTCCACCGGTTCATGAGGAGGCTAGATTAGGGGTACGACACCCTATGGTTGTTAGTATTGGGGGAAACCAGATTACATAAGTGAGTGAGTTACCCTAGCTCAATATCTCCTCATAAGTAGAAAGCTGGGTTAGTCCATGAAGGACGTAGTCATATGATAGCCACTAGTCTCATGTAGGAGGTAACAGGAAGATATAAGGTTGGCATATGATTATTCTAAAGGTCTACAGAGTTTTAAAAATCTCACATGATCAAAAGATCTAATTAGACAATATAATTATAATTTAAATTTATTAATTTAATTAATAGTATAAAAAATGTTTATTATTTTTTTATAAAATTCATATAAATTGAGAATTGTAATATCTACAAGGATTTATTATCCCACACAATGATGTGATTAATTTAAGTCTCTATGAAGATTCTTGAAATCTCACATGAGACTTAAATATTTATTATAAAAAGAGAATTAATTTTAATAATGGTCTTTTGGAACCCATATAAATACATATAAGATTGATCCTCATGCCTGCGAAATCTTATTGATTTACATAATATGAAATCATTCTAAATGCCTATGGAGATTCTTAAAATCTCACATGACAAATAGATAATTGAAATATTTACATTTGCAATCAGTGCATAATATTATAGTTGGCTAAATAATTTATGCAATAAAGGCAATGGAAAGAATAGAGAAATAAACTATTTTGATAGTTCACTATTCTTTTGACTTGAGGATATATTCTTAAAAAAAATCTAGATTGAGCATAAACTTTTAGCAAGATCATAACCATGATAGATATGGCTTCAAACCACAACTAGTCTCATTAATTATCAACAATATTCTCACAGGCTCTTTTTTGTCAAACACCCTCTCAGGTATGTTCTAAATTCTGCATAAAATATTTGATCTCTGAATCTTTAATGCTTAAACATATATCCAGATCAATCCATACCCTCAATATCTTTCAAGATCTATATATATATATATATATGAATGTATATATGTATACGTTCATCAATAAATCTAGATTAAGGGAGATGACATGATTTAAATATTACCTGATTTAACTACCAATGACTATGTCCTCGAGTTGCAGCAGCCTGTGATTCTAGATATGTATTCTTCTTCCTCTCAGACAACATTTTCATCACCTCCGTCTCTCTCTCCTTTTTCAAATCCTCAACTCCCTCTTCTCTCCTTCCTCAGTCTCTTCGAATCTTACTCATCACTATTCAACTCTCTCCTTCTCAGTCTTTTCTCTCGTTTTTTGGATCCTCAACTCCCTCTTCTCTCCTTCCTCAGTCTCTTCAAATCTCACTCATCACTGTCTAGCTCTCTCCTTCTTAATCTCTTCTCTCCTTTTTGAGATCCTCAACTCCCTCTTCTATCCTTCCTCAGTCTCTTCAGATCTCACTCATCACTATCCAGCTCTCTCCTTCTCAATCTCTTCTCTCTTACTCAGTCTCACTCTTATTTTTTCTCATCCGTTCTTAAGAAATCTTTGCTATTATTCTCTTGTTGTTTTCTTTTTTTACCGCCATCTCCATGCTCTGTTTTTCTTTATTTTTCTGCCTCCATCTCTTTCTTTTTCATTCTCACCTCCAAGAGCAAAAATCCAGTCCTCCTCTTTTCTTTCGGGCAGCTCTCTTTTTTTCTCCAAAAATCACTCCCTTAACTTCTGCTCCATTCCTATTTTGTTCCAGCCTCCTTTCGTGCTCTGTTTTCTGCTTTCAGTCTCTCTCTCCTTTTTAGATCCTCCTCTTTACCTCTCTCTTGTTGTGTCTAGTTTTTAATTTTTACTTTTCTCTTCTTTTCTACTACAATTTGCATGCGTGCGTCTCCAGCTTTATTTTTCTTTGCTTCTTCATACGTGCATATGTTTCTTTTTTAGAGGTAAAGGCTTGTGCTCTATCTGTTGTTTCGCTCGCGTGTCTGACTTTGTTTCTATCTGATGTCTGCTTTTACTATTCTTGCATCTACTATGTTTGTTTACTTTCTTCATTTTTCTTTGTGTGTTTTCATCTGTGTGCCACTCTCTGTGTTTCTCTTAATCTCATGCAAAATGCACGTGCTTGGCATTCTGCTTCTTTTCTCATTTTCTTACTCAAGCTCATGCAAAATGCACGTTCTGCTCCTCTTTTTCTTTTTGTTTATTAACTTCAAGAATTAGATTAATAGGAAGAAGAAAAAAACTAATTTTGAGTTAAACTAGAATATTTCTCTTTTTTTAAAAAAAAATAGCAAGATTTAAAGAAAATTAACTCTTAAAAGTTGATTCCCAATATTTTAAATGGTTGGAATAATTTGGGAGAGATTTTAAAATATTTAAACAAGATTTTTTTAATTTTGTTAAATTATTATTATTATTATTATTTTGAATATATAATTCTAAAAAGGGTTAAATGTTGTGTTTGTATTTTTATATTTTTTGATTATTTTAATGAACTAAAAGAAATAAAATCCTAACCAACAAAAGATTATCTAAAATTAAACTCTATTATATTTTTTTGAAAATATAATCTTAAAAAGGATTAAATTTATTTTTGCGTTTTTATATTTTTTTGGTTATTTATGATTATTTTTATTAAATTTAAAAAATGCCTGGACAAAATACATTGTTCACAATCATAGGGGGTGAGAGTTCACTCAAGATATGTGGGGTTGTGTGTGTGGAGATATGTGAGTGTAAAATCCATATGGTCGGCCTGGCACCATAAGACATCCAATGCAGTATTATACGGGCTGTTATCATAGGTCATTTGGTGCAGCATATTATAGGACTTTTACCATAGGACATCCAGGCAGTCTGACAACTCCCTAGTGCCCATTAAGGTATGGTTAGGAGTCAACGACACCTTTATCACAAGTGAGTAAAAAAGGAAAAACCATAGTCTGTAAGCGGGTTAGATTATATTTGGCCGGGTATTTCTACCACCGAAAGTGAGCATGAGGTAACAAGTGGTTGATCTAAGAGCCTATAGTTTCATGTCAGGGAGCTTTGGAGGATTGGTGGATTATTGATCATGCTAAGGCATAAAAGTATTTGAAATGTGATTCATATGCAAAAGTGATAATTCAGTATTGATACGTTATATATATATATATATATCTCTTTGTGTGTGTTATATGATGATTTCAATTACTTTGGCATGGTTTTTTACAGTAACAAACATTTAATGAGCTATATTTGGTTACTGAGATTTTTATCTCACCCGTGGTTGTTTATATTTTTCAGGTTCTGGTACTAGTGGGTCGAAAGGATAGGATATAAGGTGAGTTGATATCTCTCGCCTAAATCTTTGTAAGACATGGTGTAATGAATTTGGTTGGTATTAGTCATGTATATGAATAGTTGCCAAAGGACTTGTACATGTACATAAGATATGATTGTGGTATGTTTTGTGATTTTAAATTTCTTAGCCCTTGTATATGTGTGAATGATGAAATGACTAGAAGGGCTTGTGGATGGATGTAATTATGTGTGAATTCATGGGTAAAGTTTATTTATAGGGCTTTAGCTATATATAAGATTAAAGAAATGAAATGTGAATTTAGCCCAAAGGGAGAAATGGATGATTTACATGCCAAATTTGTGTATATGTGTTATATTGTGCATGTGTATGGTCAATTAGGTGTGTTTTGTCCATTTAGACTTGGTCAAGGCCCAAAAAGTTGCTAATGACAATTGGTTTTGAATTGAGACACTTAAGTGATAAAAATTTGATAGAAAATGGTCAAAGTGCACTTTAGTGTTCAATTTTTGATAGAAATATCGGATTGGGGTGAAACTAGTGTCATTAGTTAGAATTCAAAACAAGCTTCGTGTGGGCACTTGAACCATCTCAATTGGACTTCATATGTGGAAATGGCGTGCATCTTAATTTCATATCAGAAACTGCCATTTGACAGCAAATTTAGGTGTGTGCACTGTGGCGCATGTACTTGCATGCTGCGGTGCACGGCACAGAGCGAGTAACTGTGGCCTCTGTGCCACATGCCGCGGTGTATGTGGCATGTGCCGTGGTGCACGATGCCAATTTTTACTTTATTTTTTAGTGATACACATATTTTCTAGGTCTCTGATGCACAAAGCTTTATTGTTTTCGCTATGTATAGTAAAATTTATATTTGTAAAAATTATATAAAGATTTTTGAAAACCTTTTATAGGGATCCTAATGTTTTCAATAATTTAACTCAAATATCTGAAGTAGTTAGAGAGTTTGTAGTGAAGCGTATGGTATTGTCAATGAGGGCATTACATTATTAGTTAGTATCAGTTACTCCGGTTTACTGATCTAGTTATATGCTTGTTTATGCATTCATTCTAGTTTTTGGTAACATATATATTATTCATTACATCTATTCTTTTCCTTTTCCTTAACTTTTGTGTTACTTTCATCCTCAAAAAGGGAGAAAATGAGAAGAAGAGGTACTCAAGCTACATGTAGCACCCAAGTGTCTAGGCATCTGGTTTAGGATGAACCTGTACCTAAGGTTCAACCAGATATGCCTCAACAAATAGATAGAAGAGATGGCTTGTTAAAAGAATTACGGGATATGATGATCGATATCCGACAAACAGTTAGAGACCATAATGTGTTATTACGAGGTAGAGATCAAGTAGAGGAAAGAGAAGCTCAAGAGAGGCCAATACCAAAAGAAGTTCATATAGACCTAAGCCGCCTCAAGCTTCAAGTAGTAGATAGATTGTGGAGTTGCTACAGATCCATCTATCGCCCGAGCTTGGAAGACATATGTGAGATTCAGTCCACCTACTTTTGACAACACCATGAGAGGAGGAGAAGCTAAGATGTAGATTAAACGCCTTAAAACAATATTCGAGGTGGTGACTTGCAGTTCAAAGCAGAAAGTGACCTTAGCCATGGTCCAGCAAGTTGGAGCAACCAAGAGATAGTAGGAATTAATGAGGCCGACTAGTAGTGTGAGGTATTCTTGGGAAGAATTCAAGAGGGTGTTCTTCGATTATTACTTCCCAACATCTTTTCATACTGAGAAAGAGGAAGAGTTCCATGCGTTTAGGCAGGGAGACTTGGATGAAGAGGAATTCATAAAGAGATTCAATGACTTATTAGCCTATTCAACCTATCTATAGCACCACAATGACACTAAGTGGAAGGCATAATGGTTTTTAGAGAAGATGCGTCCAGAGTAAAGGCAGCAAATTGCTCTATTTGACATCACTTCTTATGAGGACATATGTCATAAGTTGAGAACAGCTACAAAGAGAGGTAGAGAAGTAGAGGTTGAGAAGAAGAGAGATAGTATGGGAAGATTTATACCTTCTTTGGGTCTATTGGGTGGCATATTGAAGAAGCTCATATATAACTCAAGCAGTTATAGAGCTTATGGGAAGAGGAGTTTTGGTAAAGGTTCTTAGACTCGATCAATTCAAAGAGGGTATATATAGAGGAGCACTAGGGTCAGAATTAGGCCTCAACAACCTTCAAGGCAAGCCTCGAACACACCAGCTCCTACTTTTAGCACTGGAAGTTACCCCAGTGTAGTATCTACAGCAGATTCCACGCGGGAAAATTTTGGTCCTGTTCATATGTGGGAAGCCGGGCCATATTGCCAAATATTGTTCTAAAGGTGGAGCTGAGATGGTGGAGTAACGTGCTACGATTCTAGGACGAGTGTTTGCTGTGACGCAAGAATAGGCTAAAACGTCTCTGAACCTGATCAAAGGTATTATTTTTGTCTGTGGTAATAAAATTGAAGCTTTATTTGATTTAGAAACTATACATTTGTTTGTCTTAGAAGAATGCGTAGATAGATTAAAGTTAGAACTAAAAGAGCTACCTATGATAATTAAAGTGACTACACCTTCTGGACTCTCAAGTATTACTAGCAGATCATATCAAAGAGTTGAGATTGTATTTGAGGATTGAGAATCTATGATCAATCTGATTTGCATTCCCATGAAAGGGACTGATCTGATAGTTGGCATGGAATAGCTAGTAGCTAATAATGCTACGCTAGAATGTGCCAGAAAGCTAGTGTCTTTACCAGTGTCGTTGGCAAGAACTAGTTCTACTGAGCAACTTAGGTTTCTATCAGTTGTGCAAATTGAAAAGCTAATCAAGCAAGGGTGTGAATTTCCCAAGGTATTTTTGAGGAGATGTATGGATTACCTCTGGAAAGAGAAGTTGAATTCTCAATAGATTTAGTTCCTCATACAGAACCAATTTTTAGAGCCCCTTATCAGATGTTACCCTTAGAGTTGAATGAATTGAAGAAGCAGATTGAGGATTTGCTTGACAAAGGATTCATCAGGCCGAGCGTATCACCTTAGGGTTTACCGATGTTATTTATGAGAAAGAAGGATAGTAGTTTGCAATTGTATATCAATTACTGACGGTTGAACAAGGTGATAGTAAAGAATAAGTAACCTTTACCCAAGATTGATGATCTATTAGATCAGTTGGCTAGAGCTTTAGTCTTTTCCAAGATTGACTTGAGGTCAGGGTATTATCAATTGAAGGTTTATGAGAAAGATGTACCTAATATAGCTTTTCGTATGCATTATGGGCATTATGAGTTCCTTGTCATGCCATTTGGTATGACTAATACACCTGCAGTTTTTATGGATTACATGAACTATATTTTTAGACCATATTTAGACAGTTTGTTATAGCTTTCATTAATGATATTCTAGTTTATTCGGAAGATGAGGAACAACATGCTAAACATCTTCGGATTGTCCTTTAAATTCTTAAAGAGGATAAATTCTATGCCAAGCTCAGTAAGTGCGAGTTTTGGTTGAAAGAAGTTAAATTTTTAGGCTATGTGGTATCAACAGATGGGATTTCTATTGATCCTCATAAAGTTGACGCTATGTTGAAATGGGAACGGCCGAGTTTAGTTACAGAGATTTGAAGTTTTATGGGATTAGTTAGATATTACCAAAGATTTATCTAAGGTTTCTTTTAGATTGCTTCCCCGTTGACGAAATTTACCCGAAAAGATCAACCTTTCATTTGGAATGATAGATGTGAGACTACATTTCAGAAGTTGAAAGAGAGATTAACTACTGCACTTATGTTAATAATTCCGAATCCAAGATTACCATATAAAGTATATACAGAAGCTTCCTTAAGAGGTTTGGGTTGTGTACTGATGTAGATGGAAGAGTAGTGGCATATGCATCAAGACAACTCAGGCCACATGAAGAGAACTACCCAGCTCATGACTTAGAACTGGCAGCAATGGTTTTTGCATTAAAGATTTGGCGTCATTACTTGTTTAGGTTAGTGTTTAGTGTGTTTAGTGACCACAAGAGTTTGAAGTATCTGATGGATCAGAAGGTGTTGAATATGAGATAAGAGAAGATGGATGGAATTTCTTAAAGACTAATTTTGAATTGAAATACCATCTGAGGAAAGCTAACGTAGTAGTTGATGTATTGGGCAGAAAGACGCTACATATAGCTAGTCTGATGATTCGAGAACACAATCTAATGGAGTCTTTCATTAATTCTCAACAAGATGCACCGTTAAAAGCCTTAGTTGGTGCTATACTACTATAATTAGTAGTGATTTTTAGAAGGAATTGAGAATGGCACAGTTGGAAGATGAGTATCTTATTAAGATTTGAGAAGAGATTGAGTCGAATCTAGCTACGAATTTCAGCTTTAATGATGATGGATTTGTAGTTTATCAGGATAGAATTTATGTGCCCAGTAATGGAGATTTGAGAAAAGTGATTCTAAATGAAGCACACTGCATCAAGTACACTATTCACCTAGGAGCTATGAAGATGTATCAGGATGTTAAGCATTATTGTTAGTGGCCAGGAATGAGAGGTGATAGAGTTTGTAGCGTGGTGCTTGACTTGCCAAAAGTGAAGATATAGCATCAAAGGCCGGCTGGCACACTACAGCCATTATAAATACCTAAGTGGAAATGGGACAGCATTTCTGTGGATTTTATCTTCAGATTGCCAAGAACTTAGTTGGGGTATAATGTTATTTGGGTGATTGTTGACCGATTGATGAAGTCAACTCACATTTTAGCCATCAGGGTTAGTGATTCTCTAGAGAAGTGGGATAACATTTATATCCGTAAGGTTGTACATTTACATGAAGTGCCTAAATATATAGTTTTTGATTGAGACTTAAGGTTCACATCCAGGTTTTGGGGAGTATTACATAGAGCCATAGGTACTACTTTGAAATTTAGTACCACTTATCATCCTCAGACTGATGGACAAATAAAGCAAACCATTCAGACTCTAGGAGATATGCTGCGATCTTGTGCATTAGAGTTGCATGGTAGTTAGGATAGCTAATTGCAATTGGCCGAATTTACATACAATAATAGTTATCATTCCAGCATTCAAATGGCTCCATATAAAGCTTTATATGGAAGAAAGTATAGATCCCTATCGTGTTGGACCAAGTTGAGTGAAAAAAGCATTGTGGGACTTGATATTGTAGATCAGACCACTCAGAAGATTGAGTTGATATGATAGAAGTTATTGGCAGCTTAAAGCAAGCAAAAGAGCTATGCCAATTAAAGAAGGAGACCATTGGAGTTTTTGATAGGCGATCATGTGTTTTTGAAAGTTACGCTAGTAACAGGAATTAGGAGATCAATTAGAGCCAAGAAATTGACTCATAAATTCATGGGTCCATTCAAAGTCCTGGAGAGGATTGGACTAGTTGCCTATCAAATTGCTTTACCTTCACAGTTATTTGGGCTTCATAATGTGTTCTATATGTTTCAACTCAAGAAATAACAACCAGATCCTTCTCATGTGATTGAGTCTAAAAAAGTAGAATTGTAAGAAAATATAACCTATAGGGAAGAACTGGAACAAATAGTGGATGTGAAAGATAAGCAATTGAGAAATAAGACTATTCAATTGGTGAAAGTGTTTTGGAAATGTATGACCCTTGCTGATGCAACCTGGGAGACAGAAGTTAAGATGAGATAACTATACCCTCAGTTATTCCCTTAGGTATGTTTGAGTTAATGGTTGTTTCAATTTTAGGGACAAAATTCTTAACATAAGGGGAGAACTATAACATCCTAAATTTTTAATCCTACATTAATGATTGATTAGGGATGAATTAGTGAGTTAATGTGGGATTAGGGTTCTAAGTGGTGAAGTGTTACATTGACTCATTGGGATGTTATATGAATAGATATTAGTAGAAGAGCATAGTTTTGAAGTAGAGCATGTGAGCAGAGTGAGGATTTCCCTCATTGTGCCACGTGCCATGATGGGTAATAGATGCACCGCAGTGCATGGAGCAGAAATCATATTAATAGGGATGTGTCCAGCTTGAAAAATAGAAAAGAGAAATGTGGGAGGAGAGGTTTGGTGTGGAGAAGAGAAAAGGCTATGCTAGGGCAAGCTAAATCAAGAGCAAGGACAATGTCTCTGACTCATTACTTATCGGGTAAGTCATATACTGCCTTAACATCCGAATCTACCCTATTTTCTCTTAGTTTTAACTAATAAAAAAGTGAATTCGAGAGTTTTAAGGAGTTGATTTCTTACCCAATAGTAATAAAAAGGTTCTTGGAAGTTAAACTAGTGCTTTGTAACTGGTTCAACTTGAAACGATAAAGTTTTGAAGCTGTAGGCAAGAATTGCCTTTATTTAGAGAGAGAGCAGTGAGAGAAAATTGCTAGACAATGTTAAAGCTTGAAATGAGGGATGATCAGTGATAATGTGCATAATCAAATATGAAATGTGGTTTTGATAGCGATTAAGTATTTAAATGTAATAATTGGCACTTTTGATCAATAGAGAAATTGACTCTGAATGCCAATTCTGTGTAGATTATAGTGTGTGATGCATGAATTACGAGAGAGGAGCTTGAATAAGGTTGAAGTTACACAGGTAACCCTTTCTATTGAACAGAAAGGTTGAGGTAACTATATAGTTTATTATGTTTATTAACTATTATAACTAGGTAGAAGTGAATAACAAATGATAAATTGTGAATTTATGAGTTTTATGTTTGATTGTTATTGAAATGGTTTTAGCATGAATTTTGCATTGTAAAATGAATTTGAAAAGTTATTGATTTCAATTGATATATACATATATGATATGGGAGTATATATGTTGTGGAAAGGTGTATAAGTAGTGAAAATTGTGAAAGAGCATGATCAAAGGGGGTGGGAATTCATCCAAGATATGTGGGGTTGTGTGTGTATGGAGTATGGTATTGAAACCTAGACCGGACCGGCCGAGTTAACCTGAAAACCAATGACCCAGTCCCTGTCCGGTCTGGGTTTACTCCTAAACTAGTGAGAGAATGAACCGGTGTAACCCAGTCAACTCGGGTTCAACCTGGTGTAACCCGGATAACCTGGTGGGTGACTGGGTTAATCAGGTTATTATTTTTTCAGAAAAAACCCTTAAAACAACATCGTTTTGGGGGATTTTTTTTATTTTTGATTTTGTAGAGCACTGAGTTCAAAAATAAGATAACAAAAAAAAAAGTGAAACTAAAGTCAAAAAAATAAAAAATTAGAGGCAAAGCACGCTAAGTCCAATCTAGATTTCCAGACAGCATTCAATTTAGCCTTTCATCTGTGTCTGTCCTCTCTCGCCCTAACCTAATTGGCGTCTCTTTTCTAGCTCAATCTCTGTCTCTTCTCCAAGCTCCAGCTCTATCTCCGTCTCTACTGTCTCTGTCTCTTCTCTAGCTTAGTCTCTAACTCTCCATTTTCTTCTCCAGCTCAATCTCCGTCTCTTCTTTAGCTCTGTCTCTATCTCTTCTCTAGACTTTTGAGATTGAAGGGTTGTAATTATAAGGATAAATATTTAAAGTGTTGTATTTTATTATTGTTATACTTTTGAGTGGTTGGATTTGGTTGAATATTTTTATAATTAATGTCTTTTTATTTAAATTATATTATTTTAATCATGACCAGTTTGCCACCAATTCAACCCCTGATTCAACCCTGGTTGAACCACTAACCCGTGACCCAATGCCATGACCGGTTCAATGACCAGTCCAATTTTATATACCCTTGGTGTGGAGATATGTGAGTGTAAAATTCATATGGTCGAGCTGACACCATGAGACATCCGGTGCAACATTATATAGGCTATTACTATGGGTAATCCAGTACAGCATATTATGAGACTATTACCATGAGACATCTGGGCAGTTTGGCAACTCTGTAGTCCCCGTTAAGGTGTGGTTAGAAGCTAATGACACCCCTATTACAAGTGAGTAAAGAGGGAAAACTATAGTCTGTAGGTAGTTTAGATTACCTTTGGCATGGTATTTCTACCATCGAAAGTGAGCTCAAGTTAACAAGTGATTGATCTAGAAGAGCATATGGTTTTGTATCAGGGAGATTTAGAGGATTGGTAGATAGTTGATCATGCTAAGGCATAAAAGTATTTGAAATGTGATTCATATACGAAAGTGATAATTCAGTATTGATATTTATATATGTGTGTGTGTGTGTTTTATGATGATTTCAGTTACTTTGGCATAGTTATTTGTGGTCATAAATATTTAATGAGCTATATTTGGTTACTAAGATTTTTATCTCACTCGTGGTTATTTATATTTTTTAGGTATTAGTAGGTCAAAGGGACAAGATATAGGCTGAGTTGATATCTCTCACCTAAATCTTTGTAAGATATGGTGTAATGAATTTGATTGATATTAGTCTTGTATATGTATAAGTTGCTAAAGAATTTGTACATGTGCATAAGATATGATTGTTGCATGTTTTTGGATTTTGAACTCCCTAGCCCTTATATATGTGTGAATAATGAAAAGACTGGAAGGGCTTGTGGATGGATGTAATTATGTGTGAATATGAGATGGGTAAAGGTTATTTATAGTGTTTTGGCCATATATGAGATTAAAGAAATGAAATGTGAATTTAGCCCAAAGGGAGAAATTGGCGATTTATAGGCCAAAATTGTGTATGTGTGTTATATTGTGTATGTGTATGGTCAATTAGGTGTGTTTTGTCCATTTGGACTTAATCAAGGCCCAAAAAGTGGCTAATGACAATTGGTTTCAAATTAAGACACTTAAATGATAAAAATTTGATAGAAAATGGTCAAAGTGCACTTTAATGTCCAATTTTTGATAGAAATATTGGATTAGGGTGAAACTAGTGTCATCAGTTAGATTTCAAAACAAGCTTCATGTGGGCACTTGAACCATCTCAATCAAACTTCGTATGTGGAAATGATGTGCATCTAAATTTTATATCAGAAACTGCCATTTAATAGCAAATTCATGTCTGTGTGCTGTGGTGCATGTACTCGCATGCCGCGGTGCACGGCACAGAGCGAGCAACTATGGCCTTTGTGCCACATGCCGCAGCGCATGTGGCACGAGCTGCGGTACACGATGCCAATTTTTACTTTATTTTTCAATGATGCACATGTTTTCTAAGTCTCTAATGCACAATGCTTTATTGCTTTGCTGTGTATAATAAAATTTATATTTGTATAAATTATATAACAATTTTTGAAAATCTTTTATAGGGATCCCAATGTTTTTAATAGTTTCAACTCAAATATCCAAAGTAATTAGAGACTTTGTAGTAGAGCGTATGGTAATTTTAGTGAGGGCATTACATTATGGAAAGCTTATTTCATAATCTAGCTAATGGCATAGGTTTCACTTCCAAAACAAGTCATACCAGGAAGTTAGACACCCAAGCACATTTGACCACTTTTCATAACTACACATAAAAAGGTTGTCTAAAACCCACAACAACTGACAAAAGCCTTTTATAGCACCTGGACCATGTCCATTGGACATAAGACTATCAGTACAACACGTCATACGTACTTAAATATCCATATAACACAAAATCACTCCTTAACCCCTTTTCACCAAAAATAAAAAGGGGAGGTAATTTTCTTTACATTGCATCAAAACCAAAATAAAACATGTTCAAAACATCATTTCTATACTTGCACTAGTATTTTGGCCCTATCAACAAATATATATCATCATGCACAAATACTCAAGGCCTAAAAATACAACTCAGGCATTCGCAATAAAATAGTGCAAGTACAATAGTATGCAACCTAGAATTAGCATTCATCTTCTATTACACAAAATAAATATAAACTAGAGGTATATAGTAGGAATATATTAATTCCTAACCTCTTGAGCCTTCTTCCTCTCTACACCAGAGCTAGAGCCTAAAAAGTGTTAAATGAAAAGGGTGAGTCTAGTTACTCGATAATTAAGGTAAAACCTACCCTATGCAGTTATATATCAATTGTAAATCAAACCCATGCATATGAAACCAAGCACTAAAAACATGCTTACTCACACACCATAACTTATCATTACTCATTTCATAACATCTTTTTCTCACATACACTAGGTGCATTGTCACATTACTTTTTGATATGTGACCATGGCCCATTATTCATGTAACTTGCTACAACTCAACACGTGTGACACATCATATATTTTACATAGAAAATGATCAACCAACCTTATACCCCTTTTATTTCCTTAGACTAAAACCATAGGCTATAACACTGAACAAGGTTCCGTTCATGTGACCAGACTACCCAAGCTCACCAATCATGAGGTGTGATCTAGTCAAAGATCACATGACTCACTCTTGGACCATAGTTTCCCCTACTTTCGAATCTCTAGGGTGTCTCATACCCTAAGCTATTCTCCTCGTTAAACTAGTGGAGAAAGCTAGGTTTTAGTCCCTTGACAAATTATGGGACAGTCCCTCAATAAACTGCAGGACAAGGCTTTACCCATATGCACCAAAGGATAACCTAAATACCATATGGATTTTTTCTCTACTCCCAATCCCTAGGTGAACTCCCACCCACTAATCATGCCATATACGATACTCACTCAATTTTAACAATCTCAATTATTCAATATCAACATTAACACAGTTAGAGAAGATGAAGACAAAGCTAGAGAAGCAACAGAAATGAGCACAAGCATAGGATTGAAGACAAAGCACCAACATTGATTGAAGATGAAGATATATGAGTAATAGAAACGAGGGTTTTAGGGCATGATGATATGATTATAGATTTCAATTGCTTGAGTGTGACAAACTGATTATGGGTTCAAGGTAGATATTTGGAACTTATTAGGTTTTGAGAGTAAGAAAGAGAGACGGTGGTAGGCCCAAGGTAGATGACGATGAACTAGTACATAGGTTTTGAAAAACAAAAAACATATCTGTATTGGTTACTCAAGAAAATTGGTGTAAATATATTAAAAAAGATTTTTTAAAATATTTTAATAGATAACTACACTGGTTATACCTAATAACTTGTGTAAATATGTTAAAAATAATTTTTTAACAAATTATAATATATAACTACACCCAATTGCAAATAATAACCAGTGTAGATATGTTAAAAATATTTTCTTGAAAAAATAGAATATATTATCTATATTGATTATTTATTTTAACTTGTGTAGATATCAACATCTACACTAGTTACAAGAGGACTCGATGTAGATAATATTACAACCACCTTTTTTATTTACAAAAACACCACTGCCTCCTATTTCTACACTGTATGTGCGTGAATTAGTATAGGTATGGGGGTGTAGAAAGCCTATTTTTCATTAGTGATTGTGATAATGAATATTGCAATGACTTTGTAAGAGCCTTTAATGACATGTGATATTTATGACACGATTTATATGAAATTATATAGTGGATTGTATGTTTGATTGCATCTTTCACAAGTTTTAATATCAATTGACATATATTTGTATAGAATAGATGTACTTTAATTACTAGGTAGTTGTATTCACATCTCTCTCTTAACATTTTACAAACTCTAGCTCAAGTCAGGATAAATGGAAAGCTTTTGAGGCTTAGGATTTAATAGTTCCTATTGTAAAGCCTCTTCACCTTATTTGGTTATATGTGTAATTATAGATCATATTACCAACTAGGAATGCATTTGATTTATACTTACACTATGCACTATTGTTGAACCTGTGAATGGGTTGTGCATTTTGGGCCTTAGAGTCCTTGTTAAGTAATTGAATTATTTTCAAAGAGCCAAAATACTAGTACAAGTGTGGTTATGGTTGTATAGACTCCCATGAATAGATATTGAATATATGCAATGTTATGACCTTCCCCATTTATTCTTGGAGATTAAAGTATTGAGAATTAGAAATAAGAATTGTGTTTTGTTATTGTTGTGGTATGTTGCACAGATAGTCTTAGGTCCATTATTGTGGTCTAGATATTGGATGTGGCTTTTAGCACATAGGTTTGGTTTTGAACACCCTTATTATGTCAAAGTTTAACAAGCGGTTAAAATGTGTTTAGGTATCTAACTTTTTAGTATGAAAACATTTGATTTTGAAACCTATGCCACCAACTAGTTTATGTGAAGAACTTTTTGTAGAAACCTAGATCACCTTGATTAAATGTCAGACGGAGAGATAGGGTGTGCTAGAAACGAAGCCCCTGTGTAAGTAAAAATGTGCAACGCATCATGGCCCATGGTGCTTACATTGTGGTGCCATGCATGTAATATCTGCCTTGACATTACCAGAATACAGAACATGAACACATAACATCAATATGATAATTATGATTAATTAATTCCTTATATAAGGTTATCATGACATAAGAGTTTAACATCAATGTTTAAAAGATTTAGAATCCTAAGAAAACCCTTTTCAAAAAGATGTTTGAGCTTAAATGATGATTTAAAAATAGTTAAAAGAAGTAACGAAAGCATGCAAACAAATAACAACCCATTTAAGCATTAATGAGGGCATTCTAGATAGTCCGCAAAATGCACCATCTGTCATGGTGCATGAGTCCTCTGCTATCGTGGATGGCACAAATGGACCAATTCCCTCACTTTTTAGTGCACCGCAGTGTACTCTGTTATCACGACAGTAGTTTAGGACTAATTGTCGAAGCTCGTCATTTTGCCACCCAATATTGATTTAAGCAATTCAAGTGTCCATATATAACTCTTTATGCCCCCTAGTTATTGGCACTGATTTCACAATGAAACACTTAGCTAGATAAAATTGAACACCCAGACACAAAATCATTTTATTTCCTTTCAAAACACATACAAGGGTGTCTAACCCAACCAACCAAGTACCAATAACCTTAAAATCACTTGAACCAATTCAAATGGACCATAATCAACTTGATTAAGCAATTATACAACAATTATTACATTCCAAACATAAATTAACCATTAAAATTCCCTTTTCACAATAATATAAGGGGAACCACATATATCAATTCTCTTGGCCATTTAAACAAACAAACAACCCAATAACATCAATTGTACTAGTTTCTCAACCCCTTAATTCCAACAATTTCATCATAGTTATATTATCATTGGCCAAGATACCTACAATTCACATTCTCATGCAAGTGAACCCAAAATCAATGTATGTCCCTAAGTTGGCATATTTTTACAAATCATTCGTTACAAGCTACCAAGAAAGAGAGGGGCGACTTTACAAACAGAAGCCTCTTAATTCTCAGTGGCTCTTTCTTTCCTTTTGCCCTTGTCGGATCTTTGACCTATAAAATATAACTACTACGGTGAGTTGAGAACTTGTTAACTAAATAATATAATCTATCCACAAGCATGCCAGAATAGTATATGAGTGTGTGAAGTAGAAAATAAAACATTTATCAAATACATTTCAAGCATATTATATCATGTAACATTCCATACAATGCATGATCAATAAACTCTACCTTATATCCTCCTCATTTCCTCCAACTAAATTTGTGGGCAAACAATATAATAGGATCAATTCCATGTAACTGGACTAGCCTAACTCACCAATCATAGGAGGCAGCATTAACTAAAGACACCTTCACTCATTATGGACTATAGATTCCTCCTTTCCCCAAATACACATGGTGTCATATGCCTAATCTATCTTAAATAGTATTAAAACTTCTAAACAAAAATACAATTGTGCACCGAGGCTTGCACGATACTAGTGTACCCAACACTAAGGTGAATTCCCACCCTCTCATAATGATCATGCTCATACATACCAATAATATATATCATTCACAAGAAATAATCTTATAACATATACTAGCATTTTACAGTAGTACTTCACAAATTGTACAAAAAACTCATAAAAAGGATTTTATGTATAGAATAATAATTTAGTTCAATACCACTTATTATTTTTCCAAAATATCACAAATAGTGCATAATTCAACTTTTCATAATAATGTATATAATTATAATTTTGCAAACTTATAACTACTTAAATACACAAGTAAAAATACTATATTATCTTATCCAGTTGCTTTATCATGGCCAAATACCAACTTCTTAAAAGTCAACTTATTAAACGGGTTCAATCAATACTTAATCTATAAGATTAAATACCAATAATCAATTATCACTCAAAATAAACCCCCTTTTTCACCTAATTTTTTGGTACCCACTATACACAAACTCCTATTAATACCATTAACATTTATAACACACTCTATTAATTCAATTTAGCAGCTAAACATTTAGATGACATCAATCCTTCACCCGTATTGCTCCCAATGTCTCAAATTTTACGTAAGGTTTGTCCAAACCCTAACAAAAAACCTCAAATCAAGACAAAATCCTTTAACTTATGTTTGAAAATTTGATTTCACTCCTCAAGGCTCTAAATAAGCCAATGAGTTCGGTCAAAACTTAAGGAAAAACAAAATCAAACCCCATAATACCCAAATCTACACAAACTTTCGCATGGAGAGAGGAGGAAGTGAAAAGAAACTTACCCAAGTGTATAGCAAGCTCAAAATGCCTCCAAATCACTCCCAAAATGAAGCCTTAGTAGAGCCAAATGCTTTCTCCATCACCTTACTTGCATTCTTATGTTTTCTCCCTTCGCTTTAGCTTATGCTTGCAATCTGATTAAATCAAATTTTTGCCCATCCATCTCGGTACATGGTGCATCAAGCTCTAAGTGAAATTTGAGCATTACATATTACTCGATCTGTATGAACTCTAATCTAGCCCTCTTCTAAGGCTATCCAATGACCTGAAAACTTCATAAGCCATCCAAAAACACCATTAACTCATTAATTACTCAATTTATCATTTTAATCCTTTTAAATATTTAAAACTTCAAAGTTGAAAATTGAAGAGGTTATAAGGCGTAAAGCAAACAGGTCGTGGCACATGAGCTTCAAATCATGGTGCACCTTTTGTTTTCTCTATCGTACTTGTTTTCAACATATTTTCAAATATTTAACTTTTGAATGGTATCTTATACTTTTGTACTTGTTTTTACTGATTTAAACTTATTAATGCCAAAATAGAAGTGTTTTAAAATTATAAAATTTGGGATCCCACTTGAATTATTTTTTACTTTAATGATTTCAAATGAGATGGTAATCTATTTGGGTTAGTCCCATTATTATTGTTGAGATTTTAGTTAAGTATTGATTAATTAAGGGAAACTTTACATCATTTTTCCTAAAATAAACTCCAACATCAATATTAACAAAAATGACAATCAATGGCTTCAAAGTTAGGGAAAAAAAATAGTATCTTAGTGTGGTGAACAAAACCAAAATAAAATCAAAGAGGTAAGCTCAAAGACTATAAAAATGAACAAAATAAAACTAACTAGTTTGACACATAGTAAAATGATGTTAGTTAAAAGTCAATAATTTAATATCACTAGTGATAAATCATCATCATCATCTCTCTAGATATAATTAAAAATAGAGGGAATAACATTACATGCAAGAAAAAATTAGGGAAAATATTTGTACAGACCCTTACAATTTTACTCAATTTTAAATTAGGACCCTGTAATTTATTTTACTTTAATCAAGTCTTCATAGTTAGATCTATTATATATGTTAACCCTTAAATTTAATTTAATACTTTTTAGCCAAAACAATGCAAAAAATTTGATTTAGTATACTTTTTTACATTTATATTAATTTTTTTCTAAAAGTTCTTTATGTACAAAAAATATTTAGAAGACAACATAATTCTATAAATTTAGAGTTATAAAAATTATGTAATTAGTTCTAAAGTCATATAATTATTTAATAAAAATATAAAATTTCTTAGTTTTTTCAATGAAAAAATTTAAGAATTTTAATCTTTAAGGATTAAAAAATTTAATTGATTAAATTATAAATATTTAATTAAAATAAAAAAAATTGTAAATACTTAATTAAAATTGAGTGAAATTGTAGGAACTTAAAAATATATTTTCATGAAAAATTATAGAGATCTATAAAAAAAGTACAAAAATCAATAACAAAATAAGATCCTAATTATCTTTTTTTTTTCCTTTCTTATCAAAATTTTTGCTTGCCTTTGTAATAAAAAAGATATATATATATATATACACACACATATTGCAGGGCCAATAGTTGCATTTTTTGTCAGAAAAAAATCATGTCCCATAAATTATTATTATTATTATTTGAGAAAATAATAATAAAATTCTTTAAAATATATAAATAGTAATTTAATTCTTTAAAATATCATAATTTCCTTAAAGTTCATAATAGGGATATTTCTATCATTAATGAATTTATATGAATTATCAAATTACCCTTATTGAAAATAAATGATTCACAATTTTCCTTTTTATATTCAAATTTTTTTTACATTTGCAATAATACAACAGTAAATAAGAAATTTAATACGTGAAGTTGTAATTTGCTATTACATTGTGAATTTAAGAAAAAAAGTTGTGAATATAAATAAAAAAAAGAGTATCTTAGTGTGGTGAACAAAACCAAAATAGAATCAAAGAGGTAAGCTCAAAGACTATAAAAATGAACAAAATAAAACTAACTAGTTTGACACGCAGTAAAATGATGTTAGTTAAAAGTCAATAGTTTAATATCATTAGTGATAAATTATCATCATCATCTCTCAAGATATAATTAAAAATAGAGGGAATAACATTACATGCAAGAAAAAATTAGGGAAAATCTATGTGCAGACTCTTACAATTTTACTCAATTTTAAATTAGGTCCCTGCAATTTATTTTACTTTAATCAAGTCCTCATAGTTAGATCTATTATATATGTTAACCCTTAAATTTAATTTAATACTTTTTAGCCAAAACAATGCAAAAATTTTGATTTCGTTTACTTTTTTACATTTTTATTAATTTTTTTCTAAAAATTGTTTATGTATAAAAAATATTTAGAAGACAAGATAATTCTATAAATTTAGAGTTATAAAAATTATGTAATTAATTCTAAAGTCATATAATTATTTAATACAAATATAAAAGTTCTTATTTTGTTTTTTAATGAAAAAATTAAGAATTTTAATCTTTAAGGATTAAAAAATTTAATTGATTAAATTATAAATATTTAATTAAAATAAAAAAATTATAAAGACTTAATTTAAAATTGAGTGAAACTGTAGAAACTTAAAAATATATTTTCATATAAAATTATAGAGATCTATAAAAAAAATACAAAAATGAATAACAAAATAAGATCCTAATGATCTTTTTTTTTCCTTTCTTATCAAACTTTTGCTGGCCTTTGTAATAAAAATACACACACACACACACATTGCAGGGCCAATAGTTGCATTTTTTGTCAGAAAAAAAAAAACATGTCCCATAAATTATTATTATTATTATTATTTTTTGAGAAAATGATAATAAAATTTGTTTAAAATATATAAATAATAATTTAATTCTTTAAAATATCATAATTTACCTTAAGTTCATAATAGGATATTTCTATTGTTAATGAATTTATATGAATTATCAAATTACCCTTATTGAAAGTAAATAATTCACAACTTTTTTTTATATTTAATTTTTTTTATATTTGTAATAATGCAACAACAAATAAAAAATTTAATATGTGAAGTTGTAATTTACTATTACATTATTGTGAATTTAAGAAAAAAAAATTGTGAATGATTTATTTTTAATAAAGATAATTTAGTAATTTACATAAATTTATTAATAGTAAAAAAATTTTGAAATTTTTTTTATGAGAGTTATGATATTTTATAAAATTAAATTATTATTTACATATTTTAAAATAATTTTACAATCCTTTTATACCCGATAACACGGGCAGCAATTCTGAATTCATCATCGGAGAGAATCGGAAGCTGCACCAGTCAAACGTGGAGGAAATGGAAGACAAAGGAAAACACGATCATGGAGGGTCTTTGAATAATTCCGAAAACCCTATTTCAGAATCACCCATCGATCGACCGCCAACTGGTGGCGAACTCACATCCAATCCTTCAGCTGAAGGTCATGGTGAATCAACAGTTTCTTTCAACCAGAGTGAAATTTTCAGAGCTATTCAAGTTGTCGAGAGAGATTCCTTAGCTATTGCCGAGAGTTTTGTTTCCCTCTTCGATTCTCTTCGCTTGGCTCTCTCTGAGGTTCGTCTAATTTCTGTGTAATTTATCTTTGAATGGTTTCTGCTAGTCGCGAAGAAGTGAGACTATAGTGTTTAGATTAAGTGATAAGTAATAATTTAGTTACAACCTACATTGGAGCGATGCTTTTTCGGGTAGAATTATACGTCTAGCTTCTTTTAGTGAGACATTATTTCTCAAGGAAGGGAGAGCCAACATATGGGATCGCTACGTTTTGTATTTTTCTCCCCTAAATTCATATGCTACATGCAATTTATTTAACTTAGTAATTTTTGCTTTTACTATGTTCAAACAACATAATTTTCCAAGCAAGTAGTCTGACATTGCAAAAGTGCAGGTTACTGGCAGCTCAGTTGATCATATGCAATGCTTTTGTGATGCTACAGGTCGTCTTCAGGAATCTGGTAGAGATCCATGTGAAGTAGGTCTTTCTGAAATATCATGTACAGTTTAATACTGGGTATCTTGTGATAATTTGGGGATTATTGTTTTAGAATATTGGATCTGCATTCTAGGTTTTTTCGTTCCTTATATAGGCTATGTGAAATTTAAAACACCCACTGTTTATTTTGTGATAGAGGTCACGTCTAATTAAGAAATTAGAGAGTATATAGATAATCTCTTGCATCCAGTGTTGGCAGACTGCATAAACTATTATATGCTGAAAAAAAACTTTCAAGGAGAAGATCTGTATTTCTATATTTCTTCTGTTATAGTTAGCTAACTAGACTTTTGTGTCTTTCATCTTCTTTTGTTTGGTGTACCTTTAAAACGTTTTGCTTTTCCCATGAACCTTTCTGAGCACAGGTTAATTTTATCTTTGTGGTTTGCAGTGCTTGAAGCAACAACCAAGGGGAACCGGTATATTAATTCATGTCTCAGGTATCATCTTGACATCTTACTTGTCTTCTGATTTAATGGATATTCTGACTTTCAAGTGTGCAAGATCAAGCAGACTACTTGAATTTAATGCATGTCCTGGCTATTATGTGTTGAAGTGAAGGAGAGATATGAAAAAGTGGGAGAAAATACTAAAATAGAGATGATGAGGGAGAAACGCAGAGGAATCTAAGAGGAGAAGGGCCAGTAGAAAGATCTGAGGAGGGAGGGGGAAAGGAAGAGAGATAATGAGGGGGTAGAGAATATTGGGAAGGAATGTTTAGAGGGACACTACAACTGATCAATATTCTTCAATAGCCTTAGGCTGTGTTTGGTAGCTTGGAATCAAGGAGAAGGAAATGGAATCTATTGACATGTGTATTTGGTATGTAATAATTATGATTCTTTGTAATCTAGATTCAAGGAAATTTGGTAGAATCCTATTCCATCATGCCCATGATAGAAACTGAATCTATGCTTCCCTTTCTTTAGTTTGCACCTTCTTCCTCCGCGACCTCCTTTTTCCTCCTCCACAAACCATCTTCTTCTTCTCAATGCAAATGCATCGCTCTTCTTCCTCACCTTCTTCTTCCTCCTCCAGTGATGTTAGACGGTTTCCTTCTCTTTCTCCATTATTGACAATGACCCCCCATTCTTCTAGATTTGTTGACTACCACCATTTGCTGAGGAGGTGACCGTGACCCACTGCGAATTGCTAAGTAGGAAGATCGAAAATCTCTGTCAAGCTTCTTAGTTCTTACTTTTGTCATTGGTTTAGCAATTCGGTCATGGTGCAGTGGTGGAATTGACGATTGGGGCGCACCGTTAGAGAGGAACAAGAAGAGAGAGAAAGATGAGCAAAGGAGCAAAGGAAGAGGTGCACAATCATGGCTTCTCACCTTTGTTTGCAGTGTTCTTGCTTTTCTTCTATTTTGTTGTCCGTTGGGTTCTTTGGTGGCCATCAATGGTTGGCAAGGAGGCAAAGGTGAGAGAGAGGAAGATGAGAGTTCTTTTTTTTTTTTTCTTGGGAGAGGGCATTTGTCTTTTCATATTTTTTAAATGCACATAAGATAAAATTATATCATAATTCTATCTACATACCAAACATGTTTTTATAATTCTATCCTAATGCTGATTCTGATTTCTATACCATTTTTTATTCCAATTCCTATAACGATTCCATTAAAAACTCTTTCATCATGCCAAATAAGGCCTAAGGTCTACTTGAATGGAATTGGCAAGGGCTAAGGCCTTAATAGCTCCTAATAACTTAAGATAAAAGCATAAATTAAATGTTTCATCATTTAAACAAATAATTTTTAATTTTATCCTAAATAAAATATTACTTCCTATATCTATAATTCCTAATTTATGAATAATTTATATATTTTCTAGTCTCATTTTATTCTCCATCACTATACAACAACAATAAACTCTATCTCACCAGATGAGGTTAGATACATGGATTGCACAATACCATTGTGCTCTATTAGCAACCAAGCCTTTGGGTATATTAGTAACTAAGAAGTCTTGTTCAACAACTTTCATGAATGTTCTCTTTTGTCTTCTTCTGCTTCACCACTGTGTTTTAAAATTTGTGTTTTATTTTGTTGTCTCTAGCTGACACTAAGGAAACTTAGACCTGCTTCTGGTCTGATGTTAATTATATTGTTGGGTTAAAGATTATTTTTGCCCTGAACTCTTTTTTTTTTTTTTTTTCCAGGAGTACGGGCATTCTGTACTAAAGGTTGAGGTAATATCCCTCCTAAACAATTTTTTCAGGAGCAAAGTTGCCCTTCCATCAAAGCCCCCTCATCTTTGTTATTTGTTGACATGTTTGATTAGTCGTAGGGCTCATGCACAGTGGCAACAAGACATTTTGATCCATTTTAACCATTTGATGTAACTTAAAGGGGTTGGAAGTAGCAGTGGTAGGAACCGTGCTTTATTTTAGGGGCGAAATGATGGAAAAATGGGTTAGAATGCCTTGCCATCATTGTGTGTGTGTCTCACAACTGTTCCACATTAGCAGATAATAGAGAAGATGGATCTTTGATGGAAGGGTGATTTTGCTCTTGGAAAAAAATTGTTTAGACAGGATATTATTTCACCTTTCAATTTAGGGTGTCCAACGCTTCTTTTAAAAAAATGTTTAGGGGGAGAAATGATCTTTAACCCTATATTGTTTGACTAGAAACAAATAAGCTTATTTTTGTGTATTTTTTTTTAGATAGATGAAAAATGTATCAGCAAAAACCCAAAATAATTGAAGCCCCCTATTGAATGAGGAGGCTGGCTACTGACCTAAATTTCTTGGTTGCAGATTGAACGAGGAGATGAAGAGCATTAATGGTCTGGCTTCTCAACTGTATCCAATAATTTTAATTAATTTCATTAACTTATTTCTTCCTTCTCATTGCACTTCTTGGTAAATAGATTTTACTGATATAGTCAATTTTATTATTCTTTGTAGAATACAAACTGCCATAGACATGGTAGGAATTCCCCTGAAGTGTTAGATATTTCTTTCAATGCCTTCTTTTATTAAGATCCCCCCCATTTTGAATACTTAATGCTTTGATAGAAAAGTTCTACGAAGGAATGTGGATTCTCTGGACTCAGCTGTTAACAAGCTTCTTCATTCTCCATAAATATGGAATTCAATCCACTGCAGATTTACTAGCCTTTTTTGGTTTTTTTTTTTTTTTTAATTTTGTGGTGGGGGGTGATGGGGAGGGGAGGGGAAACTTGTAGGTGCTTTGTGCAATCTGTCAATCTGTGTTGCCCCCAATGACGTGCTTCATTGTTTCAAACTTGCAAAATAACCTTGGCTTGTTTTGGTAACCTCAAATGTAAAATTTAACCTGACCCCGAAAAAATGTAATATTTCAGTCTTCGGTATTTGGTGTTTGGATTCAAATATCCCCTCCTCCCAGGCTGTTTGCGGAATTGCTCAGGAAGAGCACTAATATCCACTGCAAGGTTCATCCAATTGCTGGGAGACTGTCATCCAAAATGCAAACATTTTCAACTATCTGATTGATCTGATGGTGTGGAGAGAGAAGCTGGAAAAATAACCAGAAATGAGGGATTTGGATTTACAAACATGCAGAAATAGCCAACGAACATCTAGGGGAGGTCAGATCATTCTTCAAACTTTGAAACGAGGGTTACCTTCCTGGTGGGAATGGAAGCCTGCCACCGCCCATTTCGTTCCCTTCTTCATGCTCCACTCTCTTCTCTCCTTTGTGGTCAACTCATGGGAGCATGACTTCAGCCATGGGCATTTTGGCGTATGTGAAGCAGGAGGAGACTATCTCTAGTATTTCTTTGGCATTTATAGATTTTAGTGAGATTGCAGATGAGTATCAGTTGAGTAAACTAGTGAAATCTGTGTAAAATTATTCATTGTTTCACTTGCATTGAAATAAATCTTCGGTAAGCTGTACTGATCATGGTTTGTTAATGGTCAGTATAGATTTTATATTATGCCCAAACCATAATATAAAATCTTGATAAATGATAGAGCACAATGACATCTTGCAATCTATATAACCGATTCCATCTAGTGGAATAAAGGTTTGTTGTTGTATTGATTTTGACTTGATGAAGATTTTTGCCTTGGTAAATTATGTGAAATTGTGTCGGTTGCTGTCATATAGTGTCTTTTCTTTCTTGTTTGATTGCTGCTATTTGGTTGCTGTCAAGGAGACTTCTGATTCCCTTGTTCATTTGCTGCCAAATTGGATTTGGTAGCTGAGTTATGGAATTGGCGTTGGAAATATTGTTCTTACGAAGCTTCAAAACTTGGCATTGAATTTAATGTTCAAATATGGCATCTTCACCACAAAACGGAGAATGAAAACTAACCTGCCAGCACACCGTTTTGAATAATTCATTTCCAGCACTCTTCTCCCAGCTAACAGGTGAATCTTGCGCTGAGCACTGTTCGCATTTCCTTGGCAATTGATCAGTCATCATGGGATTACTGATCCAAAAGGCACCTGGACTGCAATTTTATTTCTGGAAGACCCTTTTGAATTTGTTCAAACTACTGCTCTAAACATTTTGCATGGATATGTATTTTTTTTCTTTTTCTTTACAATCTTTTTGCAATTTTAGTAATAGGCGTAGGCAAATAACTCTTAATGAAGTAACATGAGAAGTTCATACAAATGCAGCTTCTTTGGTTACCCAAGTTATTCTAATAGCCAGTAACCACAAGATTAAATTCTCGAGAAATTTGAATGTTATTTAAGGAGTTTTTTTTTTTTTCTAGATGAAGCTTTTTTTAAATTGAACTCTGAGATGTTGTTTAAGGAACCCAAATTGGTATCATTTGTATTACACTTGGTATAAAAATGCAGCTTTGGTCTTGTTGACTATTGAGGTAATATATATGCAACTAGATTTTAGGCGTCCTATGGCTATTGGAGACTTAGAGGGTAATGGAGGAAAATGATGTATCAAAATATTTCAATGAATAAGTACTAAAAGTTAGTTCTATATCCTGCATGGGGACATTAAAAATTTATATGAGATATTCGAAATTTCATAAAAATTAATAATATTTAGAAAAGGAAAAATAAAATTATATAAATAATTAAGGTATTAAAAAATAGATTGATTATTGAATCAATCAAGATTAGGAGTTAGGATTTCAATTGGCATTGAAGATCAAATAGGTATCTGACTGATCATAATAAAATAGTATTTTTTTTATTATATAGTAAATAATAAATATTTTGCTAAAAAATAATGTTGATATATAAAATTTAAAATATATAGATTTTTTTTTTCATAATCACTATATTTAGACATATACCTATCTTTTTGTAGATTAGCAAATATCATAATCTTTTTGCCCTTTTCAATGTGTAGCAGACTTGCACCTACATCAATTACTAGAGTCGATAATTCAGGGCGAGCCCAACAGGCTAGCCCGAACCTGCCAAAAAAAAGTTAAAGCTAGACTTAGAAAAATTATGATATTTTTATGTTCAGGCTCGAATAGGCCCAAGAAAATTTGGGCTAAGCTCGATTGGGTTCAGGCTTGACCTGAATACCCAAATAAATTTTTTATAAAATATATAAAAAATGATAAATATTAATTAATTATTTAAGTTTTAGGCCATTTTATATTAAGATATCATATATTTAAGTCTTATACATCATTTAAGTATCAAAAAATATATTTTATATTTTTTTATAAATAAAATAATTAATTTTAAAGTAAAAAATTTAATTTAAAAAGATTTTTAAAATAAAATTCGGGTATTTAGGCCACCCGAAGCCCAAGGAATTTGGATTGGGATTAGCTATTCGGGCTTTTTGGGGAGTTAGGCCTGCTCGGGTTTGGGCCTATTTAGGTCGAGCTTATTCGGGCCGAGCCCGAATAGACCCGGCCCGCCTGAATTCCCAGCTTTATCAATCACCTCACCTTTTAGACCTTATTTGACATATTGAGTCGTCTTCCTTCTTCCTTCTTCCTTCTTCATTTACTTTTGTCTTTTTCTTTCTTCATCTTTTTTGGGCAAGAAGCTACTTGAGCCTTGAAGATGATATAGATGAAAGAAGTTGTTGATTTAGTGATGCTTGATGCCAAAGATGTCGAGAACGCATGTAAGAAGTGAAGTTTTGAGGGCTAGAAGTAATGGAGAAGGTCTGAATGCATGCAATTTAGCTAAGGCTTCTAATTGTTAATTTTATTTTTTCTTTTTCTTTTTAATTTTATAAACCCCTAAACAACTTTCCATGAGATTAGGCGAGTTAATCTGGGTTAATCCTGGGTCATTTAGGTGACTTGGACTAACTAAAACCCAAGGAAACCACAAACTTGGATCAGACACACGGTTGGTTCATTGGCGACTAACCGATCTAGTTCAATTTTGTAAACCATGTAAATAATTAAAATAAATAACTATAACAATGAAAATAAACATAATTTTATAAATATGTGTGTGTATGTGTATGGTAACTTCACTCATGTTTATAGTTGATCTCAAGCTTGGGTAAAGGAGGAGGTTTATGTTAAGCCATTGACAATTAACATAAAACTCTATTGAAACTCACATGGATATGAATAACAAATGATTTTGTTCTTGTACTGGGTTGTTTCTCTCAAGCAATTTGTTGTATGGCTCAAGCGCAATGATAAGGGAGCTAGAGCTATTGCATTAGTGCAAGGATGTAGTTTTAAATGAGCAAGGTTTTGTTAACGAAACAAAAAAATGAGCAACGATTCTTGCATTATTTTGGATGGATGTAGATAAAGAAGTAGTCCTTGAGAACAAGATCATTTTCAGCACATCAAATGTTGGGATCTTGTCTTGCAAATCTAGGGAGGTGGTGGATGTAATGACCTCCAATATTATCTACACATAACCATAACACTTAAACTAATTAATTTAATTAAGGAAGAAATCAAAGAAAGATATGATTAATCTTGACAATTTGAAACTCTAAAGTTCATTTATAAAATACTATTTGAGTAAATGGAATCCCAAGATAAAATAAGTTTGAAAACCCTAAGTTAAGCCCTTGAAAACATCAAAAAATGAAGTGCACATTGTTATGGAAGCTGAAAAGTAGTTGAGCATTAAAATAGATTAAATAGTGGCAAAAGAGTCTTTTTAGCATTTCTAGGCAAATCCGCCACGGCCAAGCCCTCACTCGCTGAAGCTTATGGCATAAAGACCACTGGTCACGGCCAACGACACCTTTTGTGGCCAACATAAATGACTTATCCATTGCAGCCAATAAAGCATTTTGCTATATCGTGTAATATCCTAATTTCCTAATCTTATGATTAGTTGTTAATTAGGGGTAAAGTGGTAATTAATAAAGGATTAGATATTTGGATGATTAGTTGATGATTTTTGTTCTTTGGATGTTAAATGAGCAAGGATCACATTTCGAGTTGAAGCAAGTACGCGTGGTGAGGATTTTCCTCACTTTGCCACACGCCGCTGTAAATTTTGCCTACGTCGCGGTGCATAGACTAGAAAATGACCCTATAAGTTATGAAATTTAGGTGAATTTCAAAAGGGAGAATTAGAAACACATAAGAAGGAGAAGAGAAGAGGCAAGAGTTTGCTAGGGCAAGCCATTTTAGATCATTAGAAGGCTCTTCTGACTAGTAACTTGTCAGGTAAGCTATGTATAACCCTTACCTTCCATTCTACCCAAATTTCTTTAGATATGAGTTATAGAGAAATTGAATCGGTGAAATTTAAGGGGTTTGATTCTTACCCAATAGTAATAAAAAGGTTTTCGGGAGTTAAATTACAGCTTTGAGACTGGTTTAGAGCTAAACGACAAAGCTTTAAACTTGTAGGTTCCATTTGGCCCTAACTTAAAGGAAAATGAGGGTGGAAATCATGTTTAGTTGAAATGAGATAATTAAAAGTGATGTAAAGTGATAATTGAGCAGTAACTAACTTAAAATGGATAATTGAAAAAGAATGGACGGTTAAATGTAGCCATAAGTAGTAGTTAAGTGTTTTTGATCAATTGGACCAATTGACTAAATTGTGTCAATTGTGTGTAGATTGGCATATTGCACGTGTGAATTGAGAAATGAAGCTTATAGAGAGATGTAGTGGTAGTTGAAATCCACGTATAACCTTTCTAGTGACAAAGGGTTTGAGATAATTGAATAACTTTCCTTATTTGACTATTTATTGTAACTATGTATAAGTATGCTATTTAGTACATGAAATGGTTTTAAACTAAGCATGAATTATGGTATTTTATGAATGTTGCATGAAATGGCTTTTGATTCAATAGAAGAGTTAAAACATGATATTTCATATGGGGTGTGTGTGTGTGTGTGTGTGTGTGTGTGTGTGTGTGTGTGTGCGCGCTATGAATTAGAAGACATGTATGGTGGTGATTTGGAACCTATAATTGATTTGAAAAAGCATGATCATGGAGGTGGGAGTTCACCCGTATAGAGTGTGGTGATAAGATCATATGGCATATTCTCCTTAGTGCCTGACAAGTGATAGAACACATTTGTTATACACTTTTATTTGTTAATTAGAACCCTTTTATTAATATTTTATAACCTCAAAGTGTACATATTGCATTAGATTTGGAAAAATTGCTTAAGTGTTTAGGTTTAATGCACTAAGGGTATTTTAGGTCTAAAATTAATTTTTGAAAAAAATATACAAGAAAAATTGACAAAGTTCATTTTATGTTCAATTGATGAGTGGTCAAATTATATTTTTGAAATTCATTTTAGTTTCAAAATAGTTAAATGAAAAATCAGCACTTTCTTAAGTATTTTAGTTTGACCTAGTTTTCAGTTTGCTTTTGTATAAAAATTTTTATATAATTTTATGCAGCTTGAAACTTGGTTATTTTAATAAATTCTTCCTTCTAATTATGAATTTAACTCTGGATTTTAATTATATTTAATTATGTCACATGTTATTTAATTGAATTATGTGATTTATGTGACATAGGTGGCATATGACTTGTGCATCAATTGGGCAATTGAAGCCAACACTCCTTAAGGTTAAAGCCAATGGTTTGGATGTTTTTTATGCTTCATTTAAGGAATTAAATTATCTTGAAAAATGTAGATGAAACATGAAAAATTAGGCATATATTGGAATCATTTACATGCTAATAGGATGGTGCCACCTTATAAATGTGACAAGGCTCCTATTTTATTTTTATTTTCTTTTCTTATTTTTTAATTAGATTTCAGCTGATGGAAAACACTTAGGAGCACATCCATTCTCACCCATATTCAGATTCCATCCATTTCATTTCATCTCCTTCATTTTTCTCTCACTTGTTCATAGTGTTCTTCATTTTTTCTCTTTTATTCTTCATTTTTCAGCACCATATCTTTCATTTTTAACCATCAAACATCCACGAAAATCACACCATTCTTCTCCTTTTTTCAATTTCATCCTACCACTCCCACTTTCACAAGGATTGAAGCTCATTTCCATTATTTAAGAGTTATAGAGTTTGGCTTTCACAAGCAAGTTTTAGAGTTCTTAAAGATGATAAAAATTGGCTAAGTTCTTTTGTGGAATCCTAGCGGGATGAAGATGGAGGATAATCTCGAGCTTCAAATTGGCTAAGTTTTTTTGTTTCCTATCCTCTTCTCTTTTTACTAGATAGTTAGATTCCTTAATTTATGGTTTGATCATCTTAACTTGTAAATTCTAATTTGAATTTGATGTTAATGTAAAGGAGAGGATTGTTTCATTTAAATTCCTTCTTGGGACAGCCATGGTGTTTCAGCCACTAAGTGTTTGGCATATAATTTTGTGTTTTTCATTTAGTGAATTACTTTTGTTAATGTTGCATAATCTTGTGATGTTAATGATTGAGTTATTGAGTAATTTGACATAATCTTGTGGTTACTTAACTCCTTGGTTTGGTCGTGGCTCTTAGGAAAGAATTTTAAGTGATTCACTTGATTAATTTCTTCACCAATTGGTTAATTGAACTAGGGACTTTAATCTAATACTTAGGAAAGTTAGCTAATTAGGTTAATTGATTTAGGATAATTTTCTTAAGTCATGACAGTTTTATTTAAGAGGAAAGGGAAGCTTAACTTAGCCTAATTATGAGAAGATAATGAGTCCAAAATTAACTAATCTCTAGGGTTCTATTATTGTAAAAAGGAAAGTTATTTCTCTCTCTTTAATTAGCATTTTAATTACCTGCACATTAGGTAATTAGTTTAGATAATTAAATAACTAAATTTCAATTTTTTAGGTGACTTATTGCATTAGGTATCCTTTTGTTAAACTTGAACCATTCCTTGGGAGATGACCTAAGGTTGGCCCTATATTATATTAGGGTTAGTTTTAGTTTAATTTTGAGGGTTGAGCGAGACGATCATACCAAAATTTGGCATCGTTGCTAAGGAATGTGTTTAGGTTTGATTTAGGGTTGTTTAGTGCTTAATTAGCATTTTTAGTGTCTATAGAAAATTTTTGAAAAATCATAAAAAATTTTGTTTTGTGATTTTCTTAGTGTTTTGGTGTGTTGTGAGTGTTAGTGTTCTATTTTGGAAAGAGGAAAAAAATTAGTACAATTTTTGTTGGTTTAGTGTAGAGCTGAAAATACTCTATTTTTAGTGTTCTATTTGAAATTTAAAATTCAACTGGGAATGAGTTTGGGGGAATTTTGATTGAAATTTCTTGAATTTGAAATCTATTTATATCTTAGCTTCATTTTGAAATTAGTTTGGTCAATTTCGGACATGGGGATTGTCCTATGAAACTTTTACAATCTAACAAGTTTCATGGAACTATTACAGAGGATTTCCAAAACCTTATAGCAACTTTGAGTTAGCATATCTCTCACTCTTTGTGTCCAAATTACCTCATTTAAATCTCATTTTTCTCCTTATTGTCTTAGATTTGTTTTCTCTGTTTATAATTTTATTTAATTTTTCTATTTTCCTATTTGAAAGTTTGTTAGAAACTCTAAAGATTTTCTAGACAAAATCCTGTTTCTCTAGAACCGTGGACCAATTTGCGAAAAATTTTAGGAATGATTGGGAAGGCATTTTGATATAAAAGTTTTATATAATTTTCCTGTATATCTTTTGTATCTCTTGTAAAAGTTTCAAGCGAATTTCTCATGTGGATTGGCTGGTAGAAAATTCACAAGTTCATTGTCTTCAGAGAGCCTTTTGTAGGATTTTCAAAATTAGCAAAGTTTCTTCAAATGAGTATTTCTAACTCTTTCCCCTTTACTTTTTAGTGAATTTTTTTTTTTTTTTATTTGTTTTCTTTCTTTGTTGATTTTTTTTACATTATTATTATGCATTTTCACTCATACACTTGTAGAGGACATAATATTTGAGTTTTCATGGTCATTCCATCGTTTTGAGCTTGAATTTGTATCATTACTTGTGGATATAAGTTTCATTGCATTTTATGGCTTAGTTTTATCATCATGATTCATTCTAACCTTCATTTGACATACATTCCTATCTATTTTTAGTACTTAACATTGATCATACATCCCATTTCCATTATCAATTTCAACAATATGAATTTGATTGTCCACCCCCATATTATGATCATTTTCATCCAAGTCACAATTATAAATTTTCCAATCCCACGAGTTTTGAATCTAATCTAAGAATTCATGTTGAGCATACACCACCTATTGACATAAAGCATCTATAAAAATTATGTACACAAAGGGGTAAATTTTATTATGTGCATTGTGAGGCTATCTCCCACTTCTATTATGATTATCTGATTCTCAAAGAATATTTTGAACCACATGGAGTAGTCCAAGCTCTAAAAGAGAGAAATTACATGTTCCAAGTTGAAGATACATAAAAAGTTTCTTATGAAGCTATTGAGATCATAAATATACCTTAAGCCACTCAATCTCTAAAAGAAAAGGAGTCAATCCAACCTTTGCTTCAAGAGGTAATTTCTCCTATTCCTGATGAAGTAGATTCTTCTTTGTTTCCTACCTTATCTACTGAGTTTTCAAAGGATTCATATAATGATGGTAATATAGATGAGAAAATCATTTGTGAGTCCCCTAATATATTGGAGAATGAGCATGATGTATCTTATGTGCTTGAAGTTCCAATTCCTTCTTGTGATGTTGTTAATAGTGCACATACACTTGTTTCTTCTATTCATGATATGCTTGAGAAGGTTGTTTACCTTCTTTTGTAGGTGAACAAGATAATATGGCCGAACTATATCTTGATTTCAAGGAGGCACCTGCTTAACTTGAAGAGGCTATGGCTCCTAGTGAGGATTTGAGCAAGGAATTGATGATAACTCAAGATGATGAAGAGGTTGGAATTCAAGGAATTGATTTTACAAAGCCCAATGGTAATGTGAATGATATTGATTTTATGCTTAATGATTTTGATGATGACTTGGGTTTGTTTCATAGTATTTATTCTAATTCTCTATTCACTTGTGCTTGTTCACATGATTCTCAATGTAAAATTTGTATGGAAATTGATTCATTTGTGCTTGAAAAGAGTAGCACTCATTTACTTGATGAAATAATTGATAATGCATGTTTGTGAGAAGTTAATCATGAGTGCACTTCCTTGGAACCCAATATGCTTGAGGAAGGGTTATTTATTGATTTTATAGGTCTACATGATGATATGGCCAAGAATCCTCATGTACTTAGAGAATTTATCATTGCAATAAAATAGAACTTGGCTAATGATGAAGAAGATCAACAACATGGAGTTATGAAAGATTCTACACCATATGTAATATCCCAATTTTTAATTCCCTATTTACTAAGCTTAATTACGATGATCAAGTAAGTTAAGGTGATGTGTGGCTAGGGAGGTCTAATAATCATATTTAATTGTATTTTACCCTAATTGTAGGTCTAGTATCAAGTCGGACCACCCATGCATCAAAAGGAGAAGAAAATGGAGGGTTAATATTGCTGTGCTACACACTGCGGCATGCAGAGCATCCGCCGTGGTGCACAGACACTTCAGATGCAAAATGGGGGCCTTTCTGCACTATGCATGGTTATTTTTTACAATTTATCAGACATGAAACTGAGTCAGAAATAGAGATGAGAGAAAGGAAAAAATGAAGAGGCATGTCAAGCTTTGCTAAGGTTTGTTCTTGGATGACATTGGGAGTGTTTTGGAAGCTACAAACACCTAAGGTAAGTATTATACCTCTTGATCTCCCATTTTCTTCCACATTATGGAGTTTATGGTTAGAGTTTAATAGTGAAAGATGATTTTCAGTCCATATAAGTTATGGCTCTAAATCTGTTCACTTAAATGGAGTTAATGGGAGTATATTAAAGTATTTAAAGTTAAGTATAATGAGTTTTGGTATCTTGGGTGGTTAGGCTTCATAAATATGTGAAATTTCATTAATGTGGGTTGTAGGAAAGAGAGTGATGCCATTAATGAGAGTTTAATGGCTTATTAATCTTATTGGGGACTAAAGATAGTTAATAAACCCAATGGATAAGCCCAAATTTGAACAATGTGGGCATTGGGTGAGTTAAAAGTGGAAGGTGAGTTGAGAGTTTTATGTAATCGACTTTGTTGATGAAATCCAACTTGGTAAGTTGTAGATTAAGCTCTTGAATGCATATTTGGCTTGGAAATGCAAGCTTGGAAACTATAACATTAAGGGGTAAACCTTTGATCTCTCAAAGGTTTGGGGTAACCGGGGGAACTCTACTTTGGGTATTATGTGTTAATTGTAATATGTTGTTAATTATGTGTTTAATATGTTGGATAGGGAGGTATAGTGAAAAATTAAAATTTTAAAATCCTTATCCTGATACACAATGAACGAACTCGTTTAAGTCAAGGTGGATAGAACAGTTACCTTTTAATTCTTCAAACTTGATGTGTGTTCTCTTCAAGAGTTTGGATCTCAAGAGTTGATAATGTAGATCTGCTCTCTCTACTGGTATCCACACAAACAACTCTCTAATTTGAACAGCTTGCTAGTTCTCCCAACATCCATTCTTCTGTGAACGTTAGTTTTCCTTTCTCTATAGTGTTTTGTGGCTCTCAAGGTGTTTGGCTATTAGGACTTTTCTAACTCTCACCCTTTGCACATCCCCTTGTATCTATTATATATAGATTAGGGTTTTTGCCCTCCTCTTGAAGAGCCAACCGAAATTTAAATTAAGTTTATCTCATAAATAAAATCTATAATATCATATCTAATTTAAATATATCTTATAAATTCAAACTATAAAACTGATATGATATTCTTTCATATCATGTTAGTTATTAAATCTAATCTATCATATAAAATTAAATTTAAAACTAATACAATACAATATAATATATATATATATATACACACATATATATATTCATATTTGTGTGTGTATATATGATATATATATATGTACATGATATATAAAATTAAATATATATAATATAAAAAATATATATATTCAAAATATATATGTATATATATCCGTATATATATAATATAATATGTATATAAATACATAAATTTATATTTTAAATTTTATATTTCATATAAATATATATATATATAAATATTTATCAAATAAATATTCAAATATAAATATATATAAGTCATTCACCGTATATTACATTCATTGAATCTAGACATATTCTAGATTCAATGAACTTAGACATTATAGCTCGAGTTGGGCTATTTTTGTGTGCGACCTTGTAGGTCTATATGAAGTTGGCAATAGGCTAATTACATTATTAGCCTATAAGTCACAAGTGTCCTCTAGTAAGACATTGTAACTACCCAATTCATACGGGGATTGATAATCTGATGTAACCTATTATGCAACCATATCACATCTCTTTTGTCACGCAATATTTCGATTAACTGTGAGACATGGAATTGTCATTCTCCTTTATCTAACCACTACTTTCTCAATCTCTAAGTGGATTGACTATAGCAATGGAAAAACCCTTTCCATTGTAGTATGGCCATACATTTTCTCAATTTTACTCATTGAGGGGCCCAGTAATATCTCTCACTTAGTAAGGGACAAATTTCATCTTGACTACTTATATTCTTTTTCATGAATATCACTAAACTCAATCATAGCCTTTATGATCACCCAGCCAAAGGTGACTTTTGACTAGGTCAAGATTCAGTGGTCATCATGTAGGAATCCATGATGAACTCAGGTTAAAGGGCTTAGTGATATAGTTACATATGAGATAAGCTTTTGACTTGTACCATGTAGCTTTCTCATAGTGGGTTGGTCCAGCACCTTATACTCTTTCAAGTGCATATAATTTTGATTTCTATCTCTATAATTAATTAAAGTTATACTAGTCTTGTTTCATCTATGATCCCTCATAGATGATCGACTAGGGACATTTAGAACAATCACTATAGTTTGTCCACGGATACAGTTATCATAGTAAACATGCAATTGATATGATAACAAAAGAGAAATTCATTAAATAACAATGTGCATCGTATAATGATTCGCCTTAGGGCATATAATTTCCAACATTCTTCTACTTGCACTTAGTACAATCATTAATTTGTCTAATTCCCATTGTCCTGACATGATGCTTATGCTTTGCTTGTGCAAGAGGCTTTGTAAGAAGATCAGCAACATTGTCTTCTCTTGCTACTTGAATATTTTTATATCACCTCTATCATTGATCTCTCTGATAAGGTGAAAATGCCTGAGTATATGCTTGGTCTTTTGGTGTGACCATGGCTCCTTACTCTGTGTAATTGCACAGCTATTATCATAGAATAAATTTATTGGATTTGATATGTTAGGTACCACTCCTAGTTCAGTAATGAACTTCCTAATCCAAATAGCTTCCTTAGCTGCATCTGATGCTGTTATATACTCAGCTTCTAGTACAGAATTAGCTATTTTGCTCTACTTGGAGCTCTTCGAGCTCACTGCCCTACCATTTAAGGTGAACACATATCCTGATTATGATTTAAGGTCATCTTAGTTAGAGTTTGGAAGCTTGCATCTATGTAACCTGTTACAACTAGTTCATCATCAAATCCGCCATATACCAAGAATAAATCCTTAGTCCTTCTTAAGTACTTTAAGATATTCTTGACAGCAGTCCAATGATCCTCTCCTAGATCTACTTGGTATCTGGTTATACTCAAGGAAAATGAAACATCTAATTGAGTGCACAGCATGGCATACATGATAGATCCAATTGCTGAGGCATATGGAACCTTACTCATGCAATCTTGTTGATTTTGTGTATTAGGATACTAGTCTTTATTGAGATGAATGCCATGAGACATGGGGATGAAACCCCTCTTGGAATCTTGCATACTGAACCTATACAGTATCTTGTCTATGTATGTGCTCTGACTTAGGTTGTATCATGTACACTTCCTCAAGTAGACGTCTATTAAGGAATGCTATTTTAACATCCATTTGCCATATTTCATAGTTGGCCATTGTGATTGGGAAAAAGGTTTCATCACAATCTACATCATGAGTGTGGGTAAATCTTTTTGCAAACAATGGCGCCTTGAAGACATTTACTTTGACATCCATGTCAATTTTCTCCTTAGAAACCCACTTGCACCTGATAGTTTTTATACCTTCAAGTAGATCGACTAAGGTCTATACTTTATGATCATACATGGATTGCATTTCAAACTTCATGGCATTTAACCATTTCTTGGAATTTAGTCCCACTATGGCTTCTTGGTAGGTGGTTAGTTCACTATGTTCAATAAGCAACATATCACGACATTCATTAATAAAAAATCCATATCTCTGAGGATGATGCCATATCCTATCAGGCCTTCATAGGCCTTATGTTACTTGAGTAGGCTCATTTACTTCTTGTGAGTCTTCTCAGGTTTTCATCTATGACTTTGTACTATTTTATGGTTCTTGAATTTCTTCAAGATGTATCTTACTCCTACTAGTTCTTTTAGAGATAAATTCTCTTTCAAGAAAGATACCATTTTGAATTACAAACACTTTGTTATTAGTGGGATTGTAGACATAGTATCCCTTTGTTTCTTTAGGATACTCCATAAAAAGATACTTTGTCAATTTAGGTGCTAACTTGTCTGAGGCATGTTTTTTAACATAAACCTTACTTTCCCAAATCTTGAGAAAAGACAAACTAGGTTTCTTCCTAGTCTATATCTCATATGGTGTCTCCTTAATTGCCTTAGATGGAACACAGTTCAGTGTGAACATAGCTGTTTTTAGTGCATGGTCCCAAAAGGATGGTAGAAGATCTACTTCACTCATCATAGATCGAACTATATCTAATAGTGTCTAATTTCTTCGCTTAGAAACACCATTCCATTGTGGTGTTGTTGGAGGAGTTAATTGTGAGACTATCCCACAACTCTTAAGATGATCAATGAATTCTTAGATTAAATACTCACCTCCTCGATCAAATCGAATAGTTTTAATAGTCTTATCAAGTTGGTTTTGTACTTCATTTTGGAATATTTTGAACATTTCAAAAGATTTATATTTGTGTTTCATTAGGTAGATATATCCATCTCTACTGTAGTCATCAATAAGGTAATGAAGTAAAGATAAATCCTTCTAGTAGTTGTACTCATTGGTCCACATACATCTATATGTATGAGTCTTAGTAAGTCATTAGCCCTCTCACCATGCCTAGTAAAAGGTTCTTTTATCATCTTTCCTAATAAACAAGATTCATAAGTGTCATAAGATTCAAAATCAAATGACTTGAGAAGTCCATCTTAATTGAGCTTAGAAATGTGTTTCTCATTTATATGGCCAAGACAGCAATTCCATAAGTAGGTTGGATTCAAATCATTCAATTTGATCCTTTTAGTAGTTATGTTATAGATGTTTTTATTACTCGAATGTTCCAGATTTAAAAGACAATGACCAAAATGCAAATCACTATTGGCATAAAAAATGTCATTTCAATAAATAGAACATTTACCATTCCCAACAATGAAAGTAAAACCTTCTTTATCCAAATAAAAAAGAGAAACAATGTTTCTACTTAAAGCAGGAACATAATAACAATTATTCAAAACTAACAAAAGCCTACTTGGCAAAAGTAATTCATAAGTGCTTACGGCTAAAGTAGCAACTCTTGCTCTATTTCCAACTCATAGGTCTACTTTACCCTTTATCAATTTTCTTCTGTCTTTGAGACAGAACTAACAAATGTTCAAAACTATGGCTAAAGCATGAATATAATAACAATTGTTTAAAGCTAACAAAAGCTCACTGGGCAAAAATAATTAATAAGTGCCTACGGCTAAAGTAACAACTTTTGCTCTATTTCTAACTCATAGGTCTACTTTACCCTTCATCAATTTTCTTTTGTCTCTGAGACCCTACACATTTGTACAAATGTGAGAACCACATGCAGTATATAATACCCATGTAAAAGAAGTAGAAAGGTGAATGTCTATAACAAATACCTGAAGGAGTAGCCTTGTTATCCTTTTTCTTTTTCAAAACTTCCAGGTAGAGCTTGTAGTTCCTCTTCCAATGACCCAGTTCATTGTAAAAGAAGCAAACTCCTTCCTTTGGAGGTTTGGTTTCAGGCTTGTTTGACTCTTTAGTCTTACCATCTGAACCTTTACCCTTTCCCTTACCCTTTCCTTTGCCTTTCTTTTTCCTACCCTTTCTTTTCTAAACCATCAAAACAGTGCTAAGCTTTTTCTTAATGTTTTGTTCAGTAGTTTTAAGCATCCCATGTAGTTTAAAAATGGATTTCTCCATGCCATTCATGTTATAGTTCATAACAAACTAGTCATAACTTTTTGAGAGCGAGTTCAAGATCAAATTTCTAACTAACTCCTAGATTAGGGGAAATCTGAGCCTCTCAAGGTGATCAATATAGCTCTTTATCTTTAAAATATGAGTGTTAACTAATGCACCCTTACCCATTTTGTATGAGTGTAAGGCCTTTATGGTCTCATACCTCTCTTGCCTTGCCTATTGTTAGAACATTTTCTTAAGATGTACAATTATCTCATAAGCATCTATGTGTTCTAAATCTCTTTGAAGTTCTAGAACCATAGTAGCTAGCATTAGGCATCCTACATCCACCGAGTCATTAATGTGCTTTATCTAAGTATCCCTTTGAACCAAGCGTTGGCCGTAGGCTCGTCAGGAATGGGTTCATTTAGGACATATGCTTTTCTTTCTAGCTTGAGAATAATTCTTAAGTTCCTAAACTAGTCAATAAAGTTCGTCCTATTGAGTTTGTCCTTCTCAAGAACTAATCGTAACAATAGTGTAGCAGTGTTACTAGTTGACATGACTCTACAATAAAATACACAGTTAATTTTATATCTCCTACTAAAACTAACAACCCTCAAATTTGATTAGTGGGTAAAGACCCATATTTGACTTAAATTTAAATCCGCTTTGGCAGGACACTTAAAAATAAGTTATTTAAGTAGGTAACTCATTTACCAATTACATCACATGTAACTCTTAGATCTTTATGGGATTCAATCGTCATATGATCCAGCATGTTCAATCTTATCTAATGCCTTGAGATCTAAAACTGTTTTATTAATCTCAATTAAGTCAAACAATAATGAATCTTTATGAGTAGCACCGTTACTCACGTTTGTCTCACTAAGATAACCCAAATGTATCCACTTTAGTAGATCCTACATTTGAGTAATCTTTGACAAGTATTCATTAATTGATGGTATCATGACTTAAGATTTTGATTAGAAGGTTTGATTTATTAATTTAATAACTGTGTAAAGTGAAGTAGTTGTATCTCATACAAAATCATGCATATTATGTTCTAATCAAAAGCATAATTAAACATGATACAATATGGCTCACCTAACCTATGTCCATCCCAAGCCAATAAGAGGACCTCTTTAAGAAGATAAATTACATCAAGAAATATTGTTTATACATATGAGGGGATTGAGATGAGAAGAGAATGTACATTTAGAGTTTATAGAGAGAGGCACGACATGTAGGCTGTATTTAAAATTTATAACCCTGATAAAACTAGAGTCATATATGTCACTATATCCAAACAACTTCAAGGAAAATAAAACACAACAAATAAACAATTCATATATAATGAAAGGCTATAAATTATGAATTAGGTTGCACTATACAGAGTTAGCCACAGCAGTCCTGCTAAACCATATGAGAATGTAGACGAATAATAGTGACATTGGGAACGCACATCATATGGACAAACATTAGGTGTATTAAGAGTGCACATCATATGGCTAAATATTAATCATATTAATTTATTTAAATTCATATAAATTTAAATATATAAAATGAGTTTATATATATATGTTTCAAAAACATCATACAAAAAACATCTATGGACTTTGAAAATATCACATATAAATTTTGAAAATCTCAAAGCAATGTTTATCTAAAGAAGTTCATCACATGAAGATTTAAGAATGTAATCAACCAAAACGTAACTTAAATAAAAATTTGACCTAGCTCTGGTACTACTATTGGATAGGGAGGCACAGTGAAATATTAAAATTTTAAAATTCCTATCCTGGTATGAACCAAATGAACTTGTTTAAGTCAAGGTAGATAGAAGAGTTTCCTTTTAATTTTTCAAACTTGACGCGTGTTCTCTTCAAGAGTTTGGATTTCAGGAGTTGACAATATAGATATACTCCCTCTACCGATATCCACACAAAGAACTCTAACTCGAACAGCGTGCTAGCACTCCCAGCATTTGTTCTTCTTTGAACGTTGATTTTTTTTTTCTGTAGAATGTTTCATGACTCTCAAAGTATTTGGTCATTAGGACTTTTCTAACTCTCACACTTTGCACGTCTCTTTGTATCTATTATATATAGATTAGGGTTTTTGCCTTCTCTAGAAGAGCCAACTGAAATTTAGATTAAATTTATCTCATAAATAAAATCTATAATATCATGTCTAATTTGAATTTATCTTATAAATTCAAACTATAAAAGATAAATTCAAACTATAAAATTAATATGATGTTGTTTCATATCATGTTAGTTATTAAATTTAATCTATCAAATAAAATTAAATTTAAAACTAACACGATATAATATAATATAATATAATATAATATAATATATCTCACATATACATATTATATTATATATATACATATATATTTCAAATATATATAGTATATATATCATATACATATACATATATCATACATACACACATAAAAATATATATATATATATATATATTTCATAAATATATATACACACATAAAATTATATTTTAAATTTTATATTTCATATAAATATATATATATATATATATAAATATTTATCAAATAAATATTCAAATATATATATAATTCATTCACCCTATATTATATTCATTGAATCTAGACATATTCCAGATTCAATGAACTTAGGCATTATAGCTTGAGTTGGACTGTTTTTGTGTGCAACCCTATAAATCCATATGAAATTAGTAGTAGGCTAATTACACTATTAGCCCACAAGTCACAAGTAACATTTAGCAAAACATTGCAACTACCCAATTCATATGGGGATCGATAATTCGATGTAACCTATCATGCAACCATATCACATCCCTTTTGTCATGCAATATTTCAGTCAAGTGTAAGACATTCTAGAGATTTAAAAGTAAGGAAAGCCATGGTCCGAGAGTGAGTCATGTGATCTTTGGCCGGGTTACACTTTATGATTAGTGAGCTTGGGTAGTCTAATTACACAGACGGAGCCCTATTCAATGTCATAGCCTACGATTTTGATTTGAGGAAATAAGGAGGATATAAGGTTGGTTAATCATTGCCTATGTAAACTTATGACGTGTCACATGTTTTGAATTGTAACAAGTCGTATGATAAATTAGGTTATGGTCATATGTCTAAGTGTCTTGTGATTATATACCTAGCATGTGTGAGATGAAACATGATAATTGGATTAATAAGTGTTAACATGTGTTAAAGTATGTTTTAAGTACTGGGTTTCATATGCATGTGTTTGATTTACAATTGATATATAACTGCATAAGGTAGGTTTTACCTTGGTTATTGAGTAGCTAGACTCACCTCGCTTCTTTAACACTTTTCAGACTCTAGCTCTGGTGCTGTGATGGACAAGGCTACTAAGGCCTAGGTGTAACATCCTAAATTTCTTGATCTTGAATTTAGTGGTTAATCAAAAGAGGATGGTAGTTAGTATGGATTAGAATTTGGATGATTACTTGATGTTTTGACTTATTGGTATGTTGTATGAATAAATACAGGAGAGATAAGTACGTTTTAGGTTGAAGCAAGTGTGCATGGTGAGAATAAATCTTACTATGCCATATGACATAGCTTGTGCTGCACGCGTTATGGTACATAGACTAGAAAATCACTTCTTAAGTCATGAAATTTGATGATTTTCAGAAGTAAAAATATGAGAAACACATAAGAAAGGAGAGATGAAGGGCTAAGAAGCTAAGTTAAGCCATTTCAAGTCATTAGAAGGTGATTCGGATTGATAACTTGTCAAGTAAGCTATGTATAACTCTTATCTTCCATTCTACACAAATTTCTCTAAAAATAAGTTATAGAGAAATTGAACCTGTATAATTTAAAGGGTTTGATTGTTGCCCAATGGTAATGAAAATATTCTTAGAAGTTATATTAGAGCCTTGTGACTAGTTTAAAGTTGAATGATAGAGCTTTGAACTCATAGGCTCAATTTAAACTTAGAGAGAGAGAGTTTTAGGGCAAAAATATGAATTGGGTAAAATAAGATCAATTGAGGTGATGTAAAGTAGTAACTGGGTAGTAGTAGATCTAGAATGGATTAATGGAAAAAAGTTTGCGGATGAATATAGCCCTAAATAATAGAAATAAGTTTTTAGTCAAAATGGACTAAATGACTAAAATGTGTTCAGATTGGCATATTAGACATGTGAGTAGAGGAAGGAAGCTTGAGATAGGCTATAGAGGTTATTAAAATTCACGGGTAACCTTTCTATTGACAAAAAGGTTAAGGTAACTGAATAATTTTTTGTTTGACTATTTATTGTAACTGTATGTTAGTATGCTATGTAATGGATGAAATGATTTTAAACTGAGCATGTTTTATAACATTGTGTGATTATTGTGTGAAATGGTTTTTAATTGAAATAAAGCATTGAAATGTGTATTTCAGATAGAATGTAATGTGTGTGTGTGTGTGTGTTATGTTTGAGAAATGAGTAAAATGATAAATGAAAACCTTAAATGGTTCGGAAAAAAGCATGATCATAGGACTGGGAGTTCACCTGAGTGGAGGAGATGATAAAGACCATATGATAAAGTTTCCTTAGTACCTAATAGGGTGCAGTGTTGGAAACAATTCTCCTTAGTACCTATTGAGGTGTGGTGTTAGAGAAGATCTCCTTAGTGCCTATTAAGATATGGTGTTGGAGATAAGAGACTCCTTAGTGTCTTTGTGATATAGTGTTAGAGTCAACGATGCCTTATCATGTTTATTGGGGGAAACCATAGTCCGTATTGTACGTTAGAACATCTTTAGCCAGGTGATTCCTACTACAAGTGATCTCAAGGCTAATGAGAGTGTACATTAGTTTAAAGTAAGCCTATGGTTTTATGTTGAGGTGATTTGGAGGTTCGGTCGGTAGTGATTATGCTAGCATGCTATGTGATATGTTGAGATAAGTTATGAAATGGCATGGAATCCCTTATGATTGATGAAAAGTTAAGAATAAATGAGATATATGGTATATATATGTTATTCTAATGAGATTTGAATGATATAATATGCTTTAGTTCTATATTGTTGCATGTGATAGTTAATAGGAGTGAGTTATTCTGTTATTGAGATTTTTATCTTACCCCCTATGGTTACATGTTTACAGGACCAAGAAATGATCAGGGCAAGGAAAAAGAGTTTGGACCAGCTTGAGTTGTGAAGCTATGTACTTTGAGTTTATATAATGAACTGAACCAAGATTCTATGTATATATATATGTGTGTGTGTATGTGAATAATTGCCGTAGGGTTGCATGCATGAATTGAATTAAGATTTTATGAAATCTAGCTTGATTGTATGTATATGTGTTGAAATGAATTCAGGGGTTATGATTGAATATGTTTATGTTGAAATGGTTGTTTGTGTTGGTGAATCTTAAGCCCAAGAGAAAACTATGATGAAATGAGTAATTAAAGACTAAGATTGTATTGTGAACATGAATGTATATGAATGTGATTAGAAAAGGCCAAGTGGGCCTAAGTTTTGCCAAGAAGTAGCAAAATGTATAAAGTTGTAAAATTGTGGAAATTTTCCGTAGAAGGGTCAATTTTTGATATATGAGTATGATTGTGTTAAATTGTGGTCAATTAGGTGTATTAGTTCCTTTTGGATTTAATTCAAGGCCTAGTGTGGTCTAATAAGAGAAAGGGATCAATTTGAGCACTTGGATGCCCAAAATTTTTCATAAAAAGTGATTTTTTACAGTAAGGTATCCAAATTTAGATCAAACCATTAGATCATATTCAAACATGTCTCATTAGTTAGCTTATGAGTTAAGCTATGTCTGGATATTTGAATCACTCTAATCGGATGTTGTATGTGAAAATGGTGCACGCCAGAAGTTCATCATTTTTGCTATCATAATGATAGTAGAAAATCAAATAGGCACGCTATGAAGCATGGTGACACATGCTGCGTCGCACAACACAAAATTATTGAGCGTGTGGCTTTATGCCATATACCACGGCGCACGTATTACACGCCGTGATGCACGGATCTATTTCCAACCTGATTTTTATAGTTTTAAGGAATACAATGTTAGAGGTGAATGCATATAATTTATATCCATTGCATATTCTCTAATGTGTTGTATTATTTAATAATTTTTGAAACAAGTTTTCGGCCAAAGCTTTTCAAATAAAATATTTGTTTACTAATGGTTGTGAATGAAGTGGTAACACCATAATCTTCTCTTATATTGAGTGGATATAAGAGGAGGTTACACTAGGAATATCTGTATTCCTTTAGTATGCCTCTTGTATCTATTTATTTTGTGTAATAGCATATGATTACCAATTCTAAGTTACATATCATCTAGTTGCACTATTTTGTTGTTGCAAATGTCTGATTTGTATTTTGAGCCTTAAGTAATTGTGTATGGTAAGATATGAATGTTTATAGGGTCAAAATACTAATACAAGTATAGAAATGATATTTTAAACATGTTTTGATTGGTTTTGATGTAATGTAAAGCAAATTTACCTCCCCTTCTGTTTTTGGTAAAAAGGAATTAAGGAGTGATTTTATGCTATATTAGTGTTTAAGTGTGTATGATGTGTTGTATTGATAGTTCTAGGTCCAATGGACATGGTCCAGGTATTAGAAAATGCTTTTGACACTTGGGGGTTTTGGACACCCTTTTTGTGTGAAAGTTGTGAAAAGTGGTTAAAATGTGTTTTGGTGTCCAACTTCTTGGTGTGACTTGTTTTGGAAGTGGAACTTGTGCCATCAGCTATTTTATGAGAACAGCTTTCCATAGACACCTAAATCATATCATTTGAACGGAGAATTTGGAATGTCAGAAGTTCCCCAAATCTACTGTCAAATGATAGCAGAATCTGTTGTCAAATGATAGCAAAATCTGCTGATATTTTTATGTAACACACTGCAACGCGTGGTATAGAGGGCAATACACTGTGGTGTAACGTGCACGAGCTGTAATGCATTATCCTGTTTCATAATGAATTAGTTGTTTTCAATTGTTTTTGATTTCTTTTACTCCTCTTAGGTATCTCATACTTTCATAACTTATTTTTACTCTGATATAAGAGACTATGGTTGATTTAAATTCATTTTTATTTGGAAAACTCAGGATCCCTTAATTTTGAATTAAAACTTGGTAATCTCCTTTTGAGATAATACTTTGATTGCCATGAGTTTTATTGGTTAATTATGGTTAGTCGAGTGAGATATTATATCATACATCTTGGAGTCATTAGCAATTGATCCCAAGCCTCCAGCCAAGATGCTTGGAAAGAAGATGTTAATGAGTAGCTTTATGCTACTCCTTAAAGATGAAAATTTTAACTTCAAGATTTTATGGAGATTTAAATTGGGTTGTGTCTTTTTCACCCTTTCTCTTTACTTTGCTTTATTCTTTGATTTGTTGATTGAGTAAATCACAAGTTTGGGGAAGATGAATCTAGTAGGAAAAGGTATAATTTCATTCTTTTTGGTTATTTATTTTTTTTGAAAAAAAAAATCTACATTACACTTTTGTTATGCATGAATCCATATTGATCTTACCTTATTCCATCATTAGTCTATGCATACATTGAGAATAATGCATGATTTAAGTATAGAGAAGAGACAAAAACATTTTATTTTTATTTGTTTGGTTTTGAAAAAATCTTTCAAAAATTAGAAAAATTGCTTTGTTTTGTTTTCTTTGAGGTTACTTAATGACCTTGCTCTTTGAATGAATATTTTGATGCTTGAGATGTGGTAATTTTTAGGATTGAATAGGTGTGAAGTGAACATTCTTTTACCTGGAATTAATGGATTAGAGTTGCACATTATCCTTTCATGGAAGAGGCCAAACACTCATGTGTGATTAGTTTCTTAGTGATGTTACCCTTTAAAATTTGTTCCACTTCTTAATTGAGACCACATGTCTTGTACTTGCCTGATAGAAGATGAAAGATGGCATTCATAAAAAGTAACCAAGAGCCAAATAGCCAACCTTGTTATTATTGATTACCCTTTGTTAGCTACTTTGACCTTTTGGTTTGATTCTTTCAAAAATAAATATTCACCCCATTTTCCCTAAGGGGTGCATGTTACACTTTTATATCTTTTTAATATGCATTATTGCATGTTCTAGATCAAGTGAGTGGATGTCTATTGTCATTTTTCTACCCATTAATTTTTATCTTCTATTGTTATACCATTATATCCATTATTTTAATTATTTTTTCAAAGAGTTAGAGGTAGCCAAAAGAAAAAGAAAAAGAAAAGAAAGATTAAAAAAACATATGAAAATGAAAGCAACAAAGTGCTAGAAAAAGAAACAAAAGAAAGAAGAAAAGAAGGTAAAAATAAAAGAAAGAAAAGTTTAGTGTGAATTTTTATCTCACTGAGATTCCATTATTGAGATTTTTGTCTCACCCTTATAGTTATATGTTCACAGGACAGAGCAATGATTAGGGTAAGGAAAATAAGTCTAGATCAGTATAGTGGTACTGTGGTCATGTAGAAGCTCTGAGTTTGTGTAATGAACTAGTTTAGTATGAATTTTGTGTATATAAGTTGCCATAAGGTTGCATGCATGATTTGAATGTTTATAAATTGTTAAATGCAGAGATTATGGTGAATGTTGTTGATTTTGGTGAATCTTAGCCTATATGTTGAAATATGTGGTGAAATGAATGGTATGGGCTAAAATTTAGTGATGACCATGTGGATATACGTGATTTTGTGGTGAAAAAGGCCAAGAGGGCCAAATTATGACAAATAATTAAGCCAAGTTGTATAAATTTTGTAAATGTGGAAATGGGCTGTTGAGTGGTCAAATTTTGATATATGTGTATATATGTGATGAAATGTAGTCAATCAGGTGTGATAGATCCTTTTAGATATAGTTCAAGGCCTAGTATAGTCTACTGAGACAGTAGAATTGATTTGAGTGTTTGGGTGTGCAAGATTTATAAAAATTAACTTTTTAAATTTGGGTGTTTAAATTTTGATCAGATATGTAGATCTTGTCTAAACCTATCTCATTTGTTATCCTATGAGTTAAGCTTTGTGTAGGCATTTGAATCACTCTGATAGGACATCGTATATGAAAACAGCGTACACTAGAAGTTTGTCATTTACTGTCAAATGACAACAGCAAAATTGGACATGTGCATATGATGCATGACACAGAGAAGATCTGGGCATGTGGTTCTGTGCCACATGTTGTAGTGTAACTCTGTAGCACAGGGCCCATATTTCAACATGATTTATAGTTTTTGATGCATGCATTAATGATTATGAATGCATATAGGTTATTTTCACTCATATTGCTTGAATGTATTATGATTTTGATGATTTTGCAAATGAGTCTAGGGTCCAAGCTTTTCAAATATAGTATTTGTTTACTATGTGGTGTTTTAATGTGGTGATTTAGTGTGCATTTGGTTTTCAATTTGCTAAAAGTTTATTTGGTAAAAGTCAGTTGCTATAACAAAATTTGTGTTTGAATACATTTTTTCAAAAGTCAGTTTGATACACTGAAAGTTATTTGGTTTGTGATAGTGAAATGTGCTTTTGAATGTACAATTACCAAAAAAAACATTGATTTATGATGATTTAAAATTTCTATTATACAAATGTAATATATTTAAAAATATGATAAAGATTTTAAATAACATGAATTTTGATCTATAATGCTAAAAATTTAATCTCTAGTTATTTGTATTTTTTATTTGTAATTTTAGAAAATGTGATAAAGATTTGTCATTTTTATTATACATTAATGTAAAAATTAACATGATTAATTATTCAATTTATAATGCTAAAAAATTGATACGTAATTATTATTATTGAAATAATAAATATATTTTTGATGAATTAACTATTTTTTAAGTAAAAGAATAAGAGATTAAACTTAGGATAGTATGGTCAAACAACATCCTACTTTTCAAATCTACTTTTCAAAAGTTTTAAATAGTTATGCTTCAAAAATCACTTTCAACTACTGTTTGAATGTACTTTCAGTATGTGCTTTCTTGCAAAATATTTTACCCCAACAACTTCCAACTTTTAAAAATAAAATTTTACTTTCTCAATGTGAAACGAAAGAAAACCAAACGGGCCCTTAGTTAATCTTCTTTTGTATTTGGTGGATATAGGAAAAGGTTACACATCACATATGGCATTACAACACATATATGACAACAAAGAACTTAACACCCAATTTTCAACTCAAACCTTCAATTAGGTTGATCTAAGCGTTCATACATAGATAACTAATTAAACTAGCAAATAGCTCCGGTTTCACTTCAATCTAGCTCCAAACGGGGATCCTAAACTCTTGAGGCTATAAATACTTTTGTTACACTTACAACTATAACTTTTAGATATGGCAACAAACCAAAAAGGGGGAGTGAATTAGGTGTTTATGAAATTTTTAGTTTTTCAAAACTTTTTTAGCAAAACTATGTGGAACGAAAAGTTTGAGTAAATTCAAGTTCTAAACTTTGATTGCAAGAATGCTAAAGTAATTTTTACAAGTTCAATATGTGTAAAATCAATTTCTAAGTAGAAGTTTAAGTAAGAGCATGTAGATATATCAAATTCAATTTTGCATACTAAAATATAATATAAACTAAGATTAATGGAAATATAAAGAGTTAAGGGAAGAGAGAGTGCAAACTATGATTTATTATGGTTCAGCTCCACCACTTAAGCCCATATCCAGTCCCTAAACAACAACTTGAGATTTCTTTACTATAACACAAGCTTACATGAGTGTTTGCTATCATAGTACAACCATAAGTTTAGTTCGAGAACTTGTGAGCCTTTACAGCAACTCACTCTACTAATGAACTTCTTTCTTAAAGAGAACACCTCTCTTGATTTTAAAAGAAACCTCTTGCTCACATTTAAAATGATTTTGAATATGTAAATCACTCAATTGAAACTCCCTCTAAAAATGACGTTGAGTACAATGAAGTTTTAATACTTAAATAATGAAGATATATATAATAGCTTAAGTATAATGACTATAATAAGAGTATAAAGAAGGAAAATATCAAAACTCAATGATTTTTGGTCTTAATCCACTTGTTAAGATAAGTTTGGAGTGTTATATTTATAGCTTATGAAGTGAAATAGGTGTTAGAGCATAATATAACCATTTATAGCCATTGCACAGTGATTATAGCCATTAGTGACATTTCAAGCTTAAAATAGACCTATTCATGCTTGAATTGGAGCTGCTTGTTTTCCTCTTGGTTTACTAGTGATATTTCAAGCATGAATGCTAATGGCCCTCAAGCTTAAAATGGATGGCAAAAGCTTCTAGCTTGTTTGTATGACATTTCAGGCTTCAATTGGTCTATTTCAAGCTTGAAATGGTAGGTGAGTTCTTCACATTGTTTCACTCATGACGTTTCAAGCATGGACACTAGCATATTCAAGCATGATTTGTAAGGTGTAAACTTCAAACCATTTTTTGTGACAAATCAAACTTGAATGCTCTTTACTCTAAAGCATGAAATGGCTAGTAGAAACTCCAAGCTTCATATATATGATAATTCACATGTGGATGCTATTTTCTTTCAAGCTTGAATTGGATCATATAACTATTCAATGAAAAATAAGGCTTTGGATGACATTTTATGTATGGATAAAGAGTGATTCATGCTTGAATTGGATTAAAGAAGCTACTAAGTTAAAATAAGGCTTTAGAGGCAGATTCATATTTGGATGTAGTAAGGATTCACATTTGAATTGGACACTGAAGTGTTCTAAGCATGTTTCAAATATGTGTATCATTTTCATTCACGCGAGTATCAGAGGGCTTCACTGCATAGAACTTCATAAGGCTATAACTTACTCAATACAATTCTAAATCAAACAAATTATATATCGATGAAAAGCTTTTGAAGTGTCGTTTTCAATAAAAAAGTTGTTCACTTAAATTCAATGTAAATTTTGATTTATGATCAAAACAGTTGATTGAAGGTCTACTTGAAATACTATACAAAAACAATATCTCAACACTCAACTTCTAAAATTCGTATCTTTTTCAATAGAACTCTATTTTGTATAAATTAACTATCATTGAAAATTTATTAGATTCATTTTCAAATGAGATATGTTTCACATTAAAATGATCTGTATAGTGAGAGATATGACTAAAAAAATGACCAAAGGTAAAATTTAATTTTTTGCATAATTCTCATTTAAAAGCTTAGACTTTAAGTGTTCATAACTTTTTCAACTTGACTCCTTTTTGAGTAAATAGAACAATTTTGAAAACTTAATGGAGTTAATAATCAAGATATTGCAAACCTTGTGAGATATATATGATCAAAGATGAAAAATATGATTGTAAAAAAATATATCTCACTCTTTCTCTTAAGAGCTAAACTGCGTGTTTTGATTTAAAATACCTTAAGCCAATATTACATATCTAAATCAATGAGTTTAACATAAAGACCTCTAGCATAATGATATTATACCTATCAAGTCCAAGGCTTTTAAAATACATCTAAGTTTGTATGAATGTCTTCAATCATTTAAACTCTTCTTGGATCATCCTTTTCTTCTTCTTTATGTTTTTCAATCATGAGTGTAGCATGTAGATGATGACTTTAGTTTCTTCCTCTTCATGCTCACCCTCATCTTCACTTTGGATAACCTTGAATGATATATCATCAACAAAATAGTTAGTCCACATATCAATATGCATATAAGTATAGGTATGAAGATTATGGTGCTATGCATATGAAAAGCCTTATATCCAATATATATAAAGTTACTTTAAGATAAGAAAAAATTATAATAATAGAAAATAACTTTTATGTACATAAATCATTTTTTTCAAATCTCATATAATATGGAACAATATAAGTGAAAATACTTTAAAGCACTTATTCCATAGTCTTAGTTAACTACTCTATATACATTTATATAAGAAAACAATTAGGCATAAGTATATAGTTAACTTTTCTTTATTTGTCATCATCAAAACTTAAACTAAACATAATGTGATAAGTCATTATGTCTAATAATAACAACCAAGTATCTCCCTTACAACTAGCCTTTAGCATTTCAAACTTCATTACACATTAATTAAATTCATAGATAGGTATGCATATACTACTCAACACACATAGATACACATGAATAACATTTGACTCGTATCCATGACTTGTAAATGTTCCAAGTCTAACCTCTCAGGGTTTACTATCAACTAGGAGGTTACTCAAGTTGGAGGGAATTAACAATCCTCTCAAATTGTTCACACCATAACATGTACTTACATGTATCACTTGACTCAATTTAAAAGGCATATAAAAGTTTATGCCATAATTCCTAAGTTAATATCATAGGCTCATGTAAATGCAATAGTGCCAACAATATGATAAATGCATAAGTTAGTAACTAAGTATTCAAATTACACATGTAAAAAGAAGTTAGTGGCTATACAATGAAAGCTATGTGTCTTTAGCTTCGGATGCTTCCCCTTTACTCTACCTTTAATGTTACTTAGTAAAATGTATCAATGAGCAAGAGTGAAATTTTAAAATTTCAATAACCAAGGCACATAAACTTAAGTGCATAAAAGTGTTGTAAATACAGGTATATAAGGCAAAGATTCACATTTAACATTTTATTGATAACCAACATATATCAAAATACTATTAATAATTAATTGTAATATCTAGAAGTTTCTAAACCAAATTGATTCCTAATTAAGAGCATAATTAGTTTATTAGTGAATTATTTTGATTAATCATATTTCGAATAACTAATTGGTGTTTCAAAATATTAGGTAGCTTTTGGATTAGGCTAAGAAGTTGAAAATGGATTAAAGTCAAATTGGGAGAGAAATAGTAGATAGCACATTTTGTGCCATGTATATGTTGCATTGCGACATATGGCCCATAATCATAATTAATAGGTCATGGATCAACATTTAGGGCAAAGAGGAAAATTAGGTTTTGAGGCAAGATAAGAGGAGAAAATGAAGGGGTCCGCTAGAGTTTGTCACATTGAGATCCTGGTAGCTAATTTAGACAATTGTGCATTTTAGAAAGCCTTTCCTCTCCCTTTACTTCTACACTATAAATTTCAAGGGTTGGGAGAGATGATTTGTCTTGGACATGCTAGGAATTCATGTTCTAAGTGTTTCATATGGTTCTAATAGCTTGGTCTAGGTTCTTTGGACTAAGCCAAAGTGGTTTTAGGCAAAGAGGTGAGATGTGGAGAAGTTGGAATAAGCCCTAGCTAGGGTACTGAGGCATGACATGTTGAGATATATAATGATATGTTGTGATTGAATTTGGTAGGGACCTATAGTGATGGTGGGAGCTAGTTTTTATTTTGACCAGCTCTTCTAGTGTGATAAAGGGTGATAAGTAGGAAAAATTAAGGTGATTTGGGTTATGAAAAGTACTTATATTAGTGAAAAATAATATATAGTACTTATTGTTGTAAATTGAGGTGTGTGGGACCTTGTTGTAATTCAATAAGTGATTGCAATGCTTACAAACAACTGGTAACCCTTTGTGATAATAGGGTTAAGGTAACTAAATAGTATGTACAAGTAGTCTACATGTGTGTATTATACATTATATTCATATGAGCATGTTTTATGAAATTATAAACGTAATTAAGATAAGTCATAGTGGTATGTTATTAGATATTTGCAAAATGACATGTGCATATGTGTGTGATAAGTGCATAAAATAAAGTGTCGATTAATATCTTTATAAGTATGTGGTAATTTACGTGCATGGGTTAATGGTTAATGATTTATGCATGTGGTGATTTACATTATGAGGGGGAGATTAATCATGGAGAAAAGTGATGAAACAATAGTAAAAAATCCATATAAAAAATCCATATAGTATTGCTAACACCTTAAGATGCTAGGTGTGGCAGACATATTCAGACTATTACCATAGGTAATCTAGACAGTCATTTCAGGCACTCCTTAGTACCAGTAAAGGTGCAAAATTGTAGTCAACAACATCCCAACTACTTGTAGTAGGGGGATTTCATATTCTAAAAGTAGGAAGATAAACTTTGGCTGGGTAGTTACTCCTATGTATGGGGTGACAGGACTCATTCTTTGAGGATTGGTCCATTGTGGTTGCTTATGAATTTAGTTAAGGAGCAATAGAGGATCAAATGGAATTCATATCCATGCGTGATATATGTTAGTTGTAAATTATAATATGCCCCTTATATATATAGGCATTGATGATACTATTACTTGTGATTGCTCTACATGTTAATTAGTAGTATAGAGTATTTGGTTACTAAGATCTTGTATCTTACTCCATGGTTACTATTTTACATGTGTAGACTCTAAGAAGGGTTAAGGGAGAATGGTAATAGCCATAATGTTTTGAGCGTGTGTACATTTATTATTATGTAAACTATGAGTTCTAACTAGGAATACATAGTATTTTTAAATTGTATGTACTTGCATGAGTTTGAGGAGTCAGTATTCTAGCCTATTTGGTTTCATGTAATGAAGGGCTAGAATGCTAATTCAAGTACATAAACTTCATAAATATGACATATAGACATATGTAAGTAGTTATATTAATTATAAGTAGTGAATTGTACATGTATATGTGTGAATATGTGGGTGGTAATGCGTTATTATGATGCAATGATGACTTAGTCACAATTTTGATACTTATGCTTGTGTCGTGAATTGGCCCTTTAACATCTTAAACTTTGAATCGAGAAACTAATTACTAATTATGGGTAAATTAATAATTTATAGATTAATTATGGTTTTGGATAGTAGATTGATTTTGGTGTTGTTTAAATGGTATGTTAATAGGATCGACTGGCGAAACAATGAACAGAATCAAAACACATAAGCAATGATGAAAATTGTCTCACTGTGCCATATACTGTAGCATGTGCTATGATGTTTGGCATAAAATTTAGACAAAGCTAATGTGAATTAGCTCGTGAATTAGAAGGAGGAAGGGAAGAAAATGTATAGGAGAGATGGGAAGATGTTGAGCTATGCTAGGGCAAGGATTATTGGAAGTTTAGGGGTTAGCTATGACCAGTGACTTGCCGCGTAAGTTTTGCACCACCCTATACTAAATGTCTACCATAATTTCTCTAAGTTTGGGTTAGAGAGAAATTGGATTAGGGTATTTTAAAGGGTTAAAATGCGAGGAAAATTAGGGAGAAGGCTTTTGGGTGCGAAACTAAGGTTTTGTGACTGATCTAAGGTTTAATGGTTGAACCTTAAGGATATAGCCCAAATTATCTTGAATGGTTAAGTTAAATAAAGTGAGAATGCTAGTTGGGTGAGTTAAGAAGGTGTTTTGGTCACTTTAAAGGCCTAGGTGTGTGTGATTTTGGTATATGGGTTGAATGGACCAAAGAATGCCATTAAGATTGTTATGCCAAGTGGAGTAGCTTAAGCAACTTGAGTTTTGTATTGAGCGTGGAAATTGACTAAGGATGCCTAATTGTGTAGGTTGAGCACTTAAGAAATCATTTGTGGGAGTCTATACTCTCGAGGTGAAATAGTACGAATGGTAACCCTTGGTAATAAGGGTAAAAGATAACTGGAGTAACCCTTTTATCTATTAGTTTGTAAAATGATTTACAAGCATTTTATATTAACTACATGCATTCTATTTTATAAAATGATAGAACAATAATATTGTAAAAAGTAATGCATGTGTTAGTGAGTAGAGATACTTGATGTGTTTATGGTGTGACACATGTGCATTTACATCCACAAGTATACCCTAGACTAGGGTAAGGGGTTGTGGCTCTACTTTGTGTAAAGTTAGGAAGTCTTAGAGGTTCAGAGCATTGATTATGATTCCCTAGTAAGGACCTAGGAATACATATATGAGTGTACCCTAGACTAGGGTAAGGGGTTGTGACCTTACTCTATGTAAGGCTAGGAATGCCTAGTAGTCCAAGCATTGATTTTTATCTACTAATGGGGATATAGGAGAGCACACCACCCATATGTGATATCTTAGTCTAAGCCAGTGGTTGGTGGGCCCTATTTCGGTAAGGCTAGGAAGTCCTAATATGAGCGTAGAGTATGCTTTGCTAGTGCAAAGCAAGAGTGGATGATTGAGCATGATATCTCTTATACATTTATCTATATTATTTTTTTATTGAAATTGATGTTACTCTATCCTTTGTATTTGATTTTACTTGCTAATCGATATTTAGGGTTTATCTAAGTTACTAGGACATATGTCTTACTCCGTTATTTGTTATGTGTAGGTAATGAAAGTTTTAAAAGGCTAGAAAAGGAAGTAAGGAAAGAGTAGCTTCACTTTGAGTAGTGGTATAACTACTTTGTTGAGTAATGAATGTATATTATTGTATTTACAATTTCGGTTGCCAACTAGGATGCATAATCATATTTGTATTGTTTTGGAGACTTGCTTGTATATTCCGCATTGCATCTTACTGAGTGTATCACTTTGGTGAATATGTAGGTAGGCGTAGATGCTATTCAAGTATATTTGTAAATATAATTGTTTGACTTGTTCCACTCTTTTATACATGATTGTTGTGATGAATGCATGTGGGTGAAACTTGACTAAATGGAGAGGCTTAACCCCACTTGCGTGAGTAAAGTATGTCGTAAACCTTAACTATATAGTGAGGCTTGGCCATACATGTGTAAGTCAAAGGGATGAAAGTAGAACAAGTATAACTATGTATATGTGATGTTGTGCGATACCTCATATAAGATCACAAGTTTGAAAAGTGGCATTGAGAGGGAAATTATGCATTTGAGGTGTTATATACAATTTTATGTGCCTATCAGGTGTGTTTAGTTCTTTTAGACTTGGTTCAAGGCCTAAAGTAATCTGATGAGGCAAGATGTAGAATTTGTAGACTTAAGGTGCATGTTTTTAAAAGGAAAGTAACTTTTTATGCCTGAGTCTTCAAATTGAGATCAGATTATTAGATTGTGTCCAAATTTATCCCATTAAATAGTTTATCTTGCAAGCTTTTTGTGGACATTTGAATCACTCTAATCGAACACTAGATATGAAAATAGCGCATAGTGGAAGTTTGTATTAGTTATTTTGATAGCAAATTTTGATACATGCGCCTCGGTGCATGGTGGTAAGGCACAATACATGGCACAGAGTAAGATCTCATAGCTTTGTACTACATGTCATAACGCATGGCATGTTTTTGAGAAAAACAATTATTCATTTTTTTCTTGTGGTTGGGTATGCATCTACGATTCTATAAGCCCTTTTTATTGAACTTTAAATTTATGTTTGATGTGTTTTCAATTGAATTTAAGATCCTACATTTTAAAAACAAAATTAAAGGGTTGTTTATATTTATGATGTTGTATTTTGTTATGATTTGTAATGGATGCAAGTGAAGTTTGAGGTGAAAAGTGAGACTTTACAATTTGGTATTAGCTTACTTTTGTTTTGCCCTAGTTATACATTGCATCCCTAGTAGTTAGTAGCTTTTATACATTCATTACTCTTTTTTCAGTCTCTAATCACCTATTTCCTTTATTTTCTTACTTTACTCATTAGGAGGGGAGAAAGACAACAGTAGCTATGAGAGTGCATGGTGAGAATCCACGACGTGCTCAAGGTCAAGAGGCATAGATTCTGGAGGTGCTATTGGAATAACCTCAAGAGAATGACCAGCTAATGGCACAACTATTGAAAGTAATGATAGATATACAATAGAGTCTAGCTGGTCATAATGCCTTGAACTGAAATAGGTATCATGAGGAGTTAAGCCCAAAATAAGAGGCAAAGCTTAAGGCTGAAGTAAGGGTAGAGCTAAAGAAGTGTTATGAGGCATAGTTGAGTAGGCTTGTAACCTCCCATGTATCGAGGAGTAGGCAAATGACTGGTAGGAAAGATCAGGAGATTCCCATGGACTAGGTTTTGAAGACTTACTCACGGTTGAATTTGCCAACTTTTAATAGGAGTGTGAAGGAAGGAGATGTAGAGATTTGGATAGAGAGGATGGAGGTAATCTTCGAGGTTACTCCATGTACCTTAGAGCAAAAAGTTGTATTGGCTATAGTGTAGCTAGTAGAAGATGCCAAGCACTGTTGGAATTCTATGAGACTTTCTAATGGTAGTGGGCTCAACTAAGAGTAGTGTAAAGAAAAGTTCTTTCACCATCATTTTTTGACAACATTCAAAGATAAGGAGGCAAAATTTTAAGCCTTTCAATAAGGGTGATATGGATGAGGAAGCCTTCATTAAGAAATTCAATCAGCTTTAAAATTTGTAACTTATCTGCATGATCAGGATGATCCCTACAATGACATTACAGTGGCTACTAGTCAGTCAAGATTTCTTTTAGTAGTACAGGCAAAATGTTAGTTTCTAATGGTTGCCAAGCTTATGTGGTCTTCTTTTTAATCCAAGGCAGTAGTATTGGAAATGTTGATAAGATCTGAGTTGTAAATGAGTTTTTAGAAGTATTTATAGATGAGATTTCAAGTTTGCCACTAGAGCGAGAAGTAGAATTCTTGATTGATTTGGTACCTGGTACCGAGTCTATTTCAAAATCTCCATATTGAATGGCTCCTTTTGAATTAATGAAACTTAAGAATTAGCTTGAAGAAGTTATTAAGAAAGGCTTTATACACCTTATTGTGTCGCCTTGGGGTTCGTCCATCCTATTTGTGAAGAAGAAGGATGGCAGCTTGCGTCTATGTATTGATTATAGGTAGCTAAACAAGGTGACTATAAATAATAAGTATATACCTTTTATGATTGATGATCTGTTAGATCAATTGGTAGAAGCTTTTATATTTTCTAAGATTAACTTATGATCTAGGTACTATCAGTTGATGGTGAAAGCTAAGGATGTGCCTAAGACAATATTTTGTACTTAATGTGGTCACTTTAAGTTCTTAGTGATGCCATTCAGGTTAACGAATGTGCTTGAAGTTTTCATGGACTATATGCACAGCATATTTCATCCCTTTTTAGATCAGTTTGTTGTCATGTTCTTAAATGAAATACTAATATACTCTAAGGATGAAGAAGAGCACGCAAGGCATTTAAGAACTATGCTAAGAACTTTAAGAGACAACCACTTGTATGTCAAGATGAGTAAGTGTGAGTTTTGGCTATGAGAAGTGCAATTTCTTAGACATGGGATTCACACAAAGTTGACCCAGTATTACAGTAGGAGCGATCGAGGACTATGACTAAAGTATAAAGGTTTTTAGGTTTGGCTGGTTACTATAGAAGATTTATTCAAGGATTTTCACAAATTATCCTTCCTTTAACTTAGTTGACATGAAAAGATTAGCTTTTCCTTTAGGACAAGAAGTGTGAAATGGCTTTCATAAAGCTTAAAGAGAAGTTAACCTTAACATTAGTGTTAGTTATTCCTAATCCGCGATTGCCTTATGAGGTTTATACAAATGCTTCTTTGAAAGGTTTAAGATGTATGCTAACACAAGGTGATCGAGTAGTGGCTTACACGCTTAGGCAACTATAACCTCATGAGGAGAGTTATGCGACGCATGAGCCAGAGTTAGCAGCTATGGTATTTGCTCTTAAGTTTTTGCAACATTGTCCTATGGGGTAGAGTTAATGTGTGCAATGATCACAAGAATTTGAGATATCTTATGGATCAGAAAGAGCTTTACATGCATCAGAGGTAATGGATGGAAGTCTTAAAGGATTATAATTTTGAGTTTAAGTCCCATCTAGGGATAGCCAATATGGTAATAGATGCTTTAAGTCAAAAGTCATTGCATATTATTGGTTTGATAGTTAGAGAGCATTAATTAATGTTGTCTCTTTTAGTTCAGTAGTGATAGGTTTATCTTATAAGGACAAGATCTGTGTGCACATAGATAACGAGATTAGGAAAAGGCTCTTAGAAGAGGCACATTGGAGAAAATATGCGATGCATCTTGGTGTTACTAAGACGTATCATCATATGAAGAACCATTAGTGGTGGCAAAATATGAAGCGAGATGTTATAGAGTTAGTTATCCGATGTCTCATGTGTCAGAAATTGAACATTAAGCATTAAAAGTTGGTGGAATGCTTCAACCTTTAGAGATTCCCTAGTGAAAATAGGACACCATATCGATCGATTTTGCGTCTGGTCTATCGAGGACTCAGTATAGATATGATTTTATATGGGTTGTTATGGATTAGTTGATGAAATTGGCATACTTTTTACCAATAAAGACTACATATGATGTAGGAAGACATGCAGGGATATACATAAAAGAGATTGTGAGACTACATGGTGTGCCTAAGGATATTGTCTCATATTAGGATCCTCAGTTCACATTGAGGTTTTGGGGAGCATTACAGAGATTTATGGGTACTAAGTCAAGGTTCAATACTTCTCATCATCCCCAAATAGACGGGCACTCTAAGCATACAATTCAAACTTTAAAGGATATGCTTAGAGCATATGCCATAAAGTAGAAAGGCAATTAGGACAGCCATTTGCCACTGTCTGAATTTGCCTATAATAATAGCTCCCAATCAAGTATTCAAATGGCACCATATGAGGCATTATATGGGCAAAAGTACAAATCTCCTCTGTATTGGGTTGAGTTGAATAAGAGGAATGTAGTTGGTTCAAACATTATGGATCAAACTACAGAAAAGATCTAATGTAAACTCCTTTTATATCTGCTAAATACGGGAGAAGATTAACTAAAGTACTATACTAATTAGAGCAAAATAGTAATCAAATACGTTGTTTGAAATGTTTAGACCTAAGACTCGTTTTGCAAAACTCCAAAATCATAATACATTTGAATAATGCATAATGGACATAACCTATATGCATTCATATAAATCTATGCATGCATCATAAAGTATAAAATCAGGTCAAGCTATAAGCAATGTGCCGTGGCAAGTAGCACTGAGCCACACGTTTGACTTTCTCTATGTCATGTGCTGTGGCACACTAGTCTAAATTTACTCTTGCCATTTGACACCAAAAATGACAAATTTTTAACATACACTATTTTCTTATACGACATTCCATTAGAGTGATTCAAGTGGCCACATAAAGCTTGACTCATAAGCTAGCTAATAAGTTTGGATATGATCTAATAGTCCGATTAAAATTTAGATACCTGGGTGCAACAGTCACTTTTTTAAAAAATTTAACGCACCCAAGCACTCAAATCGATCCCATTGTCTTAATAGACCACACAAGGCCTTGAACCAAGTCTAAAAGGACTTATTACACCTAATTGACCACAATATATCACACATATACCGAAATTTGACCCCTCAACAGCTAATTTTCACATTTCTCAATTTTTCACAATTTGACCCACTTGGCCCTTTTCTCACCATATATCACCATAAATTTCACTACTCAAACATTTACAACACATATATAACCAAACTTTAGCCTTTGATTCTCATTTCACTACATATATACACATATAGGCTAAGATTCCATAAAACACAACTCAACATGCATCCAATCTCCTATGGCAACTTATATACATAATTTTAACTAGAAATTCAGTTCATTATACAAACTCAGGGTGAGATAAAAATATAACCACGAGGGTGAGATAAAAATCTTAATAATAGAATAACTCACTCTTATTGACTACCACATGCAACTATATGATACTATAACAAAATATACTATCAATCATAGCATACAATATACATTTCATTTCAAATCACACAACATATGTCAATTCACCCTCTTTCCACTTATTTTCCACTTTCCACCACTTTTTCTACATATATAGCATGATCACTACCGACTGAACCTCTAAATCACCCCGACTTGAAACCATAGGCTCATCTTAGACTAATATACACTCTAATTGGTCCTGAGCTCACTTTTAGTAGTAGAATCACCTGGCTAAAGATGTTCTATCATACTTTTAAACTATGGTTTCTCTCAATTCACACAATGGGGTGTCATTGTCTCCAACACCGTATCATATAGAAACTAAGGAGTCCAAATTTCCAACACCGCACCTTAGAAGTGCCTTTGATGGCTTAGAAATTTCTTGCCCTAGCAGCCAAGCCCTTCTCTTTCTCTCCCTTTCACATTTTTTGATTTTTTCCCTTTTAAAATTCATGAAATTTCACTACTTAAGAATTCACTTTTTGGTCCATACACCGTGGCGCATGCATCACTAGCCACGACGAATAGCACAGTGAGAACAATTCTTACTACATACACTTGCTTTGACCCAAAATGCAATCCTTCCTCTTGAATACGCTCATTTAACATTAAAAAAAAACAAAAATCAATAACTAATCATTCAAATTTCTAATCCTTTACTAATTACTACTTTACCCCTAATTAATAGTTTATCGCAGGATTAAAAAAATTAGGATGTTACGATTCTCCCCTCCTTTTAAGAATTTTATCCCCAAAATTTATAAAACACATAAGTACATACCTAAGAAAACAGATGAGGATACCATTGTCTCAATTTATCTTTCATCTCTTAGGTAGCGTCGCTAGGAGCCATGATTGCTAAAAAACCTTAACCAATCGAATGGTCTTGTTTTTCAGCCACTTCTCTTTCACATCCATGATCTGCTCTGGCTCAGCTTTATATGTCAAATTCTCCTAAAGCTCAATTTCCACTATTTCTACCACATGAGAAGGGTTAGGTTAGTATCTCTTAAGTTGTGCTACATGAAACATGTCATGTACACCTAATAACTGCGATGGCAAAGCAACTCTATAGGCAACTAGTCCAATTCTCTCTAAAATCTCAAATAGACCTATGAATCAAGGAGTCAACTTCTTGGCTCTAATCAACCTCCCGATTCCCATCACTGGTGTAACCCTTAGAAATACATGGTCTCCCATCAGGAATTCTAATGATCTTCTACACCTATCTGCATAACTCTTTTGCCTACTCTGAGCTATTATAAACTTTTACCTTATCAGTTTAATCTTTTGAGTCATATGATCCACAACATCAGGTCCCAACATACTACTCTCACTCAACTTTTTCCAACATAAAGGTGACCTACAATTCCTCCCATACAACACCTCATAGGAGGCCATTTGAATACTGAAGTGGTAACTGTTATTGTAAGTAAACTCAGCCAAATGGAGATAGCTACCCTAGCTACCTTTCAACTCCAGAACATAGGCTCTCAACATATCCTATAGTGTTTGTATAGTGCATTCTATCTGCCTATCTGTTTGTGAATGATATGCCATACTGAGTCTCAACTTAGCACCCATGGCATGCTGCAAAATTCCCTAAAACTTAGATGTAAACCTTAGATCTCTATCTGAAATTATATTTTTCGTCATATCATACAACCTCACAACATCTTGGATATAATTTCTACCAACTTTTCTAGAGAATCACTAATCTGAATAGCTAGAAAATAAGCTAATTTCATGAGGCTATTGATAATAACCCAAATGGCATCATGCCCTGACTGAGTTCTTGGCAACCCAGTAATGAAACCCATGGAAATACCATCCCACTTTTACTTAGAGATATCCAGCAGTTGTAACATTCCTGTTAGTCTCTATTATTCTATTTTAACCTTTTAACAAGTCAAACACTGAGTCATAAACTTATTCACATCTCTCTTCATACTAAGCCACCACCAATACCTTCTTATATCCTGGCACGTCTTTGTAGCTCTTGGATGGATTGTGTATTTACTGTAATGAGCTTCACTTAAGATGACCTTCCTCTGATTGGCATCATCAGGCACAGAAATCTTGTCTTAGTAGACTACAAACTTAACGTCATTGAAACTAAAATTAATGGCCTGATTTGCTTCAATCACTTCTCTGATTCCCAAAAGACATTCATCTTTTAGTTGAGTCATTCTCAATTCCTTCTAGAATTTATTACTGACTTCTGTAGAATAGGCACTAACGAACGTCTTTAATGGCACATCTTGTTGTGACTCAATAAAAGATTCCATTAATCTATGCTCTTTTACCATAAAACTTGCCAATTCAACATTGTAATCCTTAAGGAGTTCTATCCATCTCTTCTACCTCATATTTAGCTCCTTCTGATCCACCAAGTGTTTCAAACTCTCATGGTCACTAAACATAGTAAATACTACACCATAGAAGTAATGGCGCCAAATCTTTAGAGCAAACACCACTGCCGCAAGCTCGAAATCATGTGCAAGATAATTCTCTTCATATGGCCTTAACTGTTGAGATGCATATGCCACCACTTGACTGTCTACATTAAGATGTATCTAAGGTCTCTCAATGATGCATTCGTGTATACCTCATAAGGTAATCTCGAATTAGGGATAATTAACACTGGTGTTATGGTTAATCTCCCTTTTAGCTACTAAAATGCTACTTCACACCAGTCATCCTAAACATAAGTCTGATCTTTCCTCATTAACTTAGTTAAAGAAGAAGCTATCTAGGAAAATCTTAGGATAAATCATCAATAATATCTAGTTAATCCCAAAAAATTATGTATCTCCATGACTAAATTGGGACGTTCCTATTTTAATATTGCATCAACCTTATGCAGATCCATAGAAATCAAACTTCTCTCAACCAAAAATCACACTTACTAAGCTTAGCATACAAGTTCTTATCTTTCAAAACTTGAAGCATTGTCCTTAAATGCTTTGAATGTTGCTCCTTATCCTTAGAATAGATCAGGATGTCATTTATGAAGACTATTACAAATTGATCTAAGTACGGCCTGAAGATTCAATTCATATAGTCCATTAACACTGTAGGAGCATTGGTCAAACCAAACGGTATAACTAAAAACTTGTAGTGTCCATATCGAGTTGTGATAGCTATCTTGGGTATATTCGCTGCACTAACTCTCAACTGATAGTACCCTAACCTTAAATCTATCTTAAAAAAGACTGAGGAACCAGCCAATTCATTTAGAAGGTCATCTATCCATAGTAAAGGATACTTGTTTTTCATAGTTACCTTGTTCAACTGTCGATAATCGATGCAAAGACGTGGACTACCTCCTTGTAACATCCTGAAATTTTAAGACTCGGATTTACTAAAAAAATAAAATATCTATAAATAAATTAAAATTTAGAATAATTTAATAGAGGTCCAGAGTTTAAATTTTACTAAGCAAAAGTTAGGTTTTATTTTATTTTTAACTATGGAAAAATTACCAAATTTGACCCAAGCTATTGTGTTATAATAAAAAAATATTGGGCCCTTTCTTGTAATTTTTCCCAAAATGTTTTAACATCAGTTTTAAGAGGAAAATAACACGTAGAAATGAAAAAAAGAAAGAAGGAAAGAAACACATGAATGGACGAGAGAGTGAGAGGAAGAAGAAAGAAGAAATGATTTTAGTGGTTAAGTGATACTATGTGAATGGTTGATTTAATATATGGACCATTGGGATGGATTATGACTTATTGACCCAAGTTGTGTGGTATGAGTTATAGTCTTCATTAATACTATTTGCCATGAAAAGTGATATGGATCACTTATATGTTGTAGGAATTGTTGGTGGAACTTATTGAGAAGTTAAGGAACAAGCTAAGTCCTATTTTATACAAGAGAAACCCTTTTGGTACCAAAAGGTTGAGGTAACAGGGGAATTTATATTTTTTATTGCTTTGTTTAGCTATTTTTGAATAGATAATGCTATCTAACATACATTACATGTTTTAAACAATTGAATGCAAATAAAATGTGTTTTAGAAGGGTTTATGGGGTATTGCTTTAATAATAATGCATCTATGTTTACTATATCTATTTAATAATGATGTTACTTATGGAAATAAGATTATTAGCATGCATTGTGATAAAAAAAATGAGGAGTTGCACTTGAGGAAGTGTAACTAAGTAAAGTACCTTAGATAGGCTAAGGAATCGTTTAAGGGAGATTTATAAATGTTATACTACCTTAGAGTGTTGAAGTAATCAATACTCGAGAAAGATAGACATGAATAAAAGGCATGATCTTGGTAGGAGTTTACCAATGGGAAGGTGTGAACTTTTGATATTCTATGGCACACTACCAGTATTTAATATTGCCTTACATATTGTGGGCTCAGTGCACTAAAGTGGTTAGTGTATTGAGTGTTTGACACCTCTCAGTGGGAGAGGGAATTTGGCATATGAAGTGTGAGGTTGAGTGCCTAGGCCAAGGTAGCCCTCATATGGAGAGTAAGTCGGGCTGGCTCTAAGAGGGAGTTAGCTTTGACTGCTCAAGATTCACATCAAAGGAGTATAAGCAGTTAGGTGGATTAGATCATGCCTTAGATTATGTTTTGTACTTGTGGAGGTACAAGTGGGTATAAGGTTTACCTGCGAGTTAAAGAGTGCCAAGGGGCATTATATTAGTCATGAAAGGCCACACCGACATACGTCATGCATTCATACATTTTAAATGGTTAAATTATAAACTATGTTACATTTATTATTTGTTTATTCAATTATAGCTTACTTTGTAATAATCAATGTAGATTTCCCTATTACTTAGACGGTGGTTGTCTCACCCCTTTTTTTTCAATATTTCCAGGTCCAGGTGAAGGATCCATTGGTGGACAGGGAAAAGAGCTAAGCTAGGGGTTTGTTTGTGATTTGTAAAGAATTACAACTCCTTTCTTTTAAGCAAGTACATTGTAATGTATTTAGGATTAGGGTGCCAGTAGGATATGATTATATGTATGCATGTGAGTATGTGTGGATTGTATGGCTTATGTGTAAATTTTTGTTTGCTTTTAGACTTGTGGCTAGGAAACTTAGCTATGGTGAGTGGTTTTGATGGATTTATTTAGCAGACCAAGTTTCCACTACAAGCAAATATTTTTTTTGGTATATATATGATTCCACAAGCAAATGTAAAGTGGTTGCATTGCAAATAATGTGTTGTGGGCAAACATACACGTTGGATAGAGAGAGTGGTTACATGTGCCCCACAGAGATCTCTGAGCCAATTGAAAATGTTTAGCATGCATATTCATATGTGTATATGATATTTGGAATAGTTTTTTGCCACTCTTGTGTGATTTATGCATTTTGGGGGTTGAGGGTCCATTTTGGGAAATGGCACACGGGTGATTAAATTTGGTATAAAGGGTCTTTCTATCATTTAAATATCCTATCTGGTATTTTTAGTCCTATTTGATGTGTCCAAGGTGTTCCCACAGGTTTGTGACCATTAGGATGAGATTTGGACAATTTTGAAAATGGTTTTTACCAAAAAACTATACTTTTGCATTCGGGTGTCCAAATCTTAATCTGACTGTTGGATTTCTCTAAAATTTAGATCACAAGTAAAAACTTTTATAAGCTTTATGTGGGATTTGGAATCACATCAATCGAATATTGGACAGAGAAACGGTGCACTCTGAAATTTGATTCGGAGGAGCTGTCATGATAGCAAAAGTGCTATCATGACAAGAACAGTGATGATGTTGCAACATGCACGAAATTCAATCCATCTGTTGGATCTTTCTAAAATTTGGTATGATAATAGTATTACTTAAAAGTGACATGTGGGCTTTGGAATTGCTCCGATCAAAGGTCGGATGATGAAATGGTATACTCCGAAGTTAATCCAGAGGTGCTGTCATGACAGCTAAAAAGCTATCATGACAGCAAAAATGACCAAACTTTTAACATGTCTAATTTTTAATCCGACCGTTGGATCTTTTTAAAATTTGGTACACTTATAGTACCCTTTGAATGTGACATGTGAGCTTTAAAATTACTTTGATCAGGGATCGGATGGCAGAACGACGTCTCCCGAAAGTTGGCTTGGGAGGGCTATTATGACAGCAATTTAACGCTATCATGACAGCATCTTTTTACCTCGCTTTCACCTAGCTTGCTTTCGTGTGCTATAGGTATAACCTATAAATTTTTTTATTTAAAAAATGTTTTAAATGTTTACTTTGTAATCGTGTATTTGCTTAGTGATTTAAATGGTTTGTTTCCTAAGTTGGTTTTAGGATTAACTCCTTAACCACACTTAGTTTATTTAAATTGTGTGATTTTTGGATAACACTCGGGGTAAGTGTTACAATCCTTCTTCCTCATAAACAACACTAGTGACCCCTAGGGTGATACACTTAGTCTGACAAATCTTTTGTCTAGCAAGTCTTCAATTTACTTCTTCAACTCAGCCAATTCTAATGGCAACATTTTATACGGGGCCTTTGATATTAGTTTAGTTCTAGGAACCAAATTAATGAAGAATTTAACTTCCCTTTCAGGAGGTAATCTCATCACTTCATCTGAAAATACCTTAAGAAACTCACTCACTACCCTGATCTTCTTAATTCCACCATGATACATGGTATTGGAGGCAAAGAATACCATATACGCATCACAATCTTGCTAGCTTAACTTCTTAACATTAACCACTGAACTTAGGCTGTTCAAAAGAATCTATTGTTGCAATCAACACTGGCAGTGAAGCCACCTTTCTAGCACAATCAAGTATAGTTGTTCACTGCTAGCCAATCCATGCCAATAATCACATCTATTCCTTTCATACAAATACAAATCAGATCAATCTTGAAAATTCTATCCTCAAATCAAATCTCCACATCCTGACACACTCTACTTGTAATACTAGATGATCTAAAAGGCATCGTCTCTCTAATAAGCATAAGTAATCCTTATAAAGATAAACTCAGTCTACCCACATACTCCTTAAACACAAATGAATGCATGGCACCAGAATCAAATAGTGCCTTTGCTCATGACCACAAATAGAAATCATACTTTAGATCAAGTTTAGAGACACAAGGGACTCTTCTTGTGTGACTACAAACACTCGGCCAGGTGTTAGAAATTGTGCCCTAGGGCCAATTATTCTACTATAAACATTGTTATTTATAGAATTTCTCTTTTATTATCATATTAATTGCATGTTCACTATGATAATTATATCCTTGGATAAATTATAGTGATTGTCCTAAATGTCCCTAGTCAGTCATCTACGAAGGATCATAGATGAAGCACGACTACTATGAGTTTAGTTAATTATAGAGATATAAATTAAAGTTATAAGTACTTGAAAGAGTACAAGGTGCTAGATTGACTCACTATAAGAAAGCTACATGGTACAAGTCATAAGCTTATCTCATATATAACCATATCACTAAGCCCTTTGACCTGAGACTATCATGGATTCCTTTATAATGACTATTGAACTTTGACCTAGTCAAAAGTTACCTTTGACCGGGTGATCATAAAGGTTATAATTGAATTTAGTGATATTCATGCAAAGGAATATAAGTGGTCAATATCAAATTTGTCACTCATATTAATTGAGAGATATTACTGGGCCCCTTGATGAGTAAGACTAAGAAAATGTATGACCATACTACAGTAGAAAGGGTTTTTTCATTGTTGTGTTAGCCCACTCAGAGATTGAGAAAGTAATGGTCAGGTAACGAAGCATGACAATTCTATATCTCACACTTGACCGAAATATCACATGATAAAAGGATGTGATACAATTATATGATAAGTTGTATCAGATCATCAATCCCTATATGAATTGGGTAGTTGCAAGGTCTTGCTGAAAGCCACTTGTGACTTGTGGGCTAATAGTGTAATTAGCTTACTGCCAACTTTATATAGATCTACAAGGTTGCACACAAGAATAGCCCAACTCGAATTATAAGTCCAAGTTGATTGAATCTGAAATATGTCTAGATTTAATGAGTGTATTATAAGGTGAACAAATTTTATATATATATATATATAAGAATATTTATTTAAATATTTATATAATATTTATATGAAATATAAAATTTAAAGTATAATAATATAATATATATATATATATATTTGAAAATATAAATGTATATTCATATATGTGTGTGCGTGCGTATGCATATGATATATAAAATTCAAAATATAATATGTGTGTGTGTGTGTGTGTGTGTGTTTTTCATGTATATGTATATATATAATATGTATATTTGATATATATATTATATTTTATTATTATATTATGTTAGTTTTAAATTTAATTTTATGTGATAGATTAAATTTAATAACTAACATGATATGAGAGAATATCATATTAGTTCTATAGTTTGAATTGATAAGATAAATTCAAATTAGATATGATATTATAAATTTTATTTATGAGATAAATTTAATCTAATATTTTCGTTGGCTTATTAAAGGAAAGAAAACCTTAGTTTATAAATAAGATATAAAAGGGATGTGCTTTATGAGTTTTAGAGAGTTGGAAAAGTTTTGATGGCCAAATACTTTGAGAGCCATGAAATACCCTAAAGAAAAGTAAAATGATGTTAAAAGACAAACGGACATTAGGAGCGTTAGCACACTATTCAAGTTAGAGAGTTGTTCATGTGGATACTAGTAAAGGGAGAAGATTTACGTTGTCAATTCTTGAGATCCAAACTTTTGAAGACAACTCAAGTGAGAATTCAAAATTCAAAAGGTAACTTTCCTACCCACCTTAATTTAAATGAGTTTATTCGGTCCATATTGAGATAGAGATCTAAAATTTTAATCTTCCACTGTGCCTCCCTATTCAACACTAGGAACAGTGGAACGTTGCTTAGTCCCCTCAACTTTACCCTACAGGCACTGCCTTGTTATATGTCCCGACCTGCCACACTTGAAACAATCCCAACATCTTCCCAAATGAGATCGGTCATAAATATTGCATTAGGGTGACCTTCTAATACTCAAAGTTGGTGTTGGAACATTAATACTTACCTCAAAGACTATGGAGTGCCAATTTTCACACCTCCAATTCTCTAAACTGACCCTTTTTACATAGATCGAGACTGAAACCCTCTAGTAAACCTTTCTTTCCCAAGGAACTAGAACTGTTAACACTATACCCAAGCCTCTTTGAAATTCTACCTGCTGGACCTAAAGGGGATGAAAATCTCCCCATACCATCTCTCCTCCTCTCAGCTTCTACCTCTCTACATGCCTAGCTGCTACTTTCAACTTGTGTCACATTTCTTCATATGTTGTCACATCTAATAGGGCAATCTATTGTTAGTACTCAGATCTTATCTTTTTCAGTAACCTCTCAACTTTCCATTTTGTATCACTACTGTGCTAGAGATATGTGGAATAAGTCGATAGGTCATTAAATCTTCTTGTGAACTCCTCTTCATCAAAGTCTCCCTGCTTGAAAGCATGGAATTCTTTTTCTTTTCCAATTCTGAATGAGATTGGGAAGTATTGATTAAAGAAAACCTTCTTGAATTCATCCCAACTCAACCAAATACCACCCAAAGGCCTCACAAACTCCTACCACCTCTTAGAAGCATTGATTAGCTGCACTGTGGCAAGAATAACTTTTTGCTCAGTGGTGCAGATCATCACCTCAAAGATGGTTTCCAATTGCTCTACCTACAACTCAACTTCACCCTTTCTTATACTACCATCAAACGTAGGTTGGTTAAACTTGATGAAAGTCTTCCATGCACGATCAATTGATGGGTTAGTATTAGGAACTTCTTTCCTACTACCTGAAACCTGAGATGTTCTAGGTTTGCTCTATGCTTCCTTGTACACTAGAATGCCTTGAGCCTTAACTCTCTCCTCTTGTTCTCTACTTGTTAGGATCGTGTCATGATCCCTAACTGTCTGCCTTATATCTACCACCATACCTCTGAGCTCTTCAGGTAGCTCATCAAGCCTATCTCTTTGTGGTTGGATCGGTTGAACTTTTGGTTCCTTCTCCTCCTCAGCTACCCATCTAGATATAGCACTTCTAGCATGAGTGCCTCTCCCTATAATAAATACTATGTTCTCCCCTCCTAAGGATGAAAATAAGAAGGACAAGTGAGCATAAAGGAAAGAGTTGTGTAATGAACAAGTATAAGTTTCCATCTATTATTTAGAATGAATGCATCAGAGAATTACCACAATCAAGTCCTAAAACTTGAGAAACTAATATCAAAAATTGTAAACTCCATCTATATATGCCAAATATGGGAGAAGATTAATTAAATCACCACACTAATTAAAGCAAATAGTAATTAAATACTCTGTTTGAAATACTTAGTCTTAAGACTCATTTTCAAAATTACTAAAATCATAATACATTTGAATAATGTGCAGTAGACATAACCCATATCCCTTTATATCAATCTATGCATGCATCATAAAGTACAAAATCAGGGTCAAGCTATAGGTAATGTGCCATTGCATATGGCATAGGGCCACACGCTTGACCTCTTTATGTCATGCATCGTGACGGACCAATTTGAATTTACTGCTATCATTTGATAACAAAAATGATAAACTTCTGACTTGCACCATTTTCTCATATGACATCTAATAGGAGTTATTCAAGTGCCTACATGAAGTTGAACTCATAAGCTAACTAATGAAATAGGTTTGGATATGATTTAACAGTTCGATCAAAATTTAGACACCCGAGTGTAAAAAGTAACCTTTATAAAAATATAACGTACCCAAGCACTTAAATCGATCCCATTGTCTCATTATACCACAAGGCCTTGAACTAAGTCTAAAAAGACCTATTAAACCTAATTAACCATAACGTATCACACATATACACATATACTGAAATTTGACCCCTCAATGGCCAATTTTCACATTTCTCAACTTCTCACAATTTAGCCCACTTGGCCTTTTTCTCACCATTTATCACCACAAATTTCACTACTCAAACATTCACAATACATATACAACTAAACCTTAGCTCTTGATTCTCATTTCACCACACAGATACACATATAGGCTGAGATTCCACAAAAAACACAACTCAACATGCATGCAATCTTTTATGGCAACTTATATACATAATTTTAACTAGAAATTCAGTTTATTACACAAACTCAAAGATCTTGCAATTACAACACCATTATGCCAACCTAGACTCTTTTCCTTTGCTCTAATCACTATTTTGTCCTATAAAAATGTAACCAAAAGGTGGGGAAAAAATCTCAGTAATAGAAATATTCACTCCTATTGACTACCACATGCAACTATATGATAGTATAACATAATATACCATCAATTATAGCATACAACATATATTTCATTTCAAATTACACAACATATATCAATTCACTCTCTTTCCACTTATTTTTTACTTTCTACCACTTTTTCCACATATACAACATGATTACTACCTACCAAACCTCCAAATCACCTTAACTTGAAACCATAAGCTTGCCTTAGACAAATATACACTCTAATTGGCCTTGAGCTCACCTTTAGTAGTAGAATCACTAGGCCAAAAGTGTTCTATCTCACTTCTGGACTATGGTTTCCCCCAATACACACAATGGGGTATCGTTGTCTCCAACACTATATCATACAAATACTAAGGAGTCCAAATCTGTAACACTGTACCTCAATAGGCACTAAGGAGATAATATCTAACACCATACCTTGAAAGGCACTAGGGAGATACAATTCTCTAATACCACACCCCGTCGGGCACTAAGGAGAATATGCTATATGGTATTGTCACCATACTCCATATGGGTGAACTCCTATCCCTATGATCATGCTCTCCGAACTATACATAGGTTCCCAAACATCACTTTACTCATATATATTTATACACATTTCTATATCAAATTATATAATTTTATACTTGTTTAACCAAAATCCCTTTTTATGCAATAAACATTCAATACTATAAAACATGCTCAGTTCAAAATAAATTTCATGCACTACATAGCATACTCACACACAGTTATAATAAATAGTCAAACAAAAAAAGTTATTCAATTACCTCAACCCTTCTATCACTAGAAAGGTTACTCGTAGATTTCAACTACCATTATAGCTCTTTACAAGCTTCCTTTCTCAACTCATACACATGTTATGCCAATCTATATACAATTGGCATAATTTAATCAATTGGTCCAATTTGACCAAAAGCACATAATTACTAACTATGGCTACATTTAGCCATCTATTCCTTTCCAATTATGTGTCCTAGGCCCATTACTATTTGATTACCACTTTACATCACCTCAGTTAGTCTCATTCCATTCAAACATGATTTTCACCCCTTTTCCTCTTTAATTTAGGGCCAAATCGAGCCTATATGTTCAAAGCTCTATCGCCCAGCTTTAAAGGAGTCACAAAGCTCTAATTTCACTCTCAAGAGCCCTTTTATTACTATTGGGCAAGAATCAAACCCTTTAAATTTCACTGATTCAATTTTTCTATAACTCATATTTAGAGAAATTTTGGTAGAATAGAAGGTAAGGGTTATACATTACTTACTTGATAAGTTATTGATCAAAAGTACCTTCCATAGTAACCAAGAACTTTTCTTCTCTCTTTTATTTTTTTATTTTTCCCTCCTGAACTTTATAAAGTTGCATGACTTAAGAAGTCACTTTCTGATCCATGCACCATAGCGCATGCATCACTAGTTGCAGGGCATAGCATAATGAGAAGAATTCTCACCACACACACTTGCTTTGATCTAAAATGCAATTCTTTCACTCATATTTGCTCATTTAACATCCAGAGAATAAAAATCAATAATCAATCATCCCAATCTCTAATCCTTTTTTAATTACCACTTTACCCCTGATTAATAGCTAATTGCAGGATTAAGAAAGTCAAGACGTTACATCAGAGTTATCTGGTAAAAGCTTCTTACTAATCAAATCTATCATAAGAGTTATGTTGATAGATGGTGATGACCATTAAAGTTTAAGGCCGAAGACTATGTGTTTCTCAAGGTATCCTCACTTACTAGTATTGGTAGGTCCATTCAAGCTAAGAAGTTATCACCTCATTATATAGGACCGTACCAAGTTTTGAGTAAAATGGGTCTGATATCATATATGACCATTTTTCCTTTGTGGTTATCCAAAGTACATGACATGTTTCACGTGTCACAATTGAAAAAGTACCAACCGGATGCATCACATGTAATTAAGCCAGAGGAAGTGGAGCTTCAAGAGAATCTTACATATCAGACTAAGGCAAATCAAATAGTAGATGTCAAGGGGAAACAGCTACGTAACAAGACTATTCAGTTGTTAAAAGTGTTTTGGTAAGGGATGGCTCTTGATGATACTATATGGGAGATGAAGGAAAGTATGAAGAAACAGTATCCCCATTTATTCCTATGAGGTAAGTTTATGGTTGTGTTTGAATTTTGAGCACAAAATTCCTTTAAGGAGTGGAGAACTATGACATCCTGAACTTTGATTTAAGAAATTAATTTCTATTAGGGGTAAATTAATAATTTATGGATTGATTATGGTTTTGGATAGTGCATTGATCTTTAGCGTTGTTTAATTAGTATGTTAATAGGATCGACTAGTGGAATAGTGAACTGGATCAAAACAAGCAAGTAATAGTTAAAATTACCTCACTTTGCCACGTGTTATGGAATGTGTTGCATACACCATGATGGATGGCATAGAATTTGGATAAAGCTAATGTGAATCAACTCGTGAATTACAAGGAGAAAGTGAAAAAAATGCATAAGAGAGGAGAAGAAGCTGAGCTATGCTAGGGTAAGGATGTTAGAAGTTTGGGAGTAGCTACAACTAGTGACTTGTTACGTAAGTTTGTACTACCCTATACTACATATCTACCCTAATTTCTCTAAGTTTGGGTTAGAGAGAAACTAGATTAGGGTATTTTAAAAGGTTAAAATGTGAGGAAAAGATTAAGATAAGGCTTTTAGGTGTGAACCTAAGGTTTTGCAACTAGTTTAAAGTTTAGTGATTAAACCTTAAGGATATAGGGTTAAAATGGCTTGAATAGTTAAGTTAAATAAAGTGAAAATGCTAGTTAATGAGTTAAAAGGGTGTTTTGGTTACTTTAATAGTCTAGGTGTGTGTGATTGTGTGAACAGGTTAAGTAGATCTAAAGAGTGCCATTGAGATTGTTATAAATGCTAGGTGGAGTAGTTTAAGGAACTTGAGTTTTGCATTGCGCTAGGAAACTAACTAAGGATGCCTAATTGTGTAGGTTGAGCACTTGAGAAATTGTTTATGGGAGTCTACACTCTCAAGGTGAAATAGTGCTAATAGTAACCCTTGATAATAAAGGAAAAAGGTACTTGGAGTAACCTTTTTATTTATTAGTCTATAAAATGATTTACAAGTACTTATATTAATTACATGCATTCTATTTTATAAAATGACAAAATAGCAATGTTGTGAATAGTGATACATGTGTTAGTGAGTAGAGATGCTTAATGTGTTTATGGTGTGACATATGTGCATTTGCATCTATGAGTATACCCTAGACTAAGGTAGGGGGTTGTAGCTCTACTTTGTGTAAAATTAGGAAGTCTTAAAGGTTTAAAGCATTGATAATGATTCTGTAATGAGGACTCCAGAATGCATCCACGAGTGTACCCTAAACTAGGGTTGGGGGTCATGGCCTTACTTTGTGTAAGGCTCGAAAATATTAGTGGTCCAAGATTGAATTTTATCTGCTAATAGGAAGTCCTAGTCTGAGCATAGAGTATACTCCACTAGTAGGACTCGAGAGTGCATGTGCATAGCGGATGATTGAGCATGGTATCTCTTATCTATTTATCTATATTATTTTTTATTGAAATTGATGTTACTTTTACCCCTTGTATTTGATTTTACTTGCTAATCGATATTTAAGGTTTATCCAAGTTACTATGACGTATGTCTTACTCCGTTATTTCTTGTGTATAAGTAAAGAAAGTTCTAAAAGGCTAGGAAAGAAAATGAGGAAAGAGTAGCTTCACTTTGAGTAGTGGTATAACTACCTTAATGAGTAATGAATGTATATAATTGTATTGAAGGTTTTGGTTGCCAATTAGGATGCATAATCATGTTTTATTATTTTGGAGACTTGCTTGTATATTTTGCATTGCATCTTGTCGAGTATATCAATGGTGAATATGTAGGTAGGCCTATATGCTATTCAAGCAAGTTTATAAATGTAATAGTTGACTTGTTCTACTATTTTATATGCGATTGTTGTGATGAATGTGTATGTGGGTGAAACTTAACTAAATGGATAGGCTTAGCCCCATTTGTGTAAGTAAAGTATGTCATGAACCTTGACAATATGGTGAGGCTTGGCCTTATATGTGTAAGTCAAAGGGATGAAAGTGGAAAGAGTAAAACTATGTATATGTGATGTTGTGTGATACCTCATATAAGACCATAACTATGAAAAGTGGCATTGAGAGGGAACTTTATGCATTAAAAGTGTTATATGTGATTTTATGTGCTTATCATGTGTGTTTAGTTCTTTTGAACTTGGTTTAAGGCCTAAACTGGTCTAATGAGGTAAGATGTGGAATTTGAGCACTTAGGGTGCATGTTTTTAAAAGAAAAGTAACTTTTTGTGCTTGAGTGTCCAAAATTGAGATTGGATCATTATATTACATCCAAACTTGTAAGCTTTGTGTTGGCACTTAAATCACTCTAATTACCACTAGATGTGAAAATGGCGCATGGTAGAAGTTCGTATCAAAATAGCTATTTTGATAGAAAATTTTGATACACGCGCCATGATTCATGAGATAGAACTCGTGGCTTTGTACCATATGCCGTAGTGTATGTGGTACATGTCATAAACCATAGCACGTTTTTGAGAAAAATAATTATTCATTTTTTCTTTTGAGTAGGTATACATCTGTGCTTTCGTAAGCCCTTTGTATTGAACTTTGAATTTATGTTTGACATGTTTTCAAATGAAATTGAGATCTCGCATTTTAAAAACAAAATTAAGGGCTTGTTATATTTATTGTGTTGTATTTATGTTGTAATTTGTAATAGGTGCAAGTAAAGTCCAAGTGAAAAGCAAGACTTTATAAGCCCTGATCTCAAGGACCAAAGTGGCCAAATCATGTGATACTTGTCATATTATTGTTTTATATGCTCATTTAGGTGTAAACAAGTTCATTAGACTTGATTCAATGACTATAAGTGGCTAATAGCATATAGGTGGGAATTTGATCACTCAGATGAAAGGAAAATAGTTTAAAATTGACTTTATACGTCTAGGTGTCTAGACTTTTAATGCACTATTGGATCAAAACCAAACTTGTTCTAATAGCTAAATTATCAAATAAGCTTCATGTGGGAACTTGAATAACTTTGATTGGACATCAGATAGGAAATTGGCTTGTACCAGAAGTTTGCTTGAAAATGTTGTCATGATAGTTCTATGATGTCATGATCAAGCATGTGAACCATGGCACATGCTTACCACACAACATCACATGGCATAGGGGAGAGACTACAATCTTTGTGTCACATGCCGTGACATATGTGTACCATGCTATGGCGCAATATCTTGTACTAGCCAAAATGATGTTTTGATCCTAATTTCTTGTTGTTTGTGTCTTATTTGGTTTCCATGCTACCTTTGCAATTTTTAAACATTAAGTTTGATCTTGAATGATAATTTTGAAGGGTTCTATGGGATCCCATTGATTTTTAAATAATCACTTGAATTGATTTCTTAAAATCTTCTAAGTTTCCTTTATGGCTTAGGCATTCTTAGTACTACCTAATTACCATTGTGGTGATTTGTGGTAATGTTGAGATGGACATTACATTAATCACATGCCATATGATTCAATGATGGAAATTATGCATGATCATATGCATTACATCCTTATTCCTCTCCTTATTTCTTCTAACTAAATCCATGGTGTAAGATCTTGAACTTTTGATCTGGAAAACTGATTACTAATAAGGGGTAAATTAGTAATTAGTGGATTAATTGGTACTAAGGTTTATCTAAGTTACTAGATGTATGTCTCACTTCGTTACTTCTTGTGTACAAGTGAAGAGAGTTCTAAGAGGCTAGGAAAGGAAGCACGAGGAGAGTAATTGTATTTACTCATTGCAATGCTACTCTAAAGTATGAATGTATAATTTTATATAAAGTGTTTATATTGCCAACTAAGATATAGACTTGCATATATATATATATATATATGAAATTTTAGTGAATTGCTTGTATAAACTGTATTGCATCTTTGTTAAGTATGTCACAATGGTGAATATGTGGTTAGGTTCAGGTGTCATTCAAGTAAGTATGTAAATATATTATGTTGATCTTGTTCAACTGGTATTATATGTGACTTTTGTGATATGGTATTTGGATGTAAAACTTGACTAAATGGTGAAGCTTTGCCTATTTGTGTAAGTAAAGCATATGTATATACCCTAACTATCTGGTGTGGCTTGACCTTATATGTGCAAGTCATATGAACGTGTAAGTGAAACAAGTTGGTAGGGGTTTGCATGGTTATACGTGTTTCCTTATGTAAGACTATAGTTGTGAGGAGTGATATTGAGAGGTTGAATTGTGCATGTGAAGTGTGACATCTGTTATAATGTACCAATCAGGTGTCAGTTTCCTTTTGAACTTGATTCAAGGCTTAAAGTGGTCTAATGAGGCTAGGAGTGAAATTTGAACACTCAAGTTGCTTATTTTTGAAAGAAAAGTGGCTTTTTGTACTTAAGTATCCAAATTAAGATTAGACCATTAGATTGTATCCAAACTTACTTGTCTTGTGAGCTTCCTATGCATTCTTGAATCATTCCAATTAGATACCAAATGTGAGAATGGTGTGTGTGGAAGTTCATATCAAATTGCTAGTATAACAAAAAAATTTGATATATATGTCATGGCATATGGTGGCATGCCATGACACACATCATAGAGCTAAAGTGTGTGGCTTTATACCACATGTCACTTTGCATGTAGTACATGCTGTGGCACATAGCACATTATTGAAAAAACTATTTGTTTTAAACCCTATTTTAAGGGTATGGGGTTTTGCTTTCATAAGCCCTTTTTTGTTTATATCAATCATTGATTGAATGTTTATGGTGTTTCAAACTTTAAGTTAGGATCCTACATTTTCAAAATAAATTTGGGGCTTGTATTGTACTAGTGTTGTAATGTATGATAAGCATAAGTAAAGTATGTGGTGGTTTATGGGACTTTACACATAGGCTACCAAATCATATAGAACTAACTCGTGTGATCAAATTAGGCTTGCTCTCTAATCATGAGGGGTTACTAGGCCAAGGTATCAACTCCCTATTCTCAAACAATGGATTCCCTCTTCTTGAATTACCAAGGTGTCATAGACGCCCGTCCCATGCCATAGTCATAAGTTAATGACAATACTAAGCATATATAGTAATAATAATGCCAACCACTGTGTGCAAAATTAGCGGGGCTACACCAATTGGATTTTCAATAATATCCCCTTACTATCTCTTAAGTGAACTCCCACCCACCCATGATCAGTAGGCATACTCACATCCATATATCAACAATTTAATAATTCCATAATTCATAAACTTGCATGCATTTCTCATCACATATGTCATCGTATCCAATTAAAAATCCTCAAATTCATACTTATATAATCATGACACATTCTCATTAATAACAACCTCGACACAAAGGGAAAATTTTAAAACTCAAGTAACAACCTTTTCAACAATATAGTCATACTCATCCAACATGTTGATGTTTTTTTAATGACATGTCTTAAATGCAAACTTGATTAACTATGTTATAATCAAGTGTATGCTATCAAGTCAAGAATACATTACCAATATTTAATCTAATGCCATAATAATATATTCATGCTTATATTAATACTAAGCACTCACTTAAGAACAAGTAACAAGTCAATCATGAAACTCAAATCATCATTGTTTACACTTATCATAGCCACATAATTCTCAATCATAAATACTAATATGCTTGCATAATCATATAATCAAATTCATTTCTCACTTCCATTAACTTACTTAACTACAAATAAGCTTAATACACGCTGTTAATTCATGATATTAGATTAAACTTAATTAATTAAAATTAGGGTTAACTCTAAACCCATCTTTAATAATTATAATCATTACCATTTGCATAAATAAATTATTAGAAACTTAAAATAGCACCCTCAAACTCTATTGAAGTCATTATCCTTTTAGTTAATTAAGTTAATAATATTTTAAGAGAGTTTTAAGCGTATTTATATACATTGGAAAATTATTTTAAGTCAATTAGTAGCTGGAAGAAGATAAAAATGAGATGCCATTATAATCAAATACTTTCAAAGGGAAAATGATAATATTTTTAAGTAATTATTTTTAGAAAGTAGGCATCTCAAGCTTTTTATATAGTCCTAATTCACAATATTTTGATATCTGTGAAATTAATTATGAATTTTCAAAATTGAGTCAATGAAATTGTATCGTAGGTCAAGGTGAACTACACTTTTGGCAACAACTAATGGTACATTTTCAGACATCAAATTTTTGTCACAAAACAAAACAACAAAGGTGAATTTTTTATATGGTTAGGGCCATTTTTGGAGAGCACTGCTAGGATTTCGTGAAGGATATGTATTAAACATGTTTTTAGGTTTCTAATCACTAAGATAACCTTCCTTAATCCTTTCTCAACCATTGAACCTTTCTTTAAGCAAGTTTTTGCAGAGATTATGCTAGGATTTCCATTTTTTAAGATGCTTAGCCCTTAGGTTTGATTGTGTCATTATTAAGCATGATGTGATGATAACATCATGACTATTGAAATCTTAATGAGTATTGATTATGGCATGTGAATTAATGATCTTGTGTATAAGGATGTGAATATGTGATTAAGTCATTGAATGTTTATAGCATGATGCTAAAAATTGAGTATGAATACATAACTTAATAGGGTGATATTTGCAATATCCATTCCAATATTATCAAACTATCACACTTAGTCCTTATGAAGGCAATTAGAGGTCCTTCAAATCTCTAAGTTACCAAAGCACATTCATCAACAATCAAAGATAAGTACTTTTAAAATTAGTTGAAATCCTTAAAAATCTTCTTGAAAATTATTTAAAACTATCTAAAACTATAAAGCAATGCTCAACAGAAGCACATAGTTGCGTAGTTAACAAATAAAGAGAAAATAAGTATAAAATAACAATTTTTAGTAAACTAGGCTATATGTTATGGTATGCATCACATGCGCCGCAACGTGTGGTATAGAGCCACAAGCTCACACTCTGTGATATGCAATTTGGCATGCGCACCATGCACCATGGCACATATATCAATTACTACTGCTAATGATAGCTAATTGATACAAACTTCCTACATGCATTGCTTCTTTATACAATATCTGATTGGAGTGATTCAAACGCTCATATGAAGCTCTTTTGTCAAGCTAACTAATGACATAGGTTTTGTTTTAATCTAATATTTAATTTGAAAACTGGATACCCAAATATAAAATGACCATTTTATGTCATTTTCATCCAACCCGAGTGTCCCAAACCTAAACCACGTGTCATTAGCCATCTCAAGGGATTGATGATGTCTAATTGAACATATTACACCTAATTAAGCAATTACATCATCAAATTCACATGTTTACACTAATTTAGCCATCTAACTATCCTTTTTACAATGGGCCTATTTTTCATAATTTCACACATATAAACATTTCTGGCCAAAATTTACACATGAATCATTTTAAATCACATAAACATCCTACTTGTACTAGTATTATAGCCCACCCTATCACATTTCACATAGTTTCACACATTATCATACTAGGGCTATGATGTACAAAATCATATACATGCTTCAAACACTATATGCTAATGCATTCTTAAGGCAACTTATATAATTTATATTTACAATATAATATATTCATTACACGAGATCCTATAGCAAGGTGGCAGTACCATTACACCTAATTTGAGTATTTCACCTTGATCCTTTCTAATCAACATAGTCAAGGGAAATGCAATCTAAGAGAATCCCTATATGAAACATTGATAGTTACTAGCTAATCCTAGAAAACTCTTGATTTCTATAACTAAGGTTGGTGGTTCCCATTTCAACACAATATCTACCTTGTACAGATTCACTACAATCTCAACTACTAACACCACATGCCCCAGAAATCTCACTTCTCTTAGACAAAAATCACATTTACCAAGCTTGGCATATAACTTATTGTCCTTTAGAAGCTGTAGGATATTATAGAGATGCTTCACCTCCTCCTCATATCTAAAGTAGATCAAGATGTCATCTATAAACACCATTATGAACTTATCAAGGTAGGGACAAAAGATTTAATTCATATAGTCCATAAATACTATAGAGCATTCGTTAATCCAAATGGCATCACAAGAAACTCATAGTGGCCATATTTAATGTGAAAAGCAGTCTTCATACATCCTCAACTCTAACTCACAATTGATGGTATCCTGATCTCAAATCAATCTTAGAAAATATAGTAGCCCTAACTAATTGATCTAAAAGATCACAATTCTAGGAAACAAATATGTGTTCCTAACTGTCACCTTATTTAGCTTTCTATAGTTAATGTAAAATCTCATACTGCCATCTTTCTTATTGACAAACAACATAAGTGATCCCCATAAAGACATACTTGGTCTTATGAAACCTTATCTAGCAATTCCTAAGTTGCTTCTTAAGTTCAACTAATTTAGATGGAGACATTCTATAAGGAGCCTTTGAGATTAGTTTAGTCCTAGGCACAAGGTCCATAGAGAATTCCACCTCTCGTTCAAGTAGTAACGTGAACGCTTACTTAGACAATACCTCAAGGAATTCATTCCCTACCTTTATATTATCAATACCTCTATTATAAGTAGTATGAATAAAGAAGAAAACCATATAGGCTTGACAACCCTGATAAATATATGTCTCTACTTGTATCACAAACAAAAATTTTAATTGACTAGGTTTCACTAAAGGTATAATGTACACAAGCAAGGATATCATCTTTTTTGCACAATCTAGTGACACATTATTTGCCAACAACTAGTCTATACCAAGTACTACATCTATCCCAACCATAGGTAAGAAAATTAAGTCTATTATAGTTGATTTATTTTTAAATCTCATATCAACACTCAAATAAGCACGATTAGTCTTAACAAAGACTCTAACTAGCATAGACACATTTATCACATTAGGTAAGGTATGAGTTGATAATTTTAATCTCAACATACAATCATTTGATATGCAAGAATGGGTAGAACTCAAGTCAAATAAGGCATCTATATCATAACTATGTAAAGAGATTTTACCTCTAATCATATTTAGGGAAACACCATCCTCCTCTTGAGGCAACAAATGCCCTCCCAAGAATAATGGATCTTTGCTCTGTGGTACCCATTCTACCCTCCTCACAATGTCTGGCTATGCCCCATCTTAGCATACTTGAAGCAAGCTTAGCACTTGTTCACATGGTATCTACCACACTTGGTAAACTGAAGGGTTGTAGCAGTACTTAAAGTAAGGATAGGCAAGGTAGAAGCCTATTGAGAAGACTATGAACCCTCAGAACTATTCTTCAATCCATCACTCTTTTAGAAAAAACCACAAGACTAAGATCCCTTTTGAAAGGTCTTCTTCTTCCAAAAGCCCCTAAAACTACTAGAGTTAAAACTAGATCTCTTCCTAATTTTGCCCGTAAGGCCAAGTAATTAAGAAAACTTGTACTGGATATCTCTTCTCTTCTCACTCTCTGCCTCTCTAACTCTTCTCACTGCAACCCTTAGCTTATTTTACACCTCAACATATGATGTGATCTTAAATAATGCTAACTATTATTAATATTTCGACCTTATCTTCTAAAGTAATCTCTCCACTTTCTATTTTGAATCATCATTCCTCATGAGATATATGGAGTACTTAGAAAGCTGGTTAAACTTAGAGATAAAGGCTTCTTCATCAAGATTTCCTTATTCGAATTCATGAAATTTTGCCTCCTTTTTGCTTTAAAGACCATAGAAAAGTAAAAGTTAAAGGATCTTATTTTGAACTCACTCTAAGTCTATCGAACTTTTTCTATTGTTCTCACTAACTTCTACTAGTGCTTGGCTTCTTTCACAAACAACACTGAAGCTAAAGTCACCTTCTATTCTTTTGAGTAAGGCACAACTTCAAAGATGGTCTCAATCCGCTCAATCTACTTTTCAGCTTCACCTTCTTTCATACTCTCGTCAAATGTAGGCAGATTGAACTACAGGAAGCTCTTTCAAGCTAGATCCATAGAGTTATGAGATTATCACCATCCAAATCGCCATATTGCTTGGGTGAACTCTCTTTATATGCTTCATCATCTTCAAACATTTCTTCTTCTTTCTCGATAGTTCTACTGTCACCTCTTCCCTTTTCATGCCTTGGTACACCTTGTCCCTTCATAGTGCTATAGATTTCTCTCAATCCCCTCATCTCGAGTAATAGAGCCTCATTGCCTTACGGCTTATTTCTTAATTGCTCTATGTTCTAACCTACTAGAATGTGGTTCTCTAGTGGTAACTTATTGATTTTTGGCACAACATCTGTGTTGGATGGATTTCCACCAAATCATCTTCTTGCCATCTTCTCTCCTCCTAAGAAAGGAAATAATCATAAAAAGGGTAAGTGGACAAGTTAAACAACTATACAAAGGAAAGTTAAGTGTAATGAATATATATATATATATATTCCAACTTCTACACATGAATACAGCAAACATAATACCATCAATATATAATTCACAAAATGGATTTTATGAAAAATCATTATAAGTATTTTTATATAATTATAAGTGTATGAGGTTATTGATTGTGAGAATGAAATAATGGTTTTGTTACTTATTTAGAGTTAATCTTGTTAGTAGATATTTGATGAATTATTTTAATTACTAAGTTTTTTTTCTCACCCGTGATTACCATTTTTATAGGTTCTGAAGTTAGGAGCACTAAAGGGAAAGAATCGGGCCAAGATTAGTGGATCTCTTACTAGCCCATCAAGGTTAGTGTAATGAACTCATTTGTTATAAATAGGGTATTGTATATAAGTTTCCATAAGACTACATATGCATATAAATACTAACACACTTTTATGTGTGCATCTATGCAACCTAGCCTTATAGCATGTATATTTGTGTTTTGTGATAAGTACTGTATGTATGGGCTAGGGTATCATTATAAGTGTATATCTATTTTTGTGTTTAGCATAAAAGAGTGTAAAGTTTGGCTAGGTATGGATATATGTGTGTGAAAGTGTGAATTTACCCAAATATGTAAAAAGGGTAGTTTAGTGGCCAAACTTGTGTGTATGTGTGATTTTGATTATATAACTAGTCAGTTAGGCGTTCAATGTTCTTTTGGCTGTGGTTAAGACCTTAGAAATGACAATGACATGTGGGTTGTAAATAGGGCGCTTAGGTGAGTGAAAACTTAAAATAGTCATTAGTTAGATTTATATGAAACTAATGTCATTAGTTAGATTTTGAAGTAAGTTTCATGTGGGCACTTGAATCACCCTAATCGAACATCATACAAGGAAACAATGCACTTTGAAAGTTTGTATTAGAAGTAATGTTTGACAACAAAAATGTGATACATACGCTGCGGTGCATGTCACATAATAAGAACTGGCTTTATACCATATGTCACAACTTATGTGCCATATGTCATGGCACGTAGCCCAATTTAGTTTGAAATTACAGTATCGCGTTTGTTTTTCTCCATGTGTTTTGTATATGCAAACTTTAGGCTTCCATTGAGTATAAGTGAATATTTTAAATAGTGTAGAATGGTTTTCTAAAAGTTTTATGTGGGATCCAATTTGGATAAGATTTTCACTCTTATACCTAAGTATGGATTGGCTTGTTAATATGTAATGTCAGCAGGGCATTACACATATCATTCACAAGAAATAAGCATATAACATACTATCATTTCATATTTGTATCTATTCATAATTTGCACAAATACATGAAAAAAGGGTTTTATACATATATTAACATTTTAGTTCAATACCACTTCACATGAGTTTTCTAAAACATCAACAAGTCTTGCATAATTCAAAATTTTCATGATGGAATATAAATATATTTTCAAAACCCATAATCACTCAAATACATAAGTAAAAAGACTAGATTATTTGGTTACCTTAACCATTTATCATAAAAAGGGTTATTGTGGCAAATTACTAACTCCACAAGGGTCCACTAGCTTAACAGGTGATAGAACACATTTATTACACACTTTTCTATATCAATTAAGATCATTTATAAGGTTTTAATATATTAAAGAGCATACACATTGTATTAGAATTGAAAATTTGCTTAAGTGTCTAGGTTTTATGCACAAGGGGTATTTTATTCTAAAAATAAACTTTTGAGAAAATGTAGAGGAAAAATGGAAAAAATGTATTTTAAGTGTATAAAAAGAGTGGTCAATTTATATTTTTTAAATTTATTTTAGTTTGGCAATAATTAAATAAAAATTCAAAACTTTCTCAAGTATGCTAACTTGACCAAGTTTTCAGTTTACATTTGTGTAAAAATTTTATATAATTTTTTCAGCAAAGGACTTGGTTATTTTAATAAATTCTTTCTTCTAAATATAAATTTAATTTTTTCCTTAAATTAGATTTTATGATGTCATATGTTATTTAATTGAATTATGTGATTTTTGTCATATAAGTGACATGTGACTTGTGCATCAATTGAGCAAATGAAGTCAAAAGTTTATAGAGTCAAAGCTGAAATATTTGGACATGTTTTACTCCATATTGGATAGGCTAGATCAGCTTAAAATGTGGATAATACATGGAATTAACTTGTCACATATTGGAATCATCTATAAGCTAATAGGAGGTTACTATCTAGCAAGTGTGACATGGTCCTAAAATTTCTCTTTATTTTGTTTTTTTTATTTTAATCAAGGATCAGCTGAAGGGAAACAAAATGCACGCCATTCAGCCCCTCATTTTGATCTAACACCACCTTATTTCACTCATCTTTTCTATTCTCTCTCTCTCTAGTTCATCTTGTTCTTCATTTTTTCTACCTTCTCCCTACTTTCTTCATTTTCCAGCACCCATAACTCCACACTCAGCCACCAAACATCCATAAAACCTATACTATTCTTTATATCTCTCCAAGTTCATCCCATCCCTTCCATTCTCACAAGGATCTAAGCTCGATTTCTTTCATCCAAGTTTCTATAGATTTCAACCAAGTGTTTCTTCTCCTAAGGTTCTTGAAGATGAAGATGGTTTGCTAAGTTTCTTGGTGGAATCCTAGAGAGATAAAGATGGATGATGAATCTAAAGCTTCATTTGGCTAAGTTTCTTTTGTTTCCTATTCTCTTCTCTTTTTACTAGATGATTAGATGTCTTAATCTAAAGTTTGATCATCTTGGCTTGTAAATTCTAATGTGAATTTAATCTTGATGTAAAGATAAGAGGAATATGTTGTTTAATTTTCCTTTAGGCTACTATTGTAATATCCATATTGACATTACCAAAATTCATTACACAATCACAACAAACAATCATAATTAAGAGCAAGGATTTGCTCCTAATCTCATATTATATGTATAAGGGTTAAAACTAATAATCCTTTAAAATAATTGTGAAATATTTGGGATCCCATAAAAACCCTTTAAATTGATTGTTTGAGCTCAAAATTAATGATTTATAAAGGTATTAGAAGTATAGAAAAGTTTTGGGAAGCAAAACACTTCAAAACAGGGCCAAAATGTCATTTTTGAGTGTTTTGGTCCATACGCTGCAGCTCGTGGTCCATGTGCTGCGACATGTGGCACAGAAAGCCAAGTTTGCTTGCTGTACCATGTGTCGTGGCTTGCGTAAAATGCACCGTGGCGCACGTGTCCATGACAGCAATGCTGTCATGACAGTTTTTTGGGTGAACTTTGAACACGCGCCATTTTCGCATCCGATGTCTGATTGGAGTGATTCAAGTGCCCACGCGAAGCTTATTCAATAAACTAACTAATGGTACAAGTTTCGTTATGATCCAACACCATATGAGAATTTTAGACACTCAGATGAAAAATTCAGTTTTTTAAAGAAATTTTCAACTATCCAAGTACCCAAAAGTCATAACTTATACCATTAACCTATTGTGAGGCTTGAATCAAGTCTAATGGACCAAAATACACTTGAGTGAACATTCAAACACATATAAACATACCAAACACAAAATTTGGCCACTCAATGGCCATTTCACTCAATATGGCCAAAACACTAAATTAACATCATATATGTTATTTGGCCTCTATTGCCATATAATACATTACAAATACATTGTCACCATATAGATAAAACATTCCTTGCACTTGTATTATTATTTTAGCCCATCACCACAAAAATTTTCACATATTCATATCATATACAATATTAGGCTAAAATACACAACAACATAGTATGAAACAAGTGTAACCAATTAAAATGATATGCATTCCTAGTTGGCAACATATAATATCATACAACAAGTTTATGTACACGACTCAAACTGAAATCAGGCTTTACAATTAGAATGTAATAAGTATGCTAGCCCTTACCCGTTTCCCTCCCTGGCTTAATCTCATTGGTAGAACCTATAAATGATAACCACGGGGTAAGATAAAAATCTTAGTAACTAAGATAATCTACATTATTGATTAACAAGCCAAGTTATAAACAAGCAATAAAATAAGTAACATAATCACATCATATAAGATCACCACAAATTGCATGCATGATCCTTAACCATTCGGTCCTCCAATGCTCCTGACCAAACCAGTAGGCTATTTCACCAAACCAAACCATATGTATGGTCCCCAAGCTCACCATCCATGGTAGGACTACCCGGCCAAGGTGTCCTAAACCACTTCTGGACTACTGTTTCCCCCTATTACAAGTAATTGGGGTGTCGTTACTCCAACACTGCATCTTACAGATGCTAAGAAACATAGTCTCTAATTTCACACCCTTTTAGATACTAAGGAGAGTAAGTCTCCAATACCACACCCATTTTTTAGCACTAAAGAGAGTAAGTGCTGCACCTGGCGTCCCGAGGTGCCAACAATGCCATATGGACTTAATCTTCACTATCTCCACTAGGTGACCTCCCACCCTTTAATATGCCACATTTTACTACATATCTCCACTTGACCATGCATAAATAACTTTCCAAATAAATATAATAAATCTTAGCATTTACTTTAAAAATATAGAATTTCACAAACCAATACTCCACTCATTTTTTAAAATAGTTAACCTTTAAAGAATTTATACATATATACTCAACAAATCATAGAAAAGCAACTTGAGAATAACTAATATGAGAATAACTAATATAAGGTAATAAAAAATGTAAATTATCTAGTTACCTCAACCTTTTGTTACTAAAAGGGTTACCCATGGTACTAAATTCTGTTCTTATGTCAAGGTAAGTCTTCCCACACCGCAATCTATATCAACAAGTACTATATGTTAATTTTCAATTAACACAAGCACTATTAACTACCAATAACCTCCCAATTCTCCCACTTCTCACTCAAATTCTCAACAAATAAGCTTGTCAAGATTACAATTTGTTCACACAATCCCTTTAAGCCTCGTTCTACTCTATCATAACATAAAACTTAATATCTTAACTTATCATACTTCAACACCCTATGATCAAGTTAGGGCTTAATTCAAAATTTACCAAACAAGAAAGTAGCTTCCTATTACCACATATCCAAGATTAATAAACCTAAATTAAACCTTTAGAGTCAATAGAAACCTTTAAAACATTGACTCATGGCTTAATCCAATCAGACTAAATTCTCACTCTTCCAAATCCCATGGAAAATGAGATAAAAAGGCAGACAAGAAGGTTAGGAAACTTACTCAAGAGTTTGAAGGCTCAATTTGTCTTTAAAATCTTCCTAAAATGATGCCCTAACAGTGCCCAAAGTTGCCCCCTTCGTGCTCTAGGTTTCCTACCACAAAATCTAATTTTTTCTGATCATTTCTGAAATTTCAAGTTATCTGCTGTGCCATGTGCCACAATGCACGCCACACAAGCCGCGGCTCACGATGCAATAAGCAAAATGTTGATTTTTCTCCCCCAATGCCACCCGACTTGATCCAACTTTCATCCTATCTCAATTTAAAGCCAAATATTACCTAAAAATCCAATTAGCAACCCAAAAACATAATTAAATAAATTAATCATATTTTTAACTAATTTATCCATTAATTAATCAAATTTTCTAGATTTGAAGTTTTAGGATGTTACAGCTATGACTAATTCGGCCACTTCATGTTTAGCGTATAATATTGTGTTTTTCATTTAGTGAATTATATATGTTGATATTGCATAATTGTGTGATGTTAATTCTTGTATTATTGAGTAACTTGACATAATCTTGGGGTTACTTACTTCATTGTTTGATCGTGGCTTGAGAAGGGAGAATTTAAATGATTCACTTGGTTAATTTTTACACCAATTGGTTAACTAAACTAAAGACTTTAATCTAACACCTAGGGAATTTAGCTAATTAGGTTAATTAGTTTAGGATAGTCTTCTTAGGTCAAGAAAGCTTTGGTCAAGAGGAAAGAGAAGCTTAATTTAGCCTAATTACAAGAGGATAATGATTCTAAAATCAACTAATCTCTAGGGTTCCACAATCTTGAAAAAGGAAAGTCCACACCATCCACTTTAGGTAGTAATTTCAATTACTTGTCAACTAGGTAATTAGATAGGTAATTAGGTAATCAACTTTCACAATATTAGGTGATTTATTCTAATAGATAACCTCTTTAGTTAAACTAAAATCATTCCTTAGGAGATGACCTAAGTTAGCCCTATATTACATTAGGGTTAATTTAGTTTTATTTTGAGGGTTGAGCGAGACACCACATGAACGGGACTCAACCAATATTTAATCTACAAGATTAAATACTAATCATCAACTATAACTCTAATTAAACCCTATTTTTAGCTTAATTTTGGGAACTACTATACCTAAATTCCCTCTTAAGCAAAATTAATGCTTCCCATACACTCTATAAATTCTATTTAATAATCAAACACTTAGCTAACTTCAATTATTTGCCTACATTGCTCCCAATCTCCCAATTATTACTTAAGGTTAATCTAAACCATTAACAATATTCCCAAATCATTATAAAATCCTCAAACCTAGGTTTAAAAACTTGATTTAACTAAGGCTCTAACTAAACTAATGGGTTTGGTCAAAACCCAAGGGAATAAGAACAACATCTAAATCTAGCCAACATCCTCAAAAATTTGAATATAGAGGAAGGTAAGAGGAAAGAACACTTACCATAATGTAACCTAGATTGTTTCCTAAGAGCTCAAAAAGTGAAGCCCTAGCAGCCCATAAACCTCCCTCCATAGCCTCTCTCATTTTTCTCTTTTCTTCTTCTTCAAAATTAGATATGGTTTTCATTTGATTTAACCCAAAATTTTGCTGTGCACTGCAGTATATGGCATAACAAATCAATGTGCCAATTTGGCCACCCACTCAAGCCTGATTAACTTGAACTGCTTTCTAGTCCATTTTTAAAGCTGCCCAAAGGTCCAATAACCTCATTAGTAATATAAAAACATCATTAACTTATTCATCACTCAATTTGTACTAATTTAATCTTTTTTAAACACTAAAAATTCAAGTTTGAAAATTGAGAACGTTACAATATTTTTACAACTCATCTTTACAACCTCAGCAACTTTGTGGGGTCAATCTACAAAGAGGTTTAAAGAAAAAAAAAGGTCTTTTAATTGTTTCTCGCACACTATCAAGTAAAATATCATGTATAGTGTAACATCCTGAATTCTTAATTTTGAAACTAATTGCTAAATAGGGATAAATTAGTAAATAAGTGAGTGATTAGGATTTTAGGTGACAGTTTAGTGTTTTGACTCTTTAGGGTGTTAAATGAATAGATTTGAGTAGAAAGATTGCATTCTAGAATCAAGTGTGTAAGTGCAATGAGGATTTCCCCATTATGCCATACACCATGGCACAAGCTACACACACCACAGTGCATGGCATAGGAAATTGATTAGTACTTGCATGGTTAGTATATGGTTTTAGAGGAAAAAGGAAAGGAAACATGAGGAAGAGAGGAGAAAAGAGTAAGGCTATGTTAGGGCAAGGATTCTTGGAAGCTTCGGAGACATTTTTCACTGATAGCTTGCTGAATAAATTTCGTACCGCCCTTAGCTTTGATTCTACACTAATTTCTCTAACTATAAGTAATAAAGAAATTGAATCAAGAAATTTTAACAAGTTTGTTTCTTAGTGTTTGGTAATGAAAAGATTCTCAAGAAGGTTTTGTGACTAGTTTGAAGTTGAACAATAAAGCTTTGAAATTATAGTCTTAATTTGACTTTAAGCTATAAGAAAAATGAATGGAATTTTAAAACGTGTGTTAGAGTTGATAGAAGTGATAGAAAGGGGTGATTGGGGTGTAAGGAAGCTAAATTAACCAAGTGAAAGGAAATGAGTAGTTAAATGTGATTTTAAGTGATAATTAGTACTTGTAATCGATTTGATGAATTAACTAATAGTGCTAATTGTGCGTAGATCATTGTGTTGTGCATATATCTTAAGGAAGAAAGTGTGTGGGGACATTTAGGTGTTGTGAAAATCCATGGGTGACTCTTTCTTGTGACAAAAGGGTTAATGTAACTGTATAACTTACTTTATTTGATTGTTTATTGTAAGTATTTGTGAGTATTAGAGTTAATACATTAAATTGTTTTAAATTATGTATGTTTTGAGAAAATAAAGGATTATGCATGAAAAGGATTTTAAAGAAATGAATTTATGAAAATATACAATTATATAATTATATATATGAATTTGAATACAAACAAGTGGTTTGTATATGAGCGTGATCATAGGGGGTGGGAGTACACCCATAAAAAGAAATAGTGAGAAGTCCACATGGCATATATTCTCCTTAATGCTTGATAGGGTATGGTATTGGAGAATCTCATCTCCTTAATAGCTATTCAGGTGCAGTATTAGAAATTATCTCCTTAATTTCCATATGGGGTATGGCGTTGGAGATCTACACTCCTTAACATTTGTGTAATGCAGTGTTGGAGTAACAATGACCCGATTATTATGTGTGATAGGTGAAAACTATAGCCTGAAAGTAGGACAGAACACCTTTGGCCAGTGATTCTTCTACTGAATGTGAGCTCAAGTCAATGAGTGGATAATTAGCTTAATAGAGCCTATGGTTTCAGTTGGGGTGACATGGAGGCTTGGATGGTAATTGATCATGCTAGTGGTGATTGTTTATGTGAGAATGGCTTTATGAAGTGAAATTTATATTATATGGTTTTACTTATTTATGTATATGATGTACTTATTTACATTTACGTGTAATGATTAGTAGTATCGAGTTATTTTGTTACTAATATTATTATCTCACCACATGGTTACATTTTTATAGATTCTAATAGTAAGCCAGGTAAGGGGAAAGACTCTAGACTGTTCTAGTAGTTCTACTACCATGAAACTCAAGAGATTGTGTAATAAATTTTGTGTTTATTATAAGTTTAAAATGATTAAGTTGCCATAGGAATCATATGCCTGTTTGTAATTGTGATAAGTAATGAGTTTAAGAATCTTAGCCCGATATGGGTGAAAATGTGATACATGTGGTGAATTATGTGATAATAGGCTAAGATTTGGTTGTGAATATGTAAGTGGTGATTTGTGTGGTCAATGATGTAAATGCCTCAAGAGGAGGGGTGAATTGGGCTAATTAAAATATTGAAAAGATTAGCAATATTAATAAGAGTATTGAAGGAATGAAATCACCAATCACGAGAGTTAGAAGAGCAGAGCTTGACAAGAGTAATTTATCTTAATTCAACTCCTACCCTTGAGTCTACGTCCAATCCTTAGGAATCTCCTAAGATTTTTAACTATATTAACAAGATTAATCTGGGCTCTTGGTAGCCTTAATACATCAACAAACTTCACAATAAGTTTGAAACTCTCCCCCTTACAAAGGTAATGATGAATCCCCTTAAGCTCCTTGAACTTAAGTTCCTCTGTTTTGAAGATGTAAAATAGGGATAAATAAAGTAAGTTCAAGAATGAACTACTACTTCTTTTAAACTCTCTCTAAGAGTAGATATATAATCAATGAAGCTCTCAAACAATAATTGATACATAGAAGGTAGGTAAACTCTAATGCTCAAGTAATCACAGAATTTTCTTGTTAGCTCACATTGTTCCTTTTTTTTCAAGTTTCATAAAGGAGTTTATTTATAGTTGAGGATCATAAATGATCCATTAGACTCATAAATTTTTTCGTTAAAGGTTACTTGTAATCTATTTCCTTCTTTCCTTTGAGTTTCTTTGGATATCCAAGCTTATCTAAGGTTCTCTAGTGGATGAAGCAATGGAACAGTGTTTTATAATAGAGACTTCCTCTTTTTTACAATAACGGCTAAAAACATTAAATGCTTCTGACAAAAGTAGTTAAAGCTTATATGTTTTGGTATAACAGAAGGCAAACTCAGTGAATTAATGAAAGATAAGCAATCTGTATAACTTCAAGGAAATAATTGTGTCTAAATAACATTCAATAAAGATTTAAAGTGAATACAATTGATTCCAGATGAAAAGAAATATTGAAAGATGAGTTTTGGTGATATTCAAAATTGACACGAAAAATAAAGCATGAAAATGCAAGGTAATACTGGTGTTATAATGTCCTAGCACTGGTGTTACTATAATGAGCAAACTTTGATTGAGGAGCTTAGCACAAGTGTTATTCTAATAATACTAGTATAATCCATCATCATAAAAGATGAAAATTTTTGACAATTTTTAGTGAATAAGGATATTTTTGAAAAGATAACTCAACACCGATGTTAAAGGAAGTAACACCAAAATAACATGATCAATCAAACATCTTTGCAAGAGAATAGAAGAGATAGTATTAGTGCTATACAATTAGCACTAGTGTTACAGATAATTGTTCAAACTAGTACAGGTGCTAAAAAAGAAATACAAGTGTTGTCTTAACTAAAACATGGACATAGATGAAGAATAGGACCGATGTTAAGTAAAAGGTACCAGTGTAAAGAATAGTGTTCAAAAGATAGAGAATCAATTTCATAGGTTTAAAGAGATAACATTGGTGTTAGAAAAAGTAGGACCGATGTTATATGAAATATGAACCAATAGAGAAATGAAAATAATTCAAATAGCATCGATGTGAAAGCTTTCAGTATCGGTGATAAGAACACTTAAAAACAATTTAGGATAGGATTACATTAAGCACATAAATTATAGTTAAGTCAAATACTTAACTAACAAAGATATTTGGACATAAGAGCTTTTGTTACATGAATAAGCTCACAATTAATCAATTAATGTTTTAACCTAATTAATCTCTAATTAAGATTAAATATCTTGTAACACACAAAGTTCTCTTTATTTTGTAATCATCAAAAACAAGGTTCAACAAATAAGTGTACAGATTGGCCAAGAGTGTATATATGAAAATTATGAAAAGCAACCCTCTATTATGGTAATATAGGCGATGTGATAGCTAAACCTTATTATGTGTGTATATATGTTGATATTATTGGTTAATCAAGTGAAAGTGGTCTTTTTTTACTTGATTCTAGACCCAAAGCGATCTAATGAGACAAAGTGTGAGATTTGAATACTTTGGTGCTTGAAAATTTTGAAAAAAGTAACTTTTTGCACCCTACTATTCAAATTTAGATCAAATTGTTAGATCTTATCTAAACTTATCTCATTAGTTAACTTAGGAAATAAGCTTCACATCAGCACTTAAATTACTCTAATCGAATGTTATATGTGACAATGACGCACGCTAGAAGTTCACTATCATGTGACAACAAAATGTTTGTCATGTGTGTCGCAACGCATGGCATAGACAAGGAGCCTGTGACTCTGTGTCACCTACCGCGGTGCATGTGGTACATGCTACAGCTTATGGATTCCTGTTGAGATTAATTATCTAATTTTAAATGAGGGTTTGAAGGACGTGAATGCAAGAAATTGTCTTTCGCTGTGCATTAATTGATTTGGGATGGATTTCAAAGAGTTTAAAAAAGAAGTTTTGGGTTCTCAAGCATTTTAAAATAAATGTTTTTCTTTAACTATATTTGATGTGGAGTGGTGATTATATTAACCCCTTCTAATATCATGTGAATATTGGAAGTTACATATAGTTACAAGTAGAAAATTTTCAATCAAAACATAATAATCATGAGCTTTTAAACCCTTTAGCTTTAGATCCCCTAATGAAACAAGGTTCCTCACATTTGAAGACTAACCTATTAGAACATTGACTTTGGCAAGAGATTCACATAAACTTCTTTTTTTCTTTTTTGGAAAGTGTGTGAGCCATAATATAAGGATGTATTTGAGTTCCTTTTTCCTTCGGTGCCAATTCTTCCCTCATTTCCATCTCAACTAAATCTATCCTTACATTAATACTGTAATGTCCTTACAGACATTACTATTCAACCCTCCATACAATTTATCAAATAACTTGAAACAATTTTCTTTGAAGGGTTGGGATCCCAACATAAAATATTTGAAAACCAAATCTTTGAAATACTCATGTTATAAAGCATTATACAGCAGAAGCACTTCATTTATTCATGTGAAAATCAACAAAACAAGATCACAATCAACTAAATCTAAGAAAAACAAAGTCCATGAGCCACGGCTTGTGCCACTTGCACCATGGCATATAGCTTTGAGGTACTGGCACACACTTTATGCCGTGTGCCACAGCGCACACATTAGATTCTGCTGTCAGAACAGTAATTTGTGATGTAAACTTTGGATATGCATCGTTTCTATGTCTGATGCCTAATTGGAGTGATTTAAGCGACCACATGAAGCTTGTTTCAAAATCTAACTAATGACACTAATTTTATTTTAAATATAATATCTCCTTCAAAAGTTGGACACCCAAGCACATTTTAATCTATTTAAGTCAAAATTCAATACTTGAGCATCAACATTTGAAATCATAAGTCATTAGCCACTTTTAGGGCCTTAATCATATCAATTGGACAATTTACACCTAATTGAACAATTATGTACACAACATTACACATACATACACACTTAGCTTGTAAGCCACCCTTTTCCCACATTCTTGGGCACAACACTAACATTTGACACAATTGGCCAAAACTTTCACATTCTCGACACACTCTTATTCACATGCATATATACTCATTTACCAGCCCACATTATCATAATTGTCTCGAATGCATGTACTTACACCACATTGGATAGGATACAAAATCACCCATATACAAAAACATTCAAAAACTTTGCACATGTGCCAATTCCTATGGCAACTTATATATACAAACATAACCTATATCTTCAACTTATTACACCAATTCTTACAATAGGCTTAGTCGAGCAATCTTTAATCTCAGCTCGAGTCTTTTCCTTTGGCACCACTAACGTCAACACCTTAAAAATATTAAATAACAACGGGTAAGATTAAAATCTCAGTAAACAAAATAGCTCATTAAATTCTTATTAACACCTATAACCATCACATACAAGTAAACAAAATTAAGGTAATAGTTTATATATCAATAGTAAATATAGTTTTCCTCTTTTTAAAACATTTTCATACAATCACAATCATTAGCATGATCCACTGTCCCCCAATCCTCCAAAGCTCCTCGACATGAAACTATAGACTTTAATGAATCAATTACATATTGACCCGAGCACACCTTTAATTGTAGAAATACCCGACCAAAGGTACTCTATAACATTTTTAGACTATAGTTTCCCCCTTCATGCACACTCGTGGTAAGGGTGTCGTTTACTCCTATATACACCTAACGAGCACTAAGGAGTTTCGAGATTGCTTGGATGTCCAATACTAATAGTCCTAGTATATCGCTATACCATATTTCCTATAGTGCCAGCCCAATATAATTTGCTATATTGGATGTCACATTGTGCCAACCTGACCATATGGATTTATTCACTCACATCTCTATACACCCACATCCACATATACCCAGGGCAAACTCCCATCCCCCTATAATCATGCTTTAACACGTATCAATCACTACTTTCACATTTTCCACTATATATATATATATATCTAATACAATTTGAAATCTAATAGTAGTTCAATAAACATTTCAAAATCACATTACATGCCAAAACTATTTGTATTACAAAACCATGCATAAAACTCATGACATTGAAATCATAATTCATACATTTACTTCTATAGAGTTATAATAACTAATAAACATAACAAACTATATGGTTACTTCAAACCTTCTATTCTCAAGAAAGGTTATCCATGATACCCTTGCTCAATTACACATCCTCCGCTCAATTCACGTCTTATACACAGCAATCTATATAAAGTTGACACATTGAGTTAATTACTACACTGACTAACAGTACCAATTATAACAATTAGGTACCTAAACAATCTTAACTATCAATCCTAAGTCCATTTCCACCTATTATATCCAATCACCTCTCATTTCAAGCATTAACATGCTTATTCTCAAACCTTACCCATTTTCCTCCCTCTAAATTCAACGAATTTGAGCCTACAACTTCAATCCAATTTAATTTCAGAGAACATTTTTATTATTATAGGGCAAGAAATCAACTCCTTAAAACTTCTAGATTCAATTTCTCAATAATTTAAACTAAGAGAAAATAGAGTCAAAATGGAGGTTAAGGCAGTACAAGACTTACCCAGTAAGTAACAAGTCAAAGACATCATCTTTACTGTCAGAAATAAATTCCCTAGTAGAGCTCTCCCTTTTCTTTACCCCCTACATTCCTTTTCTCCTTTTCTCTCTATTTTCATGAGCTGATACATGTCATTATCTATCAGATTCCTGTACCATGCACTGCAGTGCATAGCACAATGTGGAAACTCCAAACCACACTCACACACTCTACTTCATAGTATCGTTCTTCCACTCCAATCTGTTCATATAACATCCCAAAAAGTCAAAATAACACTTCACAATTTAAAACCCTAATCTCACATTAAATTGCTAATTCACCCCTTAATTAGTATTAATGTAAGAATTAGGAATTTAAGATATTACAATACTAACGCATATATTTTTCTCGATGTGCATGATCAAGAAAATGCCTCACATCCAGTGTCTTCTAATACACAACTCAAAGAAAATTGACCTTTTTTTTCTAGCTACTTGTTGATACATACTTTCCCATATTCAATATTAAAAACCTTGACCTTTTGAAATAGTTCCTCAAAAGTCAATATCTTCAATGGCCTATTTTCTTCTTATTTCCCATTGAAATGTTTTTCTCATTTATGGTACTGATGATCCTTTCACAACCATTTATGATGTCCCAAATAGATACTCTTCATCCTATGTTGTAAAATCATCTAATGCATGTCATCTTCACAAATAAGGCATCCAATGTCCTTTAATATATACTATAACTAGACAAATTACCATATGTCGGATAGTTATTGATTATACTAAGAAGTATGGCTTTCAAATTGAACTTTTGTTCCCTGCAGTCATTATAATGCTCTTACTGACATTACCATACAACCCTCTACTCAAACTACTAATCAAATCAAAATCATTTATTTTGAAAGTTTTGGGATCTCATATAAAAAAACTCTAAACTCATTCATAAATTACTCAAATTACAAAAAAAAAAACCAATACAATAAAAGTAATATGCAAAAATACATCAAAGATTAACAAAAACATATGCATTTTAATCAAATTGAGTCAACATAGGGCTATGCCTCATGCCACATGTGGCACAGAGACCTCAACATCACTCTCTATGCCGTGCACCATGGCATGTTATCCTTCATTGTCACATGCACCGCGGCCACATATTAGAATCTACTGTCAAATTTCATATTCTGATACAAACTTCAAAAGTGTTCCATTTTCGCATCTAATGTTTGATTGTGGTGATTCAAGTGCTTTCACGAAGCTTGTTTCAAAATCTAACAATAACACTATTTCACTTAAATTTGATATCCCATTTAAAAATTAGACACTCAAGTGTATTTTGATCATTTTATGTCAAAATTTGCCACTTGAGTATCTCCAAATGAAACCAAATGTCATTGGCCATTTTTAGGACCTTGACCATGTCCAAATGGACAATATACACCTAATTGATCAATTATACATGCAATATAACATACATACACACAATTGGCCCATAAATTGCCTATAACACACAACTTAGGAAAATTCTCATTTTTCATTCTTAATCTCATACAAGGTCACATTCATCATACACTTCACACATTCATCTTGTCCACACACAATACCATCCATTAGCCCACACTATCATTTCATCATATACACACATATACACAAGGCTAGGGTATTAAATTCACACAACTACACACATTCACAACTTTACACATGTTTATGTAATGTACTTGTTCCTATAGCAACTTGTATCTAATCCAAAGTATTAACAAGTATATTCATCACACCATCTTACAATGGGCTTATTAGAAGAGTTTGCACTCAACCTGTTTCCTTTCCCTTTGCCCCACTATTACCAAAACTTGAAAATGTAAATAACTATGGGTGAGATCAAAATGTCAATAACCAATGTAATTCATAAATGTTTACTAGCACAAACAACCATGTCAAAGTAATAAAACTAAAATAACATTTATACATCAAAATATATAGAATTTCCTCTTTTAAAGTATTTCCATATAATTTTAACAATAGCATGATCATCTAACCACCAATCCTCCAAAGCTCCTTGACATGAAACCATAGGCTCTAATGGATCAATCACTCATTGACCCAAGCACACTTTCGGTGGTAGAAACACCTGACCAAAGGTAATCTATCTCATCTATGGACTATGGTTTCCCTCATCATACACTTGTGATAAAGGCATCATTGACTTCTAACCACACCCTAACGAGCACTAAGGAGTTGTTAGACTGCCTGAATGGCCCATGGTAATAGTCCTAATATAATGCTATACTGAATTACCCATGTACTAGCCTGTATAATGCTACACTGGATGTCCCATGGTGCCAGCCTAACCATATGAATTTTTCACTCATATATACACACATCCTCACGTATCCTAGGTGAACTCATACCTACTATGATCATACTTTTTACACAATTTATCTCAATTCCACACTTTCATACCATATATATATATATATATATCAAATAAAGCTAGAAATCATCAAACTTTCCTTTTACAAATCTAATTTTATGCTAAAATCATTCATAATGCAAAACCATGCATAGAAACTAATAAAACCACAATTTCACAATTATACCATTACTTCTATAGAATTGTAATAGTTAATAATCATAATAAACTATATAGTTACCTAAACCTTCCTATTCAATAAAAAGGGTTACCCATGTTTCATAACCCTATTCGAGTCTCCTTTCACTACTTATACATCACATGCTAGAATTTATACAAAATTGGTAACCAAAGTCAATTTAACCATTGACAAAAAGTGCCAATTATCACAATTAAACATCTAATCACTACTATTCCCCTTATTCATGCCCATTTCCATGCTTTAGTTCTAATTACCATTCAATTTAGGCATTACACACCTATTATCAAATTTTTTCCATTACTTTCTCTAGCTTAGGTTAAATCATGCCTATAGCTTCAAACTAGTCACGAAGTACTAGTTTAGTCATAGAGGGCCTTTCTATTACTATAAGGTCAGAAATCATCTCCTTAAAACTTTCAAATTCAATTTCTCAATAGTTTAAACTAAGGAAAAATAGGGTAGAATCGGAGATTAAGATAGTACGAGACTTATTTGATAAGTAAGAGGTTGAAAACGTCGTCCTTTCTCCTAAAATCACTTGCCCTAGCAGAGCTTCCCACTCTTATGTATGCCTAACCTTCTCCTCTTTATTTCTCCTTCTATTTTCACAAGCTGGACATGTTCTTACTTATCAGAGTTCTACACCATGCGCCCGACGTGTGGCATAGTGAGGGTAATTCTCACTATACTCACACGCTCTACTTTAGGACTTCATTTTTCTACTCATATCTATTCATACAATATCCTAATGAGTTAATACAACACTTCACTATCTAGAACACTAATCTCACATTAAATCACTAATTCAATCCTTAATCAGTGTTAATATAGAAATCAAAATCCAAGATGTTACAGTCATCATAGACTTCCACACCTATCTCCCAAAGTAATTTCAAATCTTCAATCAATGGAGCTAAGTATATGTCTATGTCATTCCCAAGTTGCTTGGGTCTTGATATTAATATTGCCAACATCATATACTTACGCTTCATGTAAAGCCATGGAGGAAAATTATAGATCATCAACATCACTGGCTATGTAATGTGGGTGCTACTTTGAAGCTTGTATGGGTTCATCCTATCAGTAGCCAATGTGAGGCATAGGTTCCTATCTTCTTCCCTTAAATTTAAGGTATATACAATCAAAATTTTTTCCACTTAGAAGCATCAAATGGATGCAAAAACAAGCCATCTTTAATCTGCTCATCCTCATGGCATGTTAAATTTTGTGCCTTCTTCAATATGCTATACAAGTATATGAATCTTGGTGTGATAGTAAAATACCTCATTGCTTTCTTTAAACTCTTCTCATTCTTCTTGTAATGTGGTGCCAAGAACTTAGGGAAATGGGTCAATGATTTATATTCTCCCATGAACAAAATGCAATCATTGATGCAAGCATGTATCTTCTCAAAGCTTAGGCCAATAGAGCATAACACCTATTTTGCCTTATACTATCAACTTGGAGACTTATTAGGCTTTAGTAGTATTTTTCTTATGATAGGGAGATTGTTCACGAAGCTTGCATCGCTCCACCCATGTCTTGCTTTCAAGTTGTAAAATCTCAATATTACAGACAATATTATTTATTCACATCCCTTATATAAAGGCGTCTCTACATCATTCTTTAACCTCTCTAATATTTCTAAAAGATCCTTGAGTATCTCTTCTATGGAATCTTCCAACTCTTCGAGACTGTTAGCCGCATATGCACTTATATTAGTGTAACATCCTAAATTTCAATCCCAAGGATTAGTTGCTAATTAGGGATAAATTAGTAATTAGTGGATTGATTGTGGTTATGGTGTTGAGTTAATGTTTTGTATTGTTTGGATGTTATGTTGATAGGATTGAAGGGTAGAAAGATAATTTGAGACATAACACGTGAGCACAAGTAAGATTAAACTCATTATGCCACACGGCCTGGTGAAAGCAGCGTGTGCTATAGTGCATTGTCCAAGATTCACTTAAAGCTGACATGATCAGCTTGTGAAATCAGAAGAGGAATTGCTATAAATATGATCATTTGAATATCTTATAGAGCTAATAACTATAAATAATTGATTAGTGAATTTAAAAGGGTGTTAATTGAATCATTTCATGTGTTTATGGATCCAATTTAGCCCAATCAATGCCTATGTTAAGTGTTGAGAATTAACTGAAGGGCACTATATTATGTAGATTGAGCACCTGTGGCATTTATGCCCCTGGGAGCTTAGTATGATTGGTAACCCGTAGTAGGAAAGGTTAAAGGTAACTGGAGTAACCTTTTTACTTGTGAAATTATTTACAAGTATTTTTATATAACTATGTACATTGTGTTGTGAACTAATAAGAGTAGCAAAATTTTGAAAGAATATGCATGCAGGTGTATGAGTATTAATTGAAATGAATTTAAGGTGACACATGCATTGACATGCATCGCATCCGCGAGAATACCCTGGATTATGGTAGGGGGACACTACCTTACTGTGAGGAGGTCCAGGAAGTCTTGATGATTGAGAGCATAGACCTTAACTTGCTAGGATAGACCTAGGAGAAGAATCCTGATGATTCAGAGAGTAGAGCTTGACTCCACCATGACGGATCTAAAAATAGAATGATCCACGAGATTACCCTAGACTAGGGTAGGGGGTTATGGTCCTACTCTATATAAGCCTAGAAAGTTTTAATGATCCAGAGCGTAGAGTTTAACTCCGCCAAGACTGACTTAAGGGACTACCCACAAGCAAAGAGAATTACTTAGTTTGAGCAGTGGTGTGGTGGGCCCTATTCTTTATGACTGGAAGTTCTAGTTCAAGCATAGAGATTACTCTAGTAGGTGAAACCAGGAATGCATTACATAAGCATAACAAGATTGATGAGATTGAATTCCTATATATCCATATGATATTATTTTTACTAATACACATGCTACTTTATTGCTTGTTTATGATTTTCCTTGCTAATTGATAATTGATGTTACCTCTGAGTTATTGAGATGTATGTCTCACTTCGTTACTTTTGAACATAGGTGAAGAGAGCATGAGAAGGCTGGGAAAGGAAGCAAGGAAAGAATAGCTTCATTTGGTAGTGGTATGACTACTATATGTATAAATGAATGTATGAAGTTATATAAAGTTGAGTTGCCAATTAGGTTGCATAATTGAATAGGTATATAAATTGTGTTGTGAAAACCTTTCTTGTATGTGTATATGATGTCACATCTCGCTGAGGGTGCCCAAGTGAGAAGGTGTGTGGGTAGGCCTACATGCTAACAAGTAAGTGTGTGATGTTATGTAACTTGTTCCACTTGTATATATATGAATTGATGTGATGATTATGTGTTGATTGTGAATTATGTATATATGTGAGAACTTGACAAAAATGGTGAGGCGGAGCCCCATTTGGAAGAGTCGAGTACATTTATGATTCCCGACCATATGGTGAGGTGGAGCCTCATATGTAAGAGTTGGAAGGTTAAAAGTGGAACAAGTCTAATTGTATATATGTGAATATATGTTATATAGGTTTTTCTCATATAAGTCCATAATTGTATAATGTGGCATTGAGAGGCCAAAATGGATAATTGATGTGACATATGTTATATGAGGTGTCAATTAAGTGTATGTAGTCCTTTTGGACTTGGTTCAAGGCTCGAAATGGTCTAATGGCATAAGGAATGAGAATTAAGTGCTATGGTGCAAGTTTTTGAAAGAAAAGTGGCTTTTTACACCTGAGTTTCTAAATTTAGATCTGACCATTGAATTGAGTCTAAACTTATTCCATTAACTAGTATATGTTATAAGCTTTATGGGTGCTTGAATCACTCCAATTGGACATCGAGTGTGGAAATGGCGCGCAGCAAAAGTTCATCTTTTGAGCTATCATATGATAGCAAAAATTACTATTATATGCACCGCGACACACGATGTGCCCGCCGCGGTGCATGATATAGTCAGAAATAGAGCATGTCACTTTTTACCACATGCTGTGACGCATATGGTACACGCCACAGTGCATGGCCCATTTTCAGAGTAGAGTGTTATGTCTTATTGAGTCTTATAAATGTGTTTACATTTTTGCTAACCCTTTTATTTGAATATATATTTTAAAAAGTCAGGATCCTACAATTTGAAAACAAATAAAGGGCTATTACTTTGGTATTACTGTGTTGGTAATTGTTCTTTGTGTGATTGAGGATGGTAAAGCCCGATTTGAGCAGGAACTTTACAGTTAAAATTAAGGGAATGGTAATTTTCACTGTGCCTATAGCCACAATTAATCTCATTTAATGCTTCCCCTTGTAGTGTCTAACACTTATATCTCTAATCGATTACAAATTCAACCAAGCGGTCTTCAAGTTTTGTTCCAAAGCATGCCTCACAAAATTACACTTCAAATAAGGACATATAATTCTTTCTGGATCTTTGGCATGCACTCTTGCAAAGTTAATGAATTCTTGAACCCATCACAATATTCTTGAGATGTACATCTAGAAAACATCCATCTCTTGTCCAAATGTTAATCTAGTGTTAATCATTTAGAAAGAAAATGTGATCAATGACTCAATGCCAATTAGGACAGTTAAAGCTCAAAAAAATCAATGTTTGAATCACATACTATCACATATTATCCCTCTCTGATTGTAAAATCAACACAAATATATTAAACATGATTTTAATCATGCCCCATTACAGTTGTAAAAAGGTTGGCAATATAATAATTTAAAATTGTCATACCCCAAGCGTTATGCCTTCTCTTTATACTATTTTTAAAAAATACTTTAAACCTATGCAGAACCAATAATTTTATAAAATTTTAGTAGCATAATGGCCTAAAAATACATTTTTCTAGGAATAATAATGCCCTTATTTTCCTAAACAAATACAAAGCATTATCACAACATCAATTTCAGAGAACAAATTCAAAAGGCAACCCATTATTCTAACCAACAAAGCAAAAAATGAAAATAGAATCACTATTCAAACAAAAATAAAGCCATAACCCAATATTTAGAGCAACCAAAGGCAAGAATACACTACTAACTCACCAAAAAAAAAACACTTGTTCTATCATATAATTAAAGAAACCTATGTAAGCAATCAATTACAACAACTAGCAGAGGAAAAAACCATGATATATCCAAAATTTTCTCTACCTTAATGCTACATATACACACACCCATGAATAACATAAAGCAAGAGTAAGATAATTCAAGAACGTAATAGAGACAGAGCAACAATGGAGGAAAAACCCATGGCATATATACCAAACTCATATTGAGGGAAGGAGAGAACTAAAATGCAATGCAAAAGAGTAATGGAAGGAGAGTAGGAAGGGATTGAAACACACACCTAATCAAAAACCCATGGCAAATACAAAAAAGGATATGCATCAATGACCCACGGCCACCAAATCCTTCAAAATGACAAAAACCCATGAAAGAGACGATGAAGAGGCAATTGGACTTCGATCAACAGTGTCTAGAAAGGAGGGAATAGAGGGGAATGGCCAGAAAATATGTTATGTAGGGATTGGGAAGAGCTTCATGAGGAATGGTAGGTGTTTTATGGGAGGAAAAGGGAGTTTAAGTGTTTCTAAAACAATATGAGTCATGGATCTTGGAGGCAAATGAAAGGTTTTAAAAAAAAATATTTAGCAGTTATTTCAAAATAATTGCTAAATAGTCTTAAACTATACAACGATTATTTATAGATAACTACTATCTATAGTTATTATGTCTGAAAAATAATAAAATAATAAGACTATATAACGGTTACTTACAATAACCATTATATAGATTCAAAAACTATTTAGCGGTTACTTCTAATTAACCGCTAAATTGTCTCTCAGAAAAAATATTTAAAAAATAGAAACTATATAACAGATTTCATTTTAATTGCCATATAGATATAGGGATTATATGGCGGTTATTTTATACAACCATTATATAGTCCTTATAATCAAATCCCGGCTCCTCTATATATAATGGTTATTTAAATAACCATTATATATAGAGAGTGCTATGCATAAGCTATTTTTTAGTAGTGAATCTTGACAGCTTCTAGGTCTGTATCACGAAGGGCGTCTATTTTCTTAAAAAGAGATTTTAGATGCTGAAAAGGGACTAAAAGCTTTGTGGATGTGGGATAGTCTTTTGACTAGACGTGGTTTCTTGATGTGAAGAACTTTATGCTGGCAGTTTGGTAGTGGAAACTTTATTCAAGCTTGGAAGGATCCTTAGATCCCTGGTGCAGATAAATTTAAATTACGAGCTGTTGAGGGAGTTCTTGTAGAAAAGGAAATGCTTGTTGCTGCACTCGTTGATGACAAATGTTAGCAGTTAACTAGCATTTGTTCTGCCTTTACACCTCATATGTCGAAACTCATTCTTAACATCCCCCTTGCTTCTCATAGTAGACATGACAGACTAGAATGGGTGGTGGCTAAAGATGGGCATTAAAGTGTGAAGTTAGGCTACAAGTCTGCTACTTGTAAAAAGAAATGGGTAGACAGTAATAGACCTTGTTCATCATAGGCTGCCTATAATAGGCTATGGAAGGCTGTTTGAAAATCATGCCTAAGATCAAGCACTTCATATGGCTACTGCTAAATAAAATGCCCTTGCAACAAGAGAGACGCTTTATTGAAGGAATTACGGCCCCAATCCTATGTGTCAAATCTACAATGAAGAGGTAGAGACAACCGAGCACTTATTTTTTCTTTGTAATTGGGTTCGTGTGGCTGTTCGCTATGGCTTCTTATTAACACAGTGGAGGTACATACCGTGAGTTCTTGGATTGGGGATTTGCTATTACTTGACGATTTAAATAATAATAGAGTTTGGGAAAGCATATCATGCCACTCTCTGCTGGTTTATTTAGAAACTGAGATGCAAAAAAATATTCGAACATGAGGATTCAAATCCCTCAATTGCCATTGAGTTAGCCACTACTTGTGTCCGTGAATTTTAGGATGTAAATGAGCTCATTATCTCTTCTCCTACCCAGCTAGTGAATATTACAGATGAAAAATGGGCTAGGCCCCTACCTAGTTGTCTTAAAATAAACTGCAACGGGGCATTTGATGTTGGAACTTGCAAAGCAAGGCTGGGGGTGGTGTGTAAAATTCTGATGGGGAATTTATGTGCGGGTGGGCGGGCTCTTTCTCTGCTGATTTTGTTTTCCTTGCTGAGTTGTTGGCTATTCAAAAGGCCATCATGATTTGTGGTTCTTGGGACGGTACTTCAATTACAATTGACACTGGTTGTGCTAATGGTTTTAAAGTTGTTCAGGGGAGAAATTTTTCAGCTTGCCCCTGAAAGTATCATGACTTTTTTAATCTAATGTGCTTGATATGATCATGGATTGAAGAATGATCTCCTTGTTGTCTCTTATTTCTTGGAAGAGAAATTCTGCTACAAACTGTTTAGCTGGTCTTCCTTCAAGAGAGTTACTTGCAGGCTAGTTTCTCCACCCCCTCTATCTCGTATCATTCTTGAGGAAGCAATTATTGAAAGCACCAGTGACATTGATCAGTGCCTCCAAGAAACCTTGGCTGAGTTTTAAGGGTTGTTTGGCCGTTTTAGTTATTGCTTGTTTGTTGTACGGTGTTTTCCTGTTAATGACTTTGTTGGCTTTCTAGGTTTTTCGTTTCCTCTATTGTCTTTCGCTACTTTCAATGAAATGCATTTCGCTGGTAAAAATATTATACTCTTGTTGTGGGCGGGCCTACTCTTTATACTATAAAAAAAATGTATTCTTATATATTCATTATAAAAATAAATTGTATCAAAATTTATAAAATATAATAGGCATAGGGAGAATCACATATAAGGCCCACCAAAGGAACATATTCACCCAGCAAACCTGATAGATTCTAATATTTCTCTGCAAGCCCAAATATCTTAAGTGCAATTATTTTAAAATTTATTGCCCCATACATGTTAAAATATAATGAAAAATTTATTGCCATTTATGAAATGTCCCAAATTTCTTAATGTGATATTTAAAAGCTAATTAGAGACACATTAGGGCTAATCTTATTATTTTATTTATATAAGGGGGAGTATTGGGTCGGACCATCAGTGTGGGGTGTTCGATTAAGTCACTATCAAGTTTGAGATCCAACCCAAAAGGTTGAGGCATGTGGAGATGAATTGGAGGATAAACCTCAATGTCATGTGCAATGGCCGCTATGTCCCAAATAAAAATAATAAAAATTATTTTTTTCATCTTATTTGTAAGTTAAATTTTAATATTTACATGTAGTTGAGATTTGTAGGTAATTAATTTTTTTATAGCAGATTTATATGTAAGTTTCCCCTAATACTTTCCTGTGCCTAGTTCATGATATGGACAAAGTCAATGAATCTTGTCTATTCTTTCAGACATTTGATTAACAATAATGTATTGTGGTCCCATTTTCGTTGACTATATGCAAAGTCAATGACGTGCAAATAATCATGTTGAAAAAAAAGACAATTGTAGTATTATGTATTGATACTGACGACCATATGTTTTTTGATAAATTATTCTGACAACTTAGCCTAATTCAAAAGTAATTTTAATCAGGGAGAAGCTTTTTTGTTTTCTCTTAAAGTAACAAGCATTGATTTTAGTGAAAGAGAGTATGATTGCTTAAGCATCATATTTTGAATTTGAGTTCATATGATCATAAAAAATGCCTCTAAGAGAACTACTTTCAATTGAATTTAATAATATTCAATCAAATCTAACTTAATTAAATAGTCATTTAAAAGAAGAAAAAAATTTATAAAAATAAATAGGGAGAAGCTAATCTATCATTTAAAAAAAAATCAGATGTTGCCCCATTTAATTGATGTATCAACTTATCATGATAGCTAATGTTTTCTTTTAACAAGAGATAATGATATTTTTAATAAAATAAAGACAAAAATACAACTTCTAGCAAAAGTGATCTACTTTCTCTTTGTATGGTAGGATATTATATTCCAATCTTTTTTAAAATAATAAAGCACTTTGTATAAGTTTTAAATTATTTTCAAAAAATCATGTATATTTTTGTGGGTTAACCCACCATTCAATGGGGTGGAGTCAGATTTCTCAACTTTTTTATTTGGCAGCCTACCAAAATGACAATTCATGTGGCCTAGCCTTTAGCTCGTTTACCCAATACTAAAAGTCTAACAATAAATCAGTTAACAAGCTATAACCAATCCAAAAATTGCAAACCTTACCTTAATATAATAATAAGAACAAGGGAAGTTCACTGACAATAATTCTCCACCCTTTACTAGTTAGAATTAGTAGGTTATAAGTTGCCGTCACAAACATCAATGCCATTGTAAGGTTTGGGGGTTAAGAAAAAACAGAAAAAATGACAGTTAAATTTCAAAACACTGAATCAATACTAGTTAAGTCATTGACAAATTTTTTTTTAAAAAAATAAGTTGAAAATATTCATCTAAATTATTATAAATTCAGAAGTTTTAATTGTAAATAAATATGTAAATATCAAATGTAATTTTTAGATTGTAACAGAAATTTTTATTTGTAACTATCTAAATTAATATTTATAATTTATTTTGTAAAATATTTTATCAAAAACCTAACTATCATTAATTCATTCTTATAAAACCTTACTATCATTAATTTATTCTTTTAAAACCTTACTATCATTCTTCCTAAAAAAAAAAACCCTATCTAGAGCCTAGAGGTCCCATCCCTTCTGTTGTCAAAAGATACAAATAGAAGCCGCTGGGTTGGGATTTGACCTAACCCCATTGTTGCTCAGCAGGAAAATATATGGATATTGTCAAAATTGCCACAAATGATATAAAAAGCCTCCAAAACCAAAAGTCATTTAAGTTATTTTAATTTCATCCATCTCCGTTCTTATTTTAAGAAATATACCCTTTATTTTTATATTCATCACCATTTTATTCCCATTTCATAATTTCATTTCATAATTTTTTTTAAAATCAAAAAATGTAATATTGAATATTGGTTAGATTTTTATGGCCAACTTGTTGGTTAGATTACAATTTAGACATTATTCCACAAATTAATATCAAATAAGGACATTTTAATTGTAAAAAGTTGCAAAATCAAACATGTAATATTGAATATTGGTTAGATTTTTTATGGTCAACCTGTTGGTTAGATTACAATTTAGACATTATTCCACAAATTAATATCAAATAAGGACAATTTAATTCTAAAAAGGTGTAAAATTTAAACATTTGCAGAGTAAAAAAAAAGGTTTTTGAAGACTTCAGGTTTTGATAGTCATATAATAGTTACTCTCATTTTTATTATAGGGCACTTTTGATAAATATTTTTTCATTCTTAATATAATATACTTGATAGGATATTAATTATGTTTTTCTAATATTATTCTTATTAAAACTCATGAACTATAAGAAAAAATGTAATGTAAATTTAAAAATTCTTCATTTGAATAAGAGGAAAATTAGAAGTTTATTTTATTTTTAAACAAAATTAATGATTTAACTATCTCTCATTGATTTCAATAAAGTAATTAGATGTATCTTATTATAATAGGGACAAGGGAGCATTAATTATCTTTTAAGGTATCATTCTCCCTGTTGTGTTTTTTCCCCTAATAGTTTTCAATTATATTTAACCTGAGACAGCTATAATTACATATGATTTTTTTAAAAATTTTATATTTAATCCTTTAATTTTATATAAAATTTTATTTTCATCCTTTAATTTTATAAAATACTTTTTTAATTTTTTAATCCTAACATTGTTAGTTTCTTCAACAAATATTTCTTACATTAAATTTTTAACTATTGACAAAATATTTTAAATAGTAACATATTAAGTTTAATTTTTTTTAAAATAACAATCATTTATAAAAAAAACTAATCATTTGTGATTACCAATATTAAGGTTAGAGAACCAAAAAAATATTTTATAAAATTAAAGTACTAAATTAAAATTTTATATAAAGTGAGATGACCTAGAGTATATTTTAACTTATATATACACAACTATTTGATTGGATCACATTCAAGTATTTATTGGACTTATTTTTTTCCCATTACATTATTCTTTTATAGCATCTTCACTGTAAATCTAAACCTTTTAAATTAAATTTTAATGATACAAATCAATCAATACTTTTTAAAAATCTAGATAATTAAATCTAATTTAATAGCTGAGATTGAAAAATATTGAGCAAAAACTAATTTGTACACCACATTGTGTATGAGTACGTACAAGCTCAGTCAACAATGGGCCTAACAATCACGATTATACAATTAATGTAATTTATATTATTCTATCCTACCCAACGTCTCTCCATGAAATACGTGATGGAATATTTACACATATTACTATTGGACATAATAACATATAACATTATATTTAATTTAAGTTTTGATGATGGTAAATATAGAAAAGTTAACTATATATTTATGCTTAATTATTTTTATATATATAATAGTCAACTATGACTATAGAATAAGTGTTTTAAAGTATGTTTACTTACATTATTTCATATTATATGAGATTTGAAAAAATAATTTGTGTGCATCGAAGTTATTTTATAATATTATATTTTTTTTATCTTAAATTAATTCTATATCCAAGAGCGAGTGTTTATAGTATCATCTTTCATTACTTGAATATATGCATATCAAAACTTGAACTAACCATTTTGTTCATAATATATCATTTAAGGTTGTCCAAAGTAAAGATGAAAGTAAGTATGAATAAGAAGAAAGTTGAAGTCATCATTTGTATACTACACTCATGATTGAAGAATATAAAGATAAGAAGAAGGATAATCTGAGAAGAGCTTTATACAAACTTGGATGCACCTTGAAAGCCTTAGACTTGATAGATATAATATCATTAGACTAAAAGTCTTTATGTCAAACTTATTAATTTAGATATGCAATATTGGCTCAAGGCATTTTAAATCAAAACATGCATTTTAGCTCTTAAGAGGAAGAGTGAAATATATTTTTCTACAATCATATTTTTCATTCTTGATCATATATATATGTATATATCTCATAAGGTTTTTATTGTTTTGATTACTAACTCCATAAAGTTTTTAAAGTTATTCTTTTTACTCAAAAAGGACATAAGTCAAAAAAGTTATGAACACTTGAAGTCTAAGCTTTGAAATGGGAGTTGTGTAGAAAATCAGATTTGACCTTTAGTCATATTTCTCACCATATAGATCATTTTAATGTAAAATATATTGTCGCACCTGAAAAAATGCGACGCGGACGGCGCGCGAGTGGAGGTCCCGGCCTTCATGGCAGGAACTGCTTGAATGAGGAGTCGCCACTAAGATTTTGAAGGAAATCTCAGGAAACCGATTAATAGAGGATAAGGATTGTCTGTGAAATCAGAGAATAAGTTCAGGAGTCGGTTGAGTGTGGGGAAGGTGTTAGGCACTCCGCAACACCCGTTCGTTAGAATGGTTACCTGAAGTTTGTTATGCTCTTTTAATATGGTTTTATAATTATTTTAATTATCCCTTTTATATTCATGTATTTCAAAAATGATAAGAATTATTTGAGAAATGTTTATTTATTTACGAGGGAGGACGGACTTGACTCAGAATCTGATTTTGAGGCCTACGTACCTTGTGATGGGGATCAAAGTCCACGTAGTTCAGGCATAAAAGTTTGTTGGTGAAAATACTTTTTGAAGGGAAATTAATTAGAAATAATTCACCATTTTGCAAATAAAACAATTTCTGAAATTTTGATATGTGTGTTTTAAATTGCAAAAGGTGATTTAATTTTAATTATTTTTCTCCATTTTTGAATTTTTGGAATAAAGAAAGAAAAGGTTTTAAAATTATTTTTCTTTATGTTTTATGATTAGGAATTTTAATTGCAATACCTGCAGAACCTTATTGATTCATACGATAATGCAATTGCTCTAAATATCTGTGGAGATTTTGAAATCTCACACGATAAAAGAGTTTGGCAATTTAATTTATTTATTTATATTCTTATGCACATTTTTAAGTGTTAATAATAGTTTTTTTTAGCATGTAGATACATGTTTTGAAAAATTTTAATCAACATACCTGCAAAGCCATATTGACTTATACGGTAATATAATTATCCTAAATATCTGTGAAGATTCCAAAATCTCACACGATAAAAGAATTAAATTTAAATATGTCTTTAATTTAATTAATTTAATATATAATTTATATGTATTTTAATAAACTTAATCGTTATATCTGTAAAGTCTTATTGACTCATATGATAATACGATTATCTTATAAGTCTACGGAGATTCAAAAATCGCACATGACTAAAAGATATAATTGGTAAATGTGATTACCATTTAAATTAATTTAGTTAATTAATTTTTTTGAATTTTTTATTATATGATTATTTACGAACATCATTCATATATATTTAGAACCACTATATTTGCGAGGACTTATTATCCTACACAATAATGTGATTAATTTAAGTCCCTACAAAGATTCTTGAAATCTCATATGGAACTTAAATTATTTAGATCATAAAAGATGATGGGCCACAGGAACACATATTTATTATATAAATTGGATCTTTATACTTGTGAACTCTTATTGATTTCCACAATAAGAGATCCTTTTTAATTGCCAATAAAAACTCTTAGGATTTTACGAGACCCACAAGTAAAATACAAATATATCTTTAAAGCAAATATAAAATAATTCAACCTTAAATGCACATTCATGGTATACATCATCACCATGTCAAGCGGGTAAAAAAAAACAATTCGACACATTAGCTTAGTAATATTTACTTGCATTGTGTCAAGAGTTCAAAAGGAACCACCAATCTTCAGTATATATATCAGTATTACAACAAACCACATAGTCAAAGTATAGCAAGGTGTATAGCAAACAATTCATGTTGCATACGTACACAAATCATAGAATCTATAACAAGCCACATATTTATAATTCGAGAATAATAACGTTGAGGCAATTAGATTTCATATAATACATAGAAGAGAAGAGAAAAAAAAGAGAACATGCTGAGAGTAACGTAAGGATTAAAGAGATGAGAGGATTATATTACTTGGAGCAGCTAGTGTCAATGGAGATAGTAAAGGAGATAGGAATTATGGCCTCAGGTCCTTCACCGTATTACTGTGTGATATTACAGCGTCAGATGAAACAGCTCCTTCCTCGTCTTCTCGGCTTTGCTTTTCCTAGCCAAAATAGCTTCTTCCCTCAACTCCTCAGTCTCTTCTTTTCAAATAGAATAGCTCCTTCGGTCCCTCTCTCTTTGTCTCAGTCTCTTCCCTTCTCAGCCTCTGTTTCAGCTTCTAATCTGTGTCTCCACCTCGTTCGTCCTTGATGCTCTGTTTTTATGTCCCGTGACTGTGGCGTTCTCTTCTCTTTTCTCCTTCTCTGTCTCTGTTTCTCTTTCTCTCCAGACTCTCTCTTCATTTCTTCTTTCTCTCCAGACTCCTCCTCCTTCATTTTTGTCCTGTCTCTCTCTCTTTCTCGTCTCCATCTTCATCTTTTCTTCCTCCTCTCGGTTTCTATTTTTTTTCAGTCTAGCTCGTATTTTTTTCTTCCTTTCTTGCTCTATCTTTCAGCCCCTTCCGTCCTCTCTTTCCTCTCCTAGTCTGAACACTCTTTTATACTCTCAGTCTTTCCCTCTTGGCTTCCTCTTTCTCTCCTTTTTTGCTGCTCTTTCTCTGCTCTGTTTTTCTGACGTTTTTCCCGTGCATGCATAGCTATGTGTCTTGCTTTTTCTACTACTGTGTTTACGTGTGTACTGCTCTGTCTCCTTTGTGTGTGCATGCACTTTTCTGTTTCCTTTCTGTGCATTTTCTGTGTACATCGTCTCTTTTTTTTCTGTGTGTGTTCCTTCTACCTTCTGTGCTTCTGCATGTGTATTGCTGCGTGTTTCTATTTCTGCTGTTTTTGCTGCATGGCCGAAAGTATGTGTGCGTTCATGTCTGCGTCTGGCTGTGTTCTACTTTCCTATTCCTTCTGCTATCTTCATGCACGTCTAGCTCTCCTTTCTTCTTTTTTTTTCACTCGTGGGTCTGAGTTTTTAGCTCTCCTCTATCCCTGTTCTTTCTTTTTTAAAGAGAGAAATTTAAAAACATTTAATCCTCAAAAGTTGATTCTTAATATTTTTGAATGGTTGAGATGATTTGGGAGAGATTTTAAAAGACTTAAACAATATTTTTGATTTTATTAAAATTTAATCTTAAAAAGGATTAAATTTTATTTTTGTATTTTTATTTTTTTTGATTATTTATTATTAAATTTAAAAAAAATCCGGATAAAATACAGTGTTCACAGTTGCCCCTCTTTACTTGCTTCTTATATAAGTATATGAAAAAGTGTGCTTTTGAATACTTACATAAGTGGCAAGTAAAGATAGAACATGTATTTTGGTCGGCTGTGCAATACCTATGAAAAGACCTAATTGCCCCTGACACGACAAGATATGACATGATGCAATACTATTGCGTAACAAACGCAATGAAATGATTTTTGATGATGATTTTTTTAGCAATGTGATGCAAATCAAAATGATCAAATGATGCAAGACTATTGGATAACAAACACAACAGCATGATAATAAAATTTTTTTTGGCAATGTGATGTGAATGGAAATGACTAAATGACAATGTTCTAAACAAAATATATGTTGACTAGATGCCACCTCTTCATTTGATTTCTAAGTGAGAATTTCATGAGAAGGTATTCTTATATTAGAAATGAATGAAGAGAAAAACATGTATTTTGTTTGGAGGGGCAAGACTCTTAGGTAGCTACAACTAAACAAAACAAAACAAAATAAAACAAAAGGTTTAAAATCAAATGTGATTTAGGAAATAAACAAAACAAAATCTCAATAGAGATGAATTGCCTATGTGCCAAAGGACCTGGTGGATGCTTGCCTTTACAAGGCTTGGAGGGTGCCTTCTGTGATAGGGCTTTAGAGAATTATGCCAGCCGATACTGGGCTTTAGGGTGCCTGTCGTAACAGGGCTTTTAAAGAATCATGCCAGCCGGTACTAGGCTTTAGGGTGCCTGCCGTTACAGGGCTTTTAAAGAATTGTGCCAGCCGGTACTAGGCTTTGGGGTGCCTGCCGTTACAGGGCTTTAAGGGTGCCTGCCGTTACAAGGCTTTAAAGAATCGTGCCAGCCGGTACTAGGCTTTGGGGTGCCTGCCGTTACAGGGCTTTAGGGTTGCCTGCCGTGACAGGGCTTTTGGGTGCCTGCCATGACAGGGCTTTACAGAATTGTACCAGCCGGTACTGGGCTTTGGGGTGCCTGCCATTACAAGCTTTAAAGAATTGTGCCAGCCGGTATTGGGCTTTGGGGTGCCTGCCGTTACAGGGTTTTGGGGTTGCCTGCCGTGACAGGGGTTTAAAGAATCATGCTAGCCGGTACTGGGCTTTGGGGTGCCTGCCATTACAAGGCTTTAAAGAATTGTGCCAGCCGGTATTGGGCTTTGGGGTGCCTGCCGTTACAGGGCTTTGGGGTTGCCTGCCGTGACAGGGCTTTTGGGTGCCTACCGTGACATGGCTTTAAAGAATCGTGCCAGCCGGTACTGGGCTTTTGGGGTGCCTGCCATTACAGGGCTTTGGGGTTGCCTACCGTGACAGGGCTTTAAAGAATTGTGCCAACTGGTACTGGGCTTTTGGGGTGCCTGCCGTTACAGAGCTTTGGGGTGCCTGTCGTTACAGGGCTTTTAAAGAATCGTGCCAGCCGGTATTGGGCTTTAGGGTGCCTGCCGTTACAGGGCTTTGGGGTTGCCTGCCGTGACAGGGCCTTTGGGTGCCTGCCGTGATAGGGCTTTAAAGAATCGTGCCAGCCGGTACTAGGCTTTGAGGTGCCTGCCGTGACAGGGCTTTGGGGATGTGAGCGTAGGTTGTATCTCACGTGGAAAATATGATAAATTTACAAGTGAGGTTTGTTATTTCTTCTTTTACTTCCTCAAATTTTTTTTTAATTTTTCTTTGCCCCAATCCAAATGAGGCATATTTCTATGACAAGGAATGCAATATAGTAATGTGCCATGTATGACTTTTTCATAGGTGCTAAAAATATGTACAATAAACCATGGATGAATGATTTGCAACGTAAAAAGGTTGGAACCTTTGTTTGTCTCAATTTATGAGACTTCTTTCGTTTTTTTTTTGCAATAAATGCAAAAGGTAAGACGCGTTTATTTATCCCAATGCAAATGCATGGATAGTGCAAATGCATTGCAAAAAAAAAATTATTGGAAGGCCTAATGTTGACAACTATCTTAATATATATTCCTTTTTGAAAATTTTCGTGTATATTGAATAAACCATTTTGAATACAAGGTAATACCTCTAAGTCCATCATTTAACCTTTATTCATTAATAGGTGTAGTATCACAGTATGCCGTTGCCCCTCTTTAGAAAATTCAAACGACCAAATTCTCGTCACTTGATCTTGCCTTCATGTTAATGAGATCAACTATTATGACGGAATACTGATTGCAAACATGCTCTCGTTATCATTTTACACCTATGCGATGATCTTGATACCTCAAGGGCAAAAGGCAAGAATAAAGATACCAGCATTCTACATCAAGTAAATGTATCAATAAATATTGTTCCTTGAATACGAACCTGCTGTAATATATGAGATATGAATTCGAATATGATAACACGAAACGAGAAGAAAGATGGTCTCAAAGGAGCAAGAGCGGAAAAATTCATTCTCTGATGCCAAAATTCATAGAGAAATGGGAATATCTTGGTTTATGAGTACGAATGGCTAAAGCGCAAATGGGATATATGGATTCACTTAATCACATCTCTCTCCTTTAGCTTTTTAAAACCCCAACAAGTGCTTCACTGAGCCATCATTGATATGCATAGTATGAGAGACGATGGAGTCAACTTTCCCGAACATAGATACTTAACTTCTAGTGCCTTCCCTTTCTTCTCCTAAGACATCTTTTTGTCTTAGTGAGCTCTTCTTCTTCTTATCATTGCTTTGCTTGTTCTTTGCTCTAACTTTTGCTTAAGTTGCCTTTACAGGTTTTCAACCCAACGAGCTATTCTTTCCTTTTCATTTTCTATTGGCTCTAACTTTTACCTAGGCTGCCTTTACAGGTTTTCAACCTAACAAGCGCTTCATTCTTTTTCATTTTCTGTTTAAGCAAAGTAATGCTTGACAGCATCCACATTAATTTGCTTTGCTAACTCTTGACCGTATATGTCAGCTAGGATCAATGCTCCTCTAGAAAAGGCATGTTTGACAACATAAGGTCTGTCATAGGTCGGAGCCCATTTGCCTCTATTATCTTCTTGGTTAGGCAATATTTTCTTGAGTACAAGATCACCAGTATTGAATTCCCGTGGGCGAAGTTTTTTATCAAAAGCTCTTGCCATTCTCTTTTGGTACAATTGTCTATGACACATTGCAGTGGGCCTTTTCTCTTCAATCATGTTAAGTTGCTCAAATCGGGTTTGTACCCATTCATTTTCTTCTAAATCTACCTCTGCCAATACTCTTAAGGATGGTATTTCCATCTCAATGGGTGTAACAGCTTCCATTCCATAAACAAGGGAGTATGGGGTTACCCCTATGGATGTGCGTGCAGTAGTACGATAACCATGTAAAGCATAGGGAAGCATCTCGTGCCAATCCTTATAAGTTACTGTCATTTTCCAATGATCTTCTTAATATTTTTATTGGCTGCTTCAACTGCTCCATTCATTTGAGGTCTATATGGGGCTGAATTATGATGCTTGATTTGGAACTTCTCGCAAAAGTTTCTAAGTTCCGTTCCATTGAGATTGGGACCATTATCAGTAATGATCCTTTCAGGAATCCTATATCAGCATAAAATATTTGTCTTCATGAATTTAAGAAACGTCTTTTGTGTGATGCTAGCAAATGAATTTGCTTCTACCCATTTTGTGAAATAGTCAATCGCGATAAGAATGAAGCGATGTCCATTCGAAGCTTTTGGGTTAATTAGACTAATAATGTCAATGCCCTACATTGAGAATGGCTAGGGTGATACCAAATTATGTAATGGGATTGGAGGAGCATTTATCCTATTAGCATAGATCTAACATTTGTGGCATTTCTTGACATGCTCAAAGCAATCTTTCTCTATTGTTAGCCAGAAGTAGCCACACCTTTGAATCTGTTTGGCCATAGTGTGACCATTCCCATGCGTGCCACATATGCCCTCATATATCTCAACCATGATTTTCTTTGCTTCTTCTAAACTCACACAGCGAAGTAAGGTGCCATCATAACCTCTCTTATACAGAACATCTTTACTGATAAAGAATGTCATAGCCAAACGACGAAGGGTTTTCTTTTCATTCTCAGTCATTCCGGTTAGGTATGATCTCTTAATGATATAGTCCTTAATATCCTGGAACCAAGGATATTCTTCTTGATCTTCTTCAACATTCAGACAGTATGCTGGAAAGCTTCTAGCTTCTACTTGAATGGGTTAGACATGGACTCCACAATCAAGTTGGATCATTGCTGCTAAAGTGGCTAAAGCATCAGCGAAATGATTTTTATCTCGAGTCAAGTGATGAAAGCTAACAACCTTAAATTACTTAATCAAATCTGTTAGGAGTTCTTGATAGGGAATTAATTTTACATCCTTTATTCTCCATTCTCCTGTTACTTGATGAATAATGAGAGCTGAATCACCAAACACTTTCAAACATTATATACCAAGGGTAATAGCTGCTCGAAGACCATTAACACAAGCTTCATATTCTGCTATGTTATTAGTACAATCAAATTCTAATTTGATGGCCACTGGAAATTGTTTTCCTTTTGGTGAAACGATCATTGCTCCTACCCCATTTCCATGCATGTTGGCGGCTCTATCAAAATACATTTCCCATTCTTGCTCTACATCATTTCCTTCATCACAAATTTCTTCTGTAGTGCATATGCCTTCATCAGGAAATTGAAAATCTAATGGCTGGTCATCCTTTAAAGGATTATTGGCCAAGTGATCCACTATCGTACTACCTTTGACTGACTTTTGCATCATATGCTTTATATCATATTTCAATAGTACAACTTGCCATTTCAGTACTCTACCTGCAATGTGCGAGCTCTCAAAGATGTACTTGAGTGGGTCCACTCGTGAGAATAGCCAGGTAGTGTAATAAAGCATATACTACCTTAGCCTTCTAGTTGCCCATACTAGTCCACAACATGTTCGCTCAATCATTGGATAACGAGCTTCACGTTCGTTAAACTTCTTGCTCAAGAAATAAATTGCTCTTTCCTTCTTTCCAGAATCATCATGTTGACCTAGCATTGCTCCCATTGAGCGAGGTAAAGTTGCCAAGTAAATGATTAGTGGACGATCTGGTAATGGAGGGACCAAAATTGGGGGATTTAACAAATAATCTTTAATTTTATTAAGGGCCTTTTGACAATCATCATCCCATGTCTCCTTGCAATTTTTCTTTAACAGCTTAAACATCGATTCGCAAGTAGCTGTTAGATTGGCAATGAATCTAGCAATGTAATTCAATCGTCCCAAGAAACTTCTAACTTCTTTCTCTGTTTGGGGAGATGGCATTTCTTGAATTGCCCTCACTTTATCAGGATATACTTTTATCCCTTTACGACTCACAATGAATCCCAATAACTTCCCAGAAAGGGCTCCAAAGATGCATTTGTTAGGATTCAATCTTAGCCGATATTCGCGCAATCTCACAAATAGCTTTCTAAAGACTCCAACATGACTCTCATTCTCTGCTGATTTAGCTACCATATCATCTACATATACTTCAATTTCTTTATGCATCATGTCATGGAATAGTGCTACCATAGCTCGTTGATAAGTTGCCCCAGCATTTTTCAAACCAAAAGGCATTACCCGGTAATAATAAGTTCCCCATTGGGTTGTAAATGTTATTTTCTCTTTATCTCTTTCATGCATAGGGATTTGATTGTACCCTGAATAACCATCCATAAAGGAATAGCGATAGCTTCGAGCAGTATTATCGACCAATACATCAATGTGGGGTAATGAAAAATCATCTTTCGGGCTTGCATTATTTAAATTACGATAATCAACACACATTCGAATCCGACCATCTTTTTTAGGAACAGGAACAATATTTGCCACCTATTGTGGGTAAGTTACTACCTCCAAAAATCTTGCTTCTAACTGCTTTATTACTTCTTCTTTTATTTGCAAGGACACCCCCGTGTTCATTCTCCTTAACTTATATTTCTTAGGCTCAACCTTGGGAAGTAATGGTATTTTATGAGAAGCAATGCTTGGGTTTAGCCCAGGCATATCTTTATAAGACCATGCAAACACATCTATGTATTCTTTGAACAACTCAATCATTTGTTCCCTTTCAGGATTATCTACTATTTTGAGCATTCTTTGATCCTCCTCAGTTCCCATATTAACCATCTCAATCACTTCTTCATATGGGCATATTCCCTTATCACTCAATTCAAGCATCTTAAAAAAAGTTTGGATTATGTCTTCATCATCAGACTCACAATCGTACATATCAGTGGCAACGAGTGAATCATCTTCACAGGGTTTATCAATCTCTAGGTGAGAGATGGAATCAGAAGAAACAAAATCCCTAGATAATGAATATGGAATGAGATAAAATAAGGAACAAGAATGAAATGGAGAAAAATGTATTGAAGTAGATAGGGTGCAATGAAGAGATAGACATAAATGAAACTAAAATTCATTTTCATGAATTACATATATCAAAAGTTTGCATTAGAGAATACCCAAGATCTATTACCTAAACCTGGGCTCAAAAAGTGGATAACAAAATAGGAACAACATAATTGAAATAATTACTCTAAGCTAATGACATCATTGGCCTCTTTAAACTCCCAATTCGCCAGAACTTTGTTAGAATCAGCGATTGCAATTGAGGCACTTGTTCCACATGCTATATCTTCGATAGAAGAGATCACTGAGATAGTTGGTTCATATATCACCTTAGATGGACCTGGGAAGGATTCTTTGATGTGTGGAATCTCTAATTTACTGGTCTTTTTGCCTTTTGCCAAACTTGCTTTGTCTTTCATCTGGTCTTCTAGGGTAGGCTCATACCCTAACCCTTGGCGATTACAATTATCCAAAACCTTAATTGGACACGTAATCCCTTGTAAATGATAGCCTAAACCTTTCCCTGGCATAAACCCACTCTTCGTCATGATTTTAGCCACGACAGAATTAATGTTATGAGTACCATCACAAATACCCTCAACCTCTAAGCTTTGAAAGGAAAATCCATGATCTTTCTTTGCAGCCTCAATATAAGGGAGTGAGCTTGGTTTGCTCACCATGATTTCCTCCTCTCCTTTAACTGCTATAATTCTCCCATTCTTGATGAACTTAACCTTTTGGTGTAGGGTAGAAGGAATAGCTCTTGCAGAATGAATCCATAACCTTCCTAGTAGCATTGTGTAGCTTGGGTCTATGTTCATGAGTTAGAAATCCACTTTAAACCTACTTGGTCCTATCTCCAAGGAGAGACAAACGAATCCTAATACTTCCCGTCTTGATCCATCAAATGCTCTTACCGCAATATTGCTTTTGTGTACACTTGAAGCTTCTAGTGATAATGATTTAAACGTGGAGAGTGGCAAGACATTTAATGTTGATCCTCCATCAATTAATACTCTTGTGATTATAAACCCTTCACATTTCAAAGTAATATGCAAAGCTTTGGTTTGGTGGACAGCAGTTTCTATAACTTCCTCTTCTGAAAAGGAAATGGTGGAGGAGGCTTTTACAACATTCATTACACTTGCCACCTTCTCAAGGGTTATATTAGGCTGCACAAAAGCTTGATTCAATACTTCTTGCAATGCTTGGCGATGCGCCTTGGAATTCAAAATTAAAGAAAGTATTGAGATACGCACTGGAGTTTTCTTCAATTGGTCCACAACACTGTAATCACTTTGCTTCATAATCGATAAAAACTCATCTTCTAATTTTTTCATTTCTTTAGGATTATGTTCCTTCGGCTTGTCAACATTTGCATTTTTCTCTTTTACCATTTTCCTAATGTAAGATGGTAAGTATGGTTTTCTACTTCGAGTAGCACCCCCTAGGTTTGCTATTTCATTGTTTGTCCCGGTAATCATCATTGGGTTTTTGTGGTTCTCCACAATGCTTTGATATCTCCATGGGACTACTCGATCACTTTTATAGGGAAAGGGATGAGGCGTGCTTATGGTTAATGTTGGTTGTCTTGCGTGAGGTGGAAGATCTACAGAGGCTTTGTTAATCACAAAAGAGACTACCTGGACTTGTTCTTTTGGGCTTGAATTAACGACAAGCTCAATACACTTTTTCTCTACCATGCACACTTTAGTGTCTCCCTTCTTTACAGACACAATCCCTAACACCATCATTTTTCTAACAGCTTCTTTAAACTCTTCATAACTTTCTATGTCATGGCCCATTTTCTCCTGATGATATTCACAGTATCCAGGCATTTGATCATTGATATTATCTGTGAGGAGCATTTCTCGCATATAGCCATACTCCTTTAAGTGAGCATGAAGCTCATTCATAGGCATCTCGATCCTTGTAGAGCTTTGAAACCTGCATCCTCTTCTTCAATAGCGTTGACTCATTTTTCATGATTTGGAAGTAGAGCTTCCCTCTTCTTTGAGCTAGATATGATTAGAGTCAACCAAGTCTAGCATATTCCTTTTAAACGTCGCACAGTCTTCTATTGAGTGTCCAGGTGCACTCATGTGGTACTCATAAATAGCATTTGGATTATACTAAGCTGGGTAAGGCGGACCAAGAGGCTTATAAGGTCATGGACCTAATAATTAGGCTGTCAAAAGTTTATGGTACAATTCAGCATTTGTTAATCCAAAATTGGGCCATGGGTGACTATCCCTAGATTGGATATTTCTCCTCTCTGCGTCCTGCCCGTGCTTGTTAGACCTGAATCCAAATTGTTGCTATCTTTGATTCCTTCCCTCTATTTGACAAGGGACTTGAGAACTGGTAGCTACTTGTCTTACGGGTTGAATATAGTTCACATTCCCTTCTTTCTTTTTTTGGTCATAGTTCTTTCGTGAACTACTTTCAGCTTGAGAAGTGGCTATCTTCCCCTCTCGTATGTCTGTATCGATCCTTTCTCCAATTACCATTAAATCAGTAAAATCAGTGACATGTGTTCCTATCATGTGTTGGTAAAATGGCTTAGGCAATGCACGGATGAAGTACGAGCAAAGTTCGAAATTAACCATTGGAGGTTGCACTTGCGAAGCCACTATTCTCCATCTTTGAGCATATTCTTTGAATGATTATGATGATTTCTTGGTCATTGCTTTCAATTGTTCTTTGGTCGGAGCAATATCAAGATTAAACTTGTATTGTCTCATGAAAACATCTACAAGGTCTTTCCATCTTTTAATCTTAGTTTAGTCTAGTTGCATGTACCAAGTCAATGCGGCTCCAGTTAAGCTTTCGGGAAAGAAGTTTATCAAAAACTTCTCATCTTGTGACCATATGGACATCTTTGTGCAATAGGCCCTCAAATGATAAATTGGGTTACTTGTACCATCATATTTATTAAATTTTGGCATCTTGAATTTCTTGGGAACATCGATTTCTGGGGTCAAACATAATTCTTTCAAGTCTAAGGAACCCCACGTGTTCGATCCTTGAAGAGCCTTCAATTGATCTTTCATCTCTCCAAGTTCTTCTTTCAACTCCTTCTCTTTATGTAGCACTTGTGGGATTTAGAACATGTAGGTATGATCTTCCCCAAGACCATCCGGTATGTTAAAGGCCCCTATCTCAGAATCTTGTTTCTCTGGCGTGGGTACCTTAGGATCTGATCCTCTGTTTGGCTCAATTGTTCTATTAGCTGCGTTCTCATCTGCTACGGTATTCTGTGGTGGATTATCATCACTCCTTCCTTTTAGAGCCTCTGTTAGCAATTTCATCATGTCACTTATTTCGGCCATTTTAGACTCTACTGCAAACATCCGATCATTTAAGGCTGCTGACTCATTCACGTTTGAATTCTCCATTGCACGACTACGCGATCATGTGTTATATGTTCGAGTGGCAGGAATCTGGTCAGCCGAGTTTTTCTTTCGAGGCACAATGTTGGCTTACCTGTGTAACATAATAATTAATTTTAATAAGTTTTACCTTTACGTTTGTTTCGTAAGATATCCAGCATTGTGTAGACATAAGGGTTTCACGACATTGGCACCCTTTAAATTCCTGCAGAAATTTATTAGTTCACAGGGAATTTAAAGTTGACCGTTAAATTAGAAGGACATTAGATCCTATCAAAATTTAAGGTTTTAAGCAAACGATGGTAGTACAAATCAATCAACAATTTCACAACCACAAAGCATCATATGGATCCTCATACAATGATTCAAATGTTAATACAGATTTAGAACTTTGTCACGCTATTGAGTTCTTTTACAATTTCATTGCACAAATGGAAGAATTCAACAATCTCTAATAGAGTTCCTCCAGGGAGAACCATGCCTTCAGCTTGCTTAAATGCTCTTGCAAATTCTGGAATTTTGTCATTAGCCAAATCGATTATCTACCTACATTTTAACATCCATTCTTTAGTTTCTTCTATTTGATCAAGGCAAAGTAATTTCCACACTTCTAAGACTTCATTTTTTTGACTGAGCCTCTGAACAAAGTTCTGTGCTGTCTCAGCTACACTTCCTCTTACCCTGGCTAGTTCATTCACCTTCCTTTCCAATTGTCTTGTGAGCGTATTGATTTCTTACTGCATCTCCTCAATAGGCCTGATGTCTTGTAATTCCTTCTTCAATGCATCATTTTCCCTGACTATTTTGACAAGTCTTGCTTTAGTACTTTAAACTTTATCGACACTAGTTTGCCCCTCCCTTTTCAGTTTGGCATTTTCCTTTTTAATTTCTTAGTCTCAGGTGTTTCTTCCAGGTTACGCCTTTCTCTTTCCTTGCTAGCTTCCTCTATAACTCAATGCATTCATTTTGGTATTTTTCCAATTCTTCCTTATTCTTGGACTCTGAGCTAGCAAGCTCTTGTAACTCATTTTCCTTCATCCTCAAGCATTCAACTAGTTGCCCATTAATCTCTTTCAAGTCATTGCCTAATAAGAGATTTGAGGATGGAATAAAGGATTTGCTCCTTGAATCATACTCTTCAGCCAAGTAGTATATTCTGGACTTGAGTTTACTGCGCGTATCCCTAGCTCAATCTTCCCTTTGTACCCTATTTTTTGCCATGCTTCTTTGACATTCTAGTTTGATAACTTCATCCCGTCCTCCTTATGTAGAAAGTATAACTCCTGCACTTCTTTCTTAGAAGGAACATTTTGCTCATAGGCTAGTTGTCTTAACACTAAGGAAGGGTTATAGTTGATAGACCCTCTGGCTCCCATTAAAGGCACATTTGGAAAGTCACCACAATGGTAAATAACCTCCTCTTTCCACCACCAGTCTAGTTTCCATAGGATGGAACTTTCTCTGAGCTCTGTGAAGGTTCTTTTCCAATCCGTGTAGCTCATTCTGTCAATCACAATTGACCCTTAAAAGACATGAGTGGATTACTATCTGAGTCATTCTTGTTTCTGAAATGAAGCGTCTTTCCATAAAGGTGGCCAAGCATCCATAAATCCAGTAACGCAATACAACAATTGACCTTTCCTTTCCTTTTATTATGACATTGAGTTAAGGTCAAGTATGTTTCTACCAAGATTGCTGGTACCGGATTCACGTTATGGTACTCCACCATTTGGAATACACTAATGGCTCCTAAATCAATTATGCCAATTGATGATGGAAACAAGATTATTCCATATATACATAAGGCAAAGACTTTGTAAAATGTAACCCAAGCCTCTTTTTCTGCCAAAACTTTCAGGTGGGCTTCTACATCAGCTCGTGAGATTCCCTCTGCTTGTCCTGGGCAAACTATTCGTACTTTTTCCTTAGGGATTTCCAAAATTTCCGCTATCGTACCTTGAGATGGTAAATACCCAGGATAAAGATATACTGCCATATTCTCTTTAAGGGGCATTCTTAAAATTTCTCCATATTCTTCCAAAGTCGATGCCATTTGGAAGTCTTGAAATGTGAAACACCTTAACGAGGCATCCCAATATTGGCTTAATTCCATTATTGCATCATTATGTATTGTGACTGACAGAAGATCCAAGATATTTCCATATTTCCTTTTAAAATCTTGCATAATCTTCCCTTTGATATGACGGCTCAATTCAATTAAGGTTTCCAGCGGCTTAACTTTTACAGATAATTTGATCCCTTTTCCCTGATATAACTTTCCTAGTGTGATTTAGATTTGTACTACCTTCGAGTGCCATTTATCCCTTATGCCAATTTCACAAAGATTCTGAATAACTCACGATTCCTGTTAATCAAAATAAAGGTTAATAACATACAATTCTCATAGTTTTAGCAAGCTACTTGGCTCCTTTTTTTTTTTTGAAAATCCACCCCTCCAGACACTTATTGCATCCTAGGGAGATGGAGTAAACAATTAATCGACGAGAAGCTTAAATCCCTTACATGATTAACGTTGAAAGGTTTAGCCTTATAATCTTATCTTTGGGAGAAAAAAAATAATTTTGGTGTTAGATATGCAAGGAGAAAATCCCTTCTCTCCTCAATGTGCTTATTACCCCATAGGGAGAAAAGGACAAATTAGCCTACATATAGCTAAAACTGATACATGGCTAAAGCCCTGACTTTAAAAGTGAAATAACTCAATAACAAGAGAAATTATTTAATTTGTTGTTTTTTTTAAAAAATGCGAATATTTTATGATGACATGCTATGATAATGATGCAATAAAAGATCAACACTCTCATTTATGTCCTATTTAAGGAGACTTAAGTTCATAATTGGGTGTTCACTAGAATGGTTGGCTACTAGCTTTTGTCTAAAATGTGTAACTCACGGGTAGATGTATATTCCTAAAAGGCTCCTAAGATGCCCTCACCCGAAGGTGAAGACCTTACTTAATAATTTTAGCCCTCCGAGAACATAAGCTCTACAGGGACTAAATTTATTAAGCAAGTAACAGCTTGGGTGAGGTATTCATGGTAACCTCCGAGAGTTCAAAAACTCTACAGGGAAACCACTACTAACCTTTACTAACCTATGGTACTCACAACCTGGGTATAGGGCCCAAAATATGTGTGTGTCAAATTGTGTAAGTGTATAGTGTGTGTTGAGAGTGTGCAAGCCTGTCACTTTATTCATATACACTACCCAACCCTTATCTGTTAATCAGATCAAACAGAGAAATAAATATATGTATAAATAAAAGTCATCTATCTTAAGGTGTATTCCGCATGTTATCTATCCTAAAAACATGTTATAAAATACAAAAGAAAAAAGAAAAGGGGAAAAAGAGGAAGAAACAAGGGACACATAAATTTAAAGAGATAATAAAGAAAAACCATATTATTATTATTATTATTATTTTAGCACAACAAACTTATAGCTTGACTCTCTAACTTTTCCCCAGTGGAGTCGCCAACTGTTGCACCCTAAAAAATGCGACGTGGACGGCGCGCGAGCGGAGGTCCCGGCCTTCACGGCTGGAACCGCCTGAACGAGGAGTCGCCACAAGATTTTGAGGAAAATCTCGGGAAACTGATTAATAGAGGATAAGGATTGTCTGCGAAATCAGAGAATAAGTTCAGGAGTCGGTTGAGTGTGAAGGTGTTAGGCATCCCACAACACCTGTTCGTCAGAACGGTTACTGAAGTTTGTTATGCTCTTTTAATATGGTTTTATAATTATTTTAATTATCCCTTTTATATTCATGTATTTCAAAAATGATAAGAATTATTTGAGAAATGTTTATTTATTTACGAGGGAGGACGGACTTGACTCAGAATCTGACCTACGTACCCTGTGATGGGGATCAAAGTCCACGTAGTTCGGGCTTAAAAGTTTGTTGGTGAAAATACTTTTTGAAGGGAAATTAATTAGAAATAATTCACCATTTTGCAAATAAAACAATTTCTGAAATTTTGATATGTGTGTTTTAAATTGCAAAAGGTGATTTAATTTTAATTATTTTTCTCCATTTTTGAATTTTGGAATAAAGAAAGAAAAGGTTTTAAAATTATTTTTTTTATGTTTTATGATTGGGAATTTTAATTGCAGTACCTGCAGAACCTTATTGATTCATACGATAATGCAATTGTTCTAAATATCTGCGGAGATTTTGAAATCTCACACGATAAAAGAGTTTGGACAATTTGATTTATTTATTTATATTCTTATGCACATTTTTAAGTGTTAATAATATTTTTTTTAGCATGTAGATACATGTTTTGAAGAATTTTAATCAACATACCTGTAAAGCCATATTGACTTATACGGTAATATGATTATCCTAAATATCTGCGAAGATTCCAAAATCTCACACGATAAAAGAATTAAATTTAAATATGTCTTTAATTTAATTAATTTAATATATAATTTATATGTATTTTAATAAACTTAATCATTATATCTGTAAAGTCTTATTAACTCATATGATAATACGATTATCTTATAAGTCTACGGAGATTCAAAAATCACACATGACTAAAAATATAATTAGTAAATGTGATTATCATTTAAATTAATTTGGTTAATTAATTTTTTGAATTTTTTATTATATGATTATTTACGAACATCATTCATATATATTTAGAACCACTATATCTGCGAGGACTTATTATCCTACACGATAATGTGATTAATTTAAGTCCCTACAAATATTCTTGAAATCTCATATGGAACTTAAATTATTTAGATCATAAAAGATGATGGGCCACAGGAACACATATTTATTATATAAATTGGATCTTTATACTTGTGAACTCTTGTTGATTTCCACAATAAGAGATCCTTTTTAATTGCCAATGAAAACTCTTAGGATTTTACGAGACCCACAAGTAAAATACAAATATATCTTTAAAGCAAATATAAAATAATTCAACCTTAAATGCACATTCACGGTATACAACATCACCATGTCAAGCGGGTAAAAAAAAAACAATTTGACACATTAGCTTAGCAATATTTACTTGCATTGTGTCAAGAGTTCAAAAGGAACCACCAATCTTCAATATATATATCAGTATTACAACAAACCACATAGTCAAAGTATAGCAAGGTGTATAGCAAACAATTCATGTTGCATACGTACACAAATCATAGAATCCATAACAAGCCACATATTTATAATTCGAGAATAATAACGTTGAGGCAATTAGATTTCATATAATACATAGAAGAGAAGAGAAAAAAAAAGAGAACATGCTGAGAGTAACGTAAGGATTAAAGAGATGAGAGGATTATATTACTTGGAGCAGCCAGTGTCAATGGAGATAGTAAAGGAGATAGGGATTATGGCCTCAGGTCCTTCACCGTATCACTGTGTGATATTACAGCGTCTGATGAAACAGCTCCTTCCTCGTCCTCTCGGCTTCTCTTTTCCCAGCCAAAACAGCTTCTTCCCTCAACTCCTCAGTCTCTTCTTTTCAAATAGAATAGCTCCTTTAGTCCCTCTCTCTTCGTCTCAGTCTCTTCCCTTTTCAGCCTCTGTTTCAGCTTCTAATCTGTGTCTTCACCTCGTTCGTCCTCAATGCTCTGTTTTTGTGTCCCATGACTATGGTGTTCTCTTCTCTTTTCTCCTTCTCCGTCTCTGTTTCTCTTTCTCTCTAGACTCCTCCTCCTTCATTTTTGTCCTGTCTCTCTCTCTTTCTCATCTCCATCTTCGTCTTTTCTTCCTCCTCTCGGTCTTTGTTTTTTTTTTTTTCAGTCCAGCTCGTATTTTTTTCTTCCTTTCTTGCTCTGTCTTTTAGCCCCTTCCATCCTCTCTTTCCTCTCCTAGTCTGAACACTCTTTTATACTCTCAGTCTTTCCCTCTCGGCTTCCTCTTTCTCTCCTTTTCTGCTGCTCTTTCTCTGCTGTGTTTTTCTGGCATTTTTCCCGTGCATGCATAGCTGTGTGTCTTGCTTTTTCTGCTACTGTGTTTACGTGTGTGCTCACTGCTCTGTCTCCTTTATGTGTACGTGCACTTTTTTGTTTCCTTTCTGTGCATTTTCTGTGTACATCATCTCTTTTTTTTCTGTGTGTGTTCCTTCTACCTTCTGTGCTTCTGCATGTGTATTGCTGCGTGTTTTTGTTTCTGCTGTTTCTGCTGCATAGCCAAAAGTATGTGTGCGTTCATGTCTGCGTCTGGCTGTGTTCTACTTTCTTGTTCCTTCTACTATCTTCATGCACGTCTAGCTCTCCTTTCTTCTTTTTTTTTTTCACTCGTGGGTCTGAGTTTTCAGCTCTCCTCTATCCCTCTTCTTTCTTTTTTAAAGAGAGAAATTTAAAAACATTTAATCCTCAAAAGTTGATTCTTAATATTTTTGAATGGTTGAGAATTGAGATGATTTGGGAGATATTCTAAAAGACTTAAACAAGATTTTTGATTTTATTAAAATTTAATCTTAAAAAGGATTAAATTTTATTTTTGTATTTTTTTTTTTTGATTATTTATTATTAAATTTAAAAAAATCCAGACAAAATACAGTGTTCACATATATCTCATTTGAAAATAGAGTCTAACAAATTTTCAATGATAGTATATTTATTCAAAATGAAGTTCTATTCAAAAATATATAAATTTTAAAAATTAAGTGTTGAGATATTAATTATGCATAGTATTTAAATTAACCTTTGTTCACTCTTTTCATCATATTTCAAAAGATACAATGAATTTAAGTGTAAATTTCTTTTATTGAAAATTATACTTTAAGAGGTTTCTAACGATATATAATTTGTTAGATTTAAAATTGTATTAAGTGAATCATAACTTTATGAATTTATATGCAGTGAAACCCTCCAATTCACGTGTGAATGAACATGACACTCATGCATGAATCATCCTTAAAATGCTTTTGTGTGCCATTCAAGTGTGATTTGTCACTTATCCACATGTAAAACGTCTTCTAGAAGTCTTATTTTCACTTAATAACTTCTATGATCCATTTCAAGCATAATTTGTCACTTATCCACACGTGATTTATCAATCGTGCGATACCATATGATGTTTCAAGCGTAATTTGTCACCTATCCACACATGTTTTGTTCTGTGTATGTGAAATGTCTATTTCATGTGTGAATGAGTTTTGTTCCATGCTTAAAATGTCATCAACGGCTATAATCAATATGAATTGACTATAAAATGGTCATATTATGTTTCCAACACCTATTTAACTCCATGGGCTATCAATTTAACATTCTAAATTCATCTTAACATATTAAACTCAGAAATAATCAAGCCATGAGATTCATATTTATATTACTCTTATTTTATAAAAATCATTATTCTTCAGATAACATCATTTATATCTTCATTATTTGAGTATTAGAGCTTCATTGTACTCAACATTACTCTTAAAAAGAGTTTTAATTGAGTGATTTATATATTCAAAATCTTTGTAAAAGTGAGGGAGAGGTTTCTCTTATAATCAAGAGACATTGTTCTCTTGAAGAAAGAAACTCACTAGTAAAGCAAGTCGCTGTAAAGGCTCACACGTGCGCAAACTAAACTTGTGGTTATTGTAATGTTCACCTTGACATTATCAAAATTCACCATACAATTACAACAAACAATCATAATTAGAAGCAAGGATTGCTCCTAAGCTCACATTATCTATATAAGAGTTAAAACTAATAATCTTTTATAAATAATTTTGGAAAACTTGGGATCCCACAAAAACTCCTCAAATTTGTAGTTTGAGCTCAAACTTAATGATTTATAAAGATATTGGAAGCATGGAAAAGACTTGGGAAGCAAAACACTTCAAAACAGGGCCAAAAATGTCATTTTTAAGTGTTTTGGTCCATGCACTGTGGCTCACGATCCATGCGTTGTGGCATATGGCATAGAAAGGCAAGTTTTCTTACTGTACCTTGCACCGCAGCTTGCACAAAATGCTCCGCGACGCATGTGTCCATGATAGCAATGCTATCATGACAACTTTTTTGAAATGAATTTTAAATGCGCGCCATTTTCACATCCGATATCCGATTAGAGCGATTCAAGCGTCCACATGAAGCTTATTCACTAAGCTAACTAATAGTATAAGTTTTGTTACAATCCGACACCATATAAGAATTTTAGATACTCAAATGCAAAAGTCAGTTTTTAAAGTGATTTTTAACTATCCAAGTACCAAAACTTATAACTTATAGCATTAACCCATTATGAGGCTTGAACCAAGTCCAACGGACCAAAATATACTTGGTTGAGCATTCAAACACACAAAAACATACTAAATACAAAATTTGATCACTCAATGGCCCTTTCACCCAATATTGTCAAAATACACAATAAACACTACATGCACTATTTAGCCTTTATTGCCACATAATACAGTACATATATATGGTCACCAAATAGATAAAACATTCATTGTACTTGTATTAGCATTTTAGCCTATCACCACAAAAATTGCCACATATTCACATCATATATAATATTGGGCTAAAATATAAAATAACATAGCATAAAACAAATGCAACCAATCAAAATGATATACATTCCTAGTTGGCAACATATAATATCATATAACAAGTTTATGTACACCACTCAAACCAAAATCGAGTATTACTATTCGATGTAGCAAATCTACTAATCCTTGCTCGATTCCTTCTCTTGCTCAGTCTCAGTGGTAGAACCTATAAAATGATAACCACGAGATGATATAAAAATCTCAATAACTAAGATAATCTACATTATTGATTAACATGCCAAGTTATAAACAAGCCTTAAATCAAGTAAAATAAACACACCATATAAGATCACCATAAGTTACATACATGATCCCTAACCATCTGATCCTCCAATACTCCCGACTGAATCGGTAGGCTATTTCACAGAACTAAACTACATGTAAGGTCTCCAAGCTCACTATTCATGGTAGGACTACCCGGCCAAGGTATCCTAAATCACTTCTGGACTATTGGTTCCCCCTACTACAAGTAATTAAGGTGTCGTTACTCTAACACCGCATCCTACAGATGCTAAGGAACATATTCTCTAACTCCACATCCTTTTGGATACTAAGGAGAGTAAGTATCCAACACCGCACTCATTTTCAGGTACTAAGGAGAGTAAGTGCTGCACCTAGCGTCCCGAGGTGCCAGTAGTGCCATATAGACTTAATCTTCACTAACTCCATTAAAGTGACCTCCCACCTTCTAATATGCCATATTTCACTATATATCTCCACTTGACCATGCATAAATAACTTTCTAAATAAATATAATAAATCTTACCATTTAGTTCAAAAATATGAAATTTCACAAACCAATACTCCACCCATTTTCTAACATAGTTAACCTTTATAAAATTTATAAATATATACACAACAAATCATAGATAAGCAACTTGAGAATAACTTATACAAGGTAATAAATAATGCAAATTATCTAGTTACCTCAATCCTTTTGTTACTAAAAGGGTTACTCGTGGTACTAAATCTCTTCTTATGTCAAGGTAAGTCTTCCTGCACCACAATTTACATCAACAAGTACTATATGTTAATTTTCAATTAACACAAGCACTATTAGCTACTAATAACCTCCCAATTCTCTCACTTCTCACTCATATTCTCAACAAAGAGGCTTGTTAAGATTACAATTTGTTCACACAATCCCTTCAAGCCTCCCTCTAACTCTATCACAATATAACACTTAATATCTCAACTTATCACACTTCAAAACCCTATGATCAAGTTAGGGCTTGATCCAAATTTCACTAAATAATAAAGTAGCTTCATGTTACCATATATCCAAGATTAATAAACCTAAATCAAACCTTTAGAGTCAATAAAAACCTTCAAAACATAGACTCATGGCTTAATCCATTCAAAGCAAATTCTCCCACTTCCAAATCCCATGAAAAATGAGATGAAAACGTAGAGGAGAAGGGTAGGAAACTTATTCAAGAGTTTGAAGGTTCAATTTATCTTTAAAATCCTCCCATATTAATGCCCTAGCAGTGTCCAAAACTTGGCCCTTCATGTTCTAGGTTTTCCACCCCCAAAAACTATTATTTTCTGATGATTTTTGAAATTTTAAGTTGCTTGCTATGCTGTGTACTGCAGCGCACGCCACACAAGCCGTGGCTCACGATGTATCGAGCAAAGTGTTAATTTTCTTCCCCCGATGCCACTCAACTTGATCTGACTTCCATCCTAATTCAATTTAAGGCCAAATATGACCCAAAAATTCAATTAGCAACCCAAAAACATATTTAAATTAATTAATTATATTTTTAACTAATTTATCCCTTAATTAGTCAATTTTTTCAGATTTAAAATTTTTGGATGTTATAGTTATACTATGGTAGCAAGCACCCACTTAAACTTGCGTTATAATGAAGAAATCTTAAGTTGTTACTTGAGGATTGGACGTAGGCTCAAGTGGCGGAGCTAAACCAGAATAAATCATAGTTTGCACTCTTTCTTCCCTTAACTTTTTATATTTCTAGCAACCTTAGCATATGTCATGATTTAGTGTGCAAAATTGAATTTGATATATCTACATGCTCTTATTCAAACTTTCACTTAGAAATTAATTTTACACATATTAAGCTTGTGGAAATTATTTTAGCATTCATGCAATAAGAGTTTATACTTGAATTTGCTCAAACTTTTCTTTAAATACAATTTTACTGAAAAAAGTTTTAAAAAAAACCAAAAATTTCATAAAACACCAAATTCCCCCTGCTCTCAAGTGTATTACCATATCTAACAATTACTGTATTACTATCATATCTTAATCAACTCCAACACTCCCCTTAAAGTTGGAGCATGTAAGTTCATATCACCCAACTTGTTAACTAGCAACTTCAATTTGTCCTTTCCAAGTGCCTTCATAAATACATTTGCCAACTGGTTCTTTGTCCATATTTTTTATGGTTCAATTTTGTAACAGCCCCCACCCCACCCCATCGGGGGTCTTTTGGACTGGAGCCTTAACCACTCGCGCAGCGGGCCCGGCTTTCCCTAAGGTGGTACTTGGGTTATTCCTCACCCCACCAAAGAGGTCTTTTGGAGCCTTCCCAGACTCGAACCCCCAACCTCTACCACCTTAATGAAGTTGAGGCTAAGTCTGGTACCATTGAGTCACTCAATGGTACCAGACTTAGCCTCAACTTCATTAAGGTGGTAGAGGTTGGGGGTTCGAGTCTGGGAAGGCTCCAAAAGACCTCTTTGGTGGGGTGAGGAATAACCCAAGTACCACCTTAGGGAAAGCCGGGCCCGCTGCGCGAGTGGTTAAGGCTCCAGTCCAAAAGACCCCCGATGGGGTGGGGTGGGGGCCGTTACAAATTTCACCAGACTGAACTCTTTCTCTTACAAAGTAACATTCCATCTTAACGTGCTTAGTTTGCTCGTGGAACACATGATTATTTGCTATGTGCAATGTAGCTTGATTGTCACAATACAATGGCGTTGCTTTGTTTTGTGATGCCTTCAATTCTTGCATAAGCCATCTTAGCCATAATATCTCACTAATTGTTGATGCCATAGTTTGATATTCTACTTCTATAGAGAACCTTGCCAATACATTTTGCTTCTTTGATCTTTATGACACTAGTGTGCCATCAATTTTAATGAGATATCTAGTGCATGATCTTCATGTGACTTGGTATCTTGCTTAATCCATATCATGATAGGCCTCTAGCTCCAATGGCCCTTTTGATGTGAACAGGATACCTTATCTTGGTGTACATTTGAGATAACACAATATTCTTTTTTAAGCTACCATGTGTACTTGCCTTGGAGAGGCTATAAATTGACTAAGAAAGTTCATTGCATATGTGATGTCTGGTCAAGTAATTGTTAAGTATTAAAGCTTACCTGGCATCCTTTTGTATCATGTTGTATCTACATAAGTATCATTATCATCCACTTGTAACTTACAATGTTGTTCTATTGGGAGGCCACTAGGACAACATCTCTCCATGCATGACTCCTTTAATATGTCCAGTGTCTATTTATGTTGGCCATGAACAAGTCATGTGATGACTGTGCTACTTCAATTCTAAGGAAATACTTTAATTTCCCTTAGTCTATAATACTAAACCTTTTGTTCAGGTGTTCCTTCGTCTGCTATACTTTTACAAGTCATTTCCTGCCAATAAAACATCATTTACATACATAAGGCATGCTACATAGGACTTTACATTACTGAATATAAATAGATAATGATTGGCTTTGCTTTGCTTAAAACTAATTTTAGTTAACGCTTGAATCAACTTCTAGTGCCAATTTCTAGAAGCTTGTCAAAGGCCATACAATGATTTTTGCAACTTGCATACTCTGGTCTCCCCCTCATGGGCGAAACCTTGGGGAATCTTCATATAAATATCCTCATCAATTGTGAGTATTGCTTTGCAGTTATACTTGGTATTGGACTTGTATTAGCATCTTTACTCACTAGTGCTACTTTGGGCCCAGATTTCTTGTCTCTTCATTCATATCCACCTTTCTTCCAATCCTAAGGATACTTGATAAGCTCATAGCATTTATCCTTTGTGTGCCTAGGTTTGTTGTAAGGATTCCACTTAGGCTTGTCTCTCTTGCCCTCCTTATGATCCCTGTGCTTGCTATGCACCTAAAAAGTAGAGGTTTCCATCATCGGTTTATAAGCAGTTGAAATTTGTTTCTACTGCTCATCCTCAAACACCAAGTAGCACTTACGCCACTCCCAACCTTGGCAATGGTTTCATACTGAGAATCTACATTTTTATGGTTGCATAATTCTCTTCCAACCCTATGAGAAAGTCATAAAGATGTTCCCTCTCTTTCATTTCTGTCATTTGCTTTTGAAGGTCACATCTGCAATCCCTACACATGCACTTAGGCCATGGCATGATTAAGTCAAATTCATTCCAAAGCCTATTTAATCTTGCAAAATATGCAGGGAAAGAATACTTATCTTGTGTAGTTTCGCTTTCATTCTCCTCATTTCATATGAACGCAGCACACTTCCCTTACCATATCTCTCTTCAAGGTTGATCCAAATTTCTCGTGCCATCTTTACATAACATATACTGCTTCTAGTTTCCTTGTCCATAGCGCTTTTAAGCCAACCTTTCACCATGGCATTACAACACATCCAATAACTCAGATTCAATGAATCTGTACTCAGCATGGGAAGGGATCCATTGACAAAGCCAATCTTGCTTTTGACAAACAAGGCATTGCTTATGTCATTCACTCATTCTCCATAGTTGGTCTCATGAAGAAGGTCTCCGACATACACTTGCCCTAGGATGTCAGATGCATGGATGTAATAAGGTGATGATACCTCCACGCTTCCAGTTTGTATATTAGCCAAGCTCTCTCCATTTTTTTCCATCACTCAATAGTCGTCAGTTTTGTATTCATGGCCTTTCAGATCAAAACTTGTTGCTCTAATACTAGGAAAAATATTGAGCAAAAACTGATTTGTTCATTACACTGTATATGAGAATATACGAGCGCGGTCAACGATGGACCCAATAATCACAACTATACAATTAATATAACTGATATTATTCCACCCTATCCAACATCTCTTCATGAAATAGGCAATGGAATATTTACATTTATTGCTAGATTACAATCATATCTCAATCAACTCCAGTAGAGATCTGCCCTACTTCACCTATTGTAGTGGAGAGAAGTAAACTCCGCATTGATATGCTTAATTGAAATAAATCTTCTCTGCAAGGACTTCCGACACCTCCTTGAACTGCCCATTCTATTTTCTTCGTTATTCGTCACACTTGGTCTTTTTTTCACATTATTCATTGAAGCCATCCATTTCCAATGTATCATGTGACATCATCTCTGTGTTCCTGGGTTGCACTTAAGTCAACTAATGCTTTCTCACTGAACAACGCTCATGAGCTATAATGCTATGAATGGTTGAGATATTGATAATATTATAATGTCTTTTCTTATTTTTAATCTTTCATTATATTTTTTAAATATATAATAAATAAATGTTTTCAAGATTCCATTAAATTTTTCCACTGTTCGAAACATGTTTATTTTACGTTTTTCAATTACTTTTCAATTCCGTTTCTCGTAAAATACTTTCAATGAAAACCAATATGGTCGTAGTTTTAATGAAAATATTTTTTAAAATACAACAATTAATATTTTAAATAAAAAATTATAAAGATTGAGTTACATCTAGTCAAAATTTAAAAACTAAATTATAATCAAATTAAAATTATAAGAATTGAGTTATAATAAATTAAAATTTAAAAATTGAGTTATAACTGAGTTCAAATTATAAAAAAAATATTTTTTTAAAATTATAGTATCACATTAAAATTTTATATAAAGTAAAATGGCTTAAAGTAGACTTTAGCTTATATATATATATATAATTATTTGATTGGATCACATTCAAGTATCTATTAGATTTGATTTTTTTTTCCACTATGTTTTTCTTTTATTGCGTCTCCATTGCACATTTAAATAGTTCAAATTAAATTTTAATAATAAAGATTAATATATACTTTTTAAATCTATTAAATCTAAATAATTAAATTCAATTTAATGGTTGAGATGTGCCCCGCCAAGGAAGCCAAGTCCTTATTGATATGTTTAATCGAAATAAATTTTCTCCGCGAGGACTTTCAATGCCTCCCTGAACAGCCCATTCCATTGTCTTCGTCATTCGTCATACTTCGTCTTTTTTACATCATTCTTTTTACCAACTCTTTCTATTTAAATCCTCGAGCTTTTTGGGCCCCCCCTCCCCCAAAAATAAATATATATATATATATATATACACTCGAGCTTCACCTTCGATTGTGACAAGTGACAACTGCAGGCACAATCGCAGCGTCATCGGGCTGCCACAATTGTTGCAAAGGACTATATTGTTTATTTCTTTTCTTGTGCCTTTTTTTATTGGAATCAAACAACAAAAGTCAAATCATTACCTTGTTATACTCGGAAATGTTAGCCCTATTCGATAAGCAAATGGATCCTCGAGGATGAATGATTTGAGATTAAACATTAAAGTCTCTGGAGAGGAGCAAGATGAACCTCCACGGTGATGAATGAAATAGGAACATGCGAAGAACAAGAAGACGATCAGGAACACTGAACAAATCTTCAGTGCATAGAGGATCGATCCTGCAGAGAAATTAGAGGGCATCTTATTGAAACTAAAGACATAATTTCCGGGTAAGTTTTCTATTTGACAATTTTTTTAAGGATTTAATTTGTCTTCGGAGGTTATGGTAGAAAAATTGGCCAAAATAATTTGCATGGGGGAAAGGAAAATGAAGTCAATGATTTTATTTTTGATAGAATAAAGATGGGAAAGTGCCTGTGTATAAATGGTTAGTTCTGCAATTTCCAACGCAACTTTTTTTCTCAGGCTATTTTTTAAAAGATTGATTATTCAATGTTGTAATCATAATTATTACCGCGCAAAATTGATGACAAAATTAATCAGCAAGAGGATTGATAAAAAATTGGTTAAACCAAGCTGCTTTGCCCATAGACTGGGATGAGTGCAGGAAAGATTCATGGTTCAGACAGCGTAATAAAAAAAAAACAAAAAAAGTTAAACCAGTAAAAGATCCACCAAAACCGAAGAACTGATTGGTTTCCTGCTTTGATAAATTCAAGTTTTTCCTTAAAAAAAATAGAGGTTGCTGTTTATATAAAATGATATCATTTTGTAAATAATTTTTTCTATATTTTCATATTTTATACTTCTATATAAAATTTTCATAACTAGAATCTATAATTTTATTTAAGAGATCATATGAGCATGGATTGTTAGACGACTATTTTGAGTTCAATGTGTAATTATAAATTAATATTAATTCAGATTTAAATATTGTTATAAAATTTATGAGTAATATTTTTTAAAATTTTTACGTAATATTGTAAAATATATATATTCAACCAGTACCATTTTGACTGGCCGTCTTAGCCTGTTAAATGGCCGCCCTCGCTAGTTTTAAGAACTACTGTTGTAATTTTACTTTTAGCCTGCCAGCCAAATTTAAAGAAAAAGTGTTTCTGGTGGTTGTGTTGTAGGTCCCAGGCGTATGTGTCTTTTTTGGGTCAGGAAAACCCATATTCCATGTGTTTTCACTTGTTTTCTTGCTAGTCTGAGAGCTGAATGTTGACACTACCGAGTATTTTAGTGACGATTTAGCCAAAGAGCACATTGATGTATTCAGTTTTTTCACATCTTTCCGTAAGGCCAGCATATGAAATTCTAACTTTATTTGGATTCCTTTTCAGACATTATAGTTACAAGTCAATTTCTAATAATCACACTTGTAAAATCGAAAAGCTTGAAACATACTTGTTCCTAACCTTTCCTTCGTATTGAAGTGAACACTTTGTTTAAAATTGGTGAAAAGCATTAAAATAAGCAATCCATTATGGCCATCCATTACCAATGCATCATGAGGTATCATCTCTCTCTTTTCCTGGGTTGCGGTTAAGTCAACATATGCTTTCTTACTGGACTACGCTTATGAGCTGTAATGGTATGAATGGCTCTTGAACCAGCAGAGATATCGATAATGATGCCCAAATAATATAGCGTTACATGTTGATCAAGTAATTTATATCGATTTGATTACTCAACAACTGATTTGTAACTGCAAAAGTAGAAGATGGTGCTAGAGAACATGAAGAAACAACTTGCTTTGGCTGTGAGGAGCATCCAGTGGAGCTATGCAATATTCTGGTCTGCTTCTAGTTGCCAACCCGGGTACTTCCTAACATTTATATTCCTACATTATGAGCCCTATAAATAGTCTATGGGAGAGATCTTGGGTTTGATAATATCCCAGAATTTGCCCCACAGTCTTGCTCTAGATAATCTCTGTCACATACAACACATATGGTGTTATTTATTTGGTGATTGCTTATATGCCTGTGCTTTATAGGGTTTTGGAATGGGGTGAGGGATATTACAATGGCGACATAAAGACTCGGAAAACAAGTCAGGCAGTACAACTTAGGTCTGATCAAATAGGTTTGCAGAGGAGTGAACAGTTGAGAGAGCTATTTGAGTCCCTCGCAACTGCAGAATCGACACAACAAACAAAAGGGCCTTCAACTGCGCTAAGCCCTGAGGATCTCACAGATACTGAGTGGTATTACTTGGTTTGCATGTCCTTTGTGTTCAATATTGGCCAAGGGTAAAATCTCTCTCGCTTTCCATTTCTTTTTCTTCTTTTAAGTTTGGCATCTTCAAATTTTCTCATCGTTATGTGGTGTTCTATTGTCTTGTTGTCTGAACTGAAGTGGGGATATAGTCTACTCTATGTATCTTCAGTTCTTGTTATCTATGTTTATAGATTACCTGGACGAACTCTGGCAAATGACCAACCTATTTGGGTTTACAATGCCCCTTTTGGTGATAGTAGAATTTTCAGTCGCTCTCTGCTTGCAAAGGTAGGATTTAATTTCTCGAGTTCGTTCATTTTTTTCTACTTTTGACTGAAACGTCAAATATGGTGTATGCATATCTGAAACATGTATGTATTCTAAAAATGCCTTCTTTTCATTGGTTTTGATCTTTCTTCCATGACGATACTGACGACAATTGTCTCCTCTCATGAGCAGAGTGCATCAATTCAGGTACCGTGTTGATCTTTTCTATTTCTTTGATTATTTTTACTCAACCAGCTTGATATATGTATACCAAGTTATCATCTTATCGATTGTTAGATTAGTGCTTTATAGAAGTATTGAAAGAAATTAAGATAAAACAGTTCTTGTATTGAATCTATCAGTACAGTTTAAGGTTTAAGCATTGGGGATTACAATATGCATACTAATTACGCCGGCCTGAACAGAGAGGAAAATAACAGTGTCTGGCTGCTGTAGTCCATTTTCCTGCCACGCAACAACAGTCTTTGTCCTAGAATCTCTTCTATGCAATGAGTATTTGCCAAACAATTAACAAGTTCCATACCTAAGACAAAGACCAATTGTCGAAATCTGAGGTCTAGAAAACATACCTCCGGTGACGATAAGGCTCCTCTCCTACCACACAGGAATCCTTGATTACTGCTACGAATCTCTGATATAGTTCCACAATAGATACACAATATTTTTGAGAGAGAAAGAGAGGGTAGCGGGGAAAGAGACTCACGGTCCACTTTTTTTTTTTTTTTTGGCCAAAGGAAAGAACTATTCCATATACTGCTATTAGAATATGGGTAGTTACATAATTTTAAAACCAAAATTATAACTGCTCCACTAACTTTCCTGTAGCCCATAACTCTAAATTATTTAAATTTAGTAATTTACCCAATTTTAATTAATTGCTTTGGGTTTGGGGGCTTTTGATTATGTGGTCCAATTCATCAAGGGCGGACCGCATTCCAACACCAATAAATATAAGTTACTTCGAATTTAGCAATAGAAATCCGATTAATACACTGACATTCATGCTCTCTTCATCTTAACTTTCAGACGGTGGCATGCTTCCCATTTCTGGAAGGTGTAGTTGAGCTCGGGACAAGTGATCTGGTAAATTTCCTCCTTGATGTTAATATTATTCTTCAAGTCATATTCCCCCTTGGATGCTTTCTCAGTAATTTTGTTTCCCATATTGGTTTCTGATTTTTTGTGAAGATCTCAGAAGACCTCAGTCTCATTCAACGTATAAAAACTTCTTTCTTGGATGTTCTGGGTGCCAGTAAGTCTGGATCTGCATTTAAAACAAGAAATAAGAAAGATATTACTTCTGCAGCATTTGGCCACAGTGCTTATTATGCCAAATTACCAGAAGTGGGATCTGCTGTAAACAATAAAACTTCTCCCAATAGTTTGAGTGCGATTGAAGCAAACCAACTGGCAGATGAGACACACGTGGTTGAAAGAGTAGATGGTGGTTCTTCTTTGGTCCATAGCTGGCAAGTTAGGGATGACGAATTTTGTAACGATGCCCATAACTCCATGATTTCTAGTGACTGTAGTTCTCAAACTCTGGCTGATCCTGAAAAGATAGCCTGTTGTCCTAAGGATCAAAACCCAACTGACCATTCTGTGCTAGACCACCAGGAGTGCAATAAAACGAAAATGACCTTAAAGAATTGTCGAAATGATGGTTGGCATTATCGAAAAGTTCTCTCTGCGGTTCTAAAAGACTCAGACCAGTCTGTAATTAGAGCACATTTTCAAAGTAGTAATAAGGAATCCAGCTTTGTTAGTTACAAGAAAGGAGGGTCAATGAGTTATCAAATGCTAAAAGGAGGAACCCCACAGAAGTTGTTGAAAAAGGTATTGCTTGAAGTTCCTCGGATGCATATGGATGGGCTTCTTGAGTGTCAAGAAGAAAATGATTACAAAGAGCAAATGAGACCAGAGGTTGATGAAATTGGTATGAACCATGTATTGTCAGAAAGAAGGAGAAGGGCAAAACTAAATGAAAGGTTTCTAACACTTAGATCAATGGTTCCTTCAGTTAGTAAGGTAATTTTAATTTAGGAAAACACAATTAGTGGTTCCTATTGTTTTAACATATTTTGGTATAGATCCTCATACTTTTTTTTTCTCGTTATACTAGGTCCATTTAGTTTTTCCAGCCTCTAACCTTAATCCCTCTATTTTTAAATATGCGCGAAGGGACAATGATATGGCACTGACAGTGTTAAATATGTTAACCTGTCAGTAACAATGCTAATGAGGATACTGAAGTGTTAAAATCTTGTTGAGGTGGCATGTTGAAGTAGTTGATTTCGTATGTTTGACCAAGCTTTGGTTTCTTTCATTCTATCGGGCATAATCTTCACTTTCTTTGATATTTTAACACTTCAGCATCCTTATTAACACCGTTAGTGACAAATCAACATATTTAACATGGTTAGTGATCCATCATTGTCTCTTTGGACAGATTTAAAAATAAAGTAACTAAGGTTGCAGGCCGGAAAAACTAGAGGATCTAGAACAACGAAAAAATGTACAAGTACCTATATCAAAATATGTTAAAATTATAGGAACACATAGTTGTATTTTACCTTTTAATTTCACTCCCAAGTTTTTTTACTTGCGTTTAGCTTATCAAGTTAATTCGTTATGCCATTCTTACAGGATGACAAAGTTTCAATACTGGACGAGGCAATTGAATACCTCAGAAAGCTTGAGAAGAAGATTAGAGAGTTGGAAGCATGTAGGGAGCTAATAGATTTAGAAACCAGAGCTAAAAGAACACCTCAAGATATGGTAGAGAGGACTTCTGATAATTATTTTAACAAAACTGATAATGGCATGAAGCCAATGCATAACAAGAGAAAGGCATGTGACGTTAAAGAAACATGGCAAGAAAATGATTCAGTTGCCCTAAATGACAGCTCTACTAGTAGCGTCATTATCAATATGAGCAACACCGAAGTTCTGATTGAAATGAAACATCCATGGAGAGAAGGAGCAGTGATGAAAATTATGGAAGCACTTAGGAATCTCCACTTGGATTTACGATCAATTCAGTCATCAGAAGTTGGTGGGATTCTTCATCTAACCATTAGATCTCAGGTAAGCAAATGATTCGGTGAAGACATTTTGTTTTCAAATGAAGATGACTTGCTAAAGATGCTTTTAGTAGTTTATATCCGTCCATGATTTGATGAGGTTATGCCAGGTATATGCAGGTACATGCACATCCTTATTAACATGATCGAATATGAAGCATGGTTCCATTAATGTCTACATATTCTATTGACCTTTATCTTGACTCAAGTGCCTTTTTATGTGCAGATGAGAGGGCCAACTATTGCATCAGCGAAGAAGATAAAACAAGTGCTGCAAAAAGCGGCTTGGAACTGTTGAATTTTGTCGTTCTTCAAAAGCCCATAATAACATTTTATTCAGTTCATGCCACTGCAGTACCTTGACGTGTAACAGAAGGGATCATTTAGAGTGGAGTCACCGGTGCAATTTTTTGGAATTCTTTGTATGAAGACTTCCAATAAAACGTATCCCATTACTTCTTGAATAACACAATGGAACATATTAGGCATCTCTTTAAGCAGTTGAAAAAATGGGTGAGGGTTTGATTGCCTAAATTTCTTGCAATATTAACTTGTATGATATGTTAGCTTGACCAGTAAATGTATATTCGTAGCAAAAAGGTTGTTTAATGAAAGCAACAGCGGGGCAGGAAAGAATGATGCAGAATTTCAATTGAGGGAGAAATAAATACAATGATACGGCTACCCAGAGAAGTTATAATATTCAATAGTGATTTAAAAACCAGACCGGATACTTGGACTAATCCGACCGTCAACCAGTCTGGATTCCGGTTTGATCAATATGTGAAAATTGTTTTGAGGGTTGGACCGTTTTGAACTGGCAGTCAGACTGGGAACTAGAATCAAGTTAGGAACTGGATTCGGTTTTAAAGAATTAGATTGTTAAAAAAAAACTTTTTTTTTATTGAATTTGTTTTAGGAAATGATCAATTTTTTTATTCATTTGATATTATGTTGTATAATATAACTTGTTAATTCATGATAAACTTAAAATATTTGGTTTTTTTAAGTTAAGTAACAATTTCATATTTATTTTTTATATTTCGATTATATAGATATATATATAATTTTTTAATTTAATTATTACATTATCAATTTGATCATTGGTCTAACTTGGTTGAACCATGTGAACTATAAACCATTGAACTTTTCGGTTTAGTATCCAATTCGGTTTTCAAAACATTGATATACAATGAGGTTCCTTCTTGTACATGTAATCTTTCTTTTATAATTTTTATTGGGCATGTTTTAGAATCCTTGCTTGATCTAACACATAAGACATTTGATCGAAAATTCAACATATAAAACATTGAATAACTTTTATAATTATTTTTTCAACTCTATCCTTACTTCATTTATTACTCTTTTTGAAAAAAACAATGCATTAAAATTTTAATTATTATTATTATTAAAGCATTTATATAGGATATTTAATGAGAGTAAAATTTTTGGCCAAACAAAATGAGGATAAAATTATAAGGATATAACTTTTTTAAGAAATTAAGATTTTAACTAATATTTTTTTAAAATTGTAAATTAGTTATCAATACTGATATTTTTATCTAGGGAGTATATAGTGAAGTTTGATGCATTCATTCATGAACAGTTGTTTGTATAGTGACCCTTCAACCTCCATCAAAATTTTCTTTCTTTAAAGAAATCTTTTTGCCTTTTTATGTCATGTCTTTTGTTTTTTTTTAATTTATTTATAGGTCATTTTACATGGGGAGAATTTTAGTTAAGCAAGAGGGAAAATACTTAATTTCAAGTGGGTTCAAATTTTTTTTTTAAATTTCAATTTAATTCAAGGGAGAAAAGTTAAAAGAATTTTGACAGTGAAAATACCAAAATGCCCTTCACCTGTTATGCAGAATCACTAGTTAATTTTCTTACTTGACTTATTAATTTATGAATACGGTTGTAAATTACATGAGTTGATATATTAATAATTATATAAGACATGATATCAGTTGTTAACTTGCTAATTTTACTTGTTAACTTACTAATATCAGTTGTTAATTACTGATAGATCTTATAATTTACTAACATCAATTTAAATTACTGATAGGTTTTATAATTTACAATTTATGTTGGTATATTAACAAGTAAAGTTAGCAAATTAACAACTAATATTACTGATTGTCTGACAAACGGATATAATTTACAAGTGATAGATAAATTAACAAGTATAGTAAAAAAAATTAACAACTAGTAATTTTGCATAACACCTGAAGGGCATTTTATTCTTTTTTCTATTGAAAATTCTTCTAATTTTTCTCCCTTGGATTGAAGTAAGATTTCAGAATGTTTTTGGATCCACCTTAAATTAAGTCTCTTCCATGATCTTTAATTAAAATTCTCCCCTTTATATAGTTAGACAAATTGAAAGAATGTGGGTTCATGGTTAAAACAAAAGAAAAACAAAGGTAGGGGCAAGACCTGTAATGAAACCAAATAATTAATGTGAAACCTATAGTATAAAAGATGGGTATGGAATGTGCAACAAAATTGCTAATTTAAATTTACACAAACTATAAAAAGTTAGATAGCAACTCAATGGATAATTTTTTTTTTTCATATCTTAATTTACATAGAATAACAAATTCTATAAACAACTTTTTTACTAGGATTTTTAATATCGAAAAGGTATTAAATTATTGTAACTAGTTAATAAGCAAGGAAAATAACAATAAAATCCCTTTGAATTATATAAATAATAATTTGGTTTCTCAAAATATCATAATTTTACTAAGTTTCTAATAATTTTTCTATCATTAATGAATTTATACAAATAACCAAATTGTCTTCGCAACAATATCATAAATTTGACTGTGAAGTTGTGATTTATTATTGTATAGTTGCGAATATAAGAATTGAAGTTGTGATTATTTAAGCAAAACTTGTGATCATTATTTGTTATTTTTAACACTTGTAGTAATATCAAAAATTTGACACACGAACTTGTGATTTACAGTTGCATTGTTATAAATATAAGAAGGAAAGTTATGATTATTTAGAGGATTAATGAGCAAAAAAGACTTTGAAGTATTGCACAAAAAAAACCTTGGATCCTAAACTCTTAAAATATACAAAATGAATCCTAGACTTTCAAATTCATAACAAATTGAATCCTACCTCTACTGTTCATTTGGTAATTAATGCTATAAACCCTAAACTATTATGAGAGTAACATTATAAACCCTAAACTTTAAAATTTTGAGAAAATTACCCCCACCATTTATGTATAGAACGTTGACTATTATGTAAATTAAATTAGCCTCAACGTGATCTGTCGTGGTGAACGCATCATTGACCATGGTGAATGACCTATAATTGTGAGAAATGATTTTTTGTCCCCCCCCCTTTTTTTTGCAATGCACTAGTGCAAAATAGAATTTTAATGACACATTTTTCGTCACAGTTTCTCAAAAACCTATGGCAATATATGTGCAAGTGGCTTTTTCATAATTAAATGCTTATGTATTTCATTTATAGCCACAGTCCTAAGATTAACTGTCGCCATAAATGAAATTAGTTAAAGTAAATTAATTTAATTAATTTTAAAAAATTAAATCATTTAATTTAATTAATTAGTTAAATTAAATTATTACTCAATTGTTTATTACCTAAATATAATTAATTTTAAAAATAACTATAATAAATTAAATTAATTAAGACATAAATATGTAAATTATTTATTTAAAAATTTTAATTTTAATAAATTAAAAATAAAATTTAGTAATTAATAATATAATTCTAATAAATTATGTTCATTAAGTATTTCTTATTTTAGGTAAATTAATTTTTCTTAAATAAATTAAATTAATTAAGTATTTTTGAAATTAATTTATCTTAATTTAGGTTAATTATGTCTGAATTTCAAACATAATTAATTATGTCTGAAATTCAGACATCTTCAGCGACAGTCACCCAAACATCTTCATTAGAGACAGCCACAGCGCCGCAGGTTTCGTCCCATTCTCCCTTTCCCTCAGCTCATTTCCCTTAGTTTGTTTCCCTCAGCTGTCGTCGCTACCGTCATCCTTGGCTTTTTCCCCTCAGCTCATTTCCCCTTAGCTCGTCTTCTTCTCCAGCTCCACAGCTTCACCATCCAGTTGCCTTTCCCACAGTTCACCTCCAACTACATTTCCCACAGCTCCTCTCTCTGCCTCTCCAGTTGCCGCCGCCGCCAGCTACTATCTCTTCCAGATTTCGTCTATAAGGTTTTTTTTTTGGGCAATTTTTTAGTTACTTTTTGTACTTAATTATTTTTAGCTTCTATTTTTTTTACAATTTTTTTATTTTCTTTTCCTACTATTTTTTTTCTTTTTAAGTTTATTTGTTGGGTTAAATTTGGATTGTTACTAATTAATTATTTATTACTTAATTAGTTTATTTTTTTATTATAGCTTGCCTCTTGTTATTTTTTAAGTTTTTTAAATTTTTTTTTCAAAGAATTATACTATTGATTGTTGATTAGAGTTGATAGTTATTAAAATTTCAATTAAAATTTACTTAAATTGATCAAATTGAGAGTTTGGTGCTTGAAAATCTCAATTTATAAGTTGTTATGCTGCCAATTTTTTTTAAAATTTTCATGATATTAATTTCTTTAGGTTTAGTATAATTAATTTCTTTTTAAGTTTGTTTTTTGGGATGAATTGTGAACCCCATTATCATAAATTATAATATTAATTATTGATTAGAGTTGATAATTATCAAAATATCAATCGTGGTTTACTTAAATTGAACAAATTGAAGGTTCAGTGCCCAGGAAAATCTCAATTTACAAGTTGTTATGCTGCTGATTTTTTTTTTAAATTTTCATGATATTAATTTCTTTATGTTTAGTATAATTAATTTGTAGTTGAATAATTGATATTTTTAAAATTTTTTGAAATTGGCATTTTAATAACATTAAATTGATAGAATTGAAGGATTTAGTATCTCAAAAATCTCGCTTTATAAATTGTTATGATGTCGTAGTTGGATAAGATCTTGCTTTTTTGAATAGGTAATGATGAACGTAGTTGGATAGATGCTTTGCGAACAAGTGATGAATATGAGAAGGGGGTAGATCAATTTTTGGAATTTGCAAAGAACAGTGTTCCTAATAACAAAGGATTGTTCTATTGTCCTTGTGTTAAGTGCTTGAATGGGTTGCGACGAAGTTCTATGGAGATTAAGGATCACCTAATTTGTTTTGGGTTTTACAAAACATATAGACAGTGGGTATTGCATGGTGAATCTAGAAAATGTAGTACACCACAAGTTGAGAATGATGATATGGGTTTTGGTGATCAAATAAAGGATATGTTATGTGACATTGGCATTGAAGCTGTTAAAAAGGTGCACAAATATGATAGCTTGTGCACTGATTCAGAAACTCCTTTATATCCAGGGTGTACAAAATATACACGACTGACAGCGATGTTAAAGTTGTTCAACTTGAAAGCCAGATATGGGTGGAGCAATAAGAGTTTCACAGTGTTGCTTAAATTATTGAAAGAGATGCTTCCCGAGGGTAACACACTTTCGAGTAGTTACTATGAAGCCAAAAAAATATTATGTCCAATAGGTTTGGGATACCAAAAGATACATGCTTGCCCTAATGACTGTATATTGTACAGAAATGATTTTGAAGTGTTGGATGTGTGCCCAGTTTGTAGGGCATCACATTACAAAGTAAAAGAAATAGACGGTAGTGATGATTCCATTACTAAGAGGCCTCCAGTGAAGGTATTGTGGTATCTTCCTATAATACCGAGGTTTAAGCACTTGTTCGCTAATCCAAATGAGGCCAAGAACTTGCAATGGCATTTTGATGAGAGAAAAATTGATGGCATGCTCCGGCATCCAGCCGATTCTCCACAATGGAAAGGAATTGATCAAACATTTCCTGAATTTGGCAATGAGCCTAGAAATCTCAGGCTTGGACTATGTACAGATGGCATGAATCCTTATGGCAATCTTAGCAGTCAACATAGCTTGTGGCCTGTTCTGTTAGTGATTTATAATCTTCCTCCATGGTTGTGCATGAAACATAAATATATCATGCTGTCTTTGATGATTTCAAGCCCTAAACAACCAGGAAATGATATAGATATTTACTTAGCACCATTGATTGAAGATTTGAAGATGATGTGGGAGGTAGGTGTGGATGTGTTTGATTCATATCGAAATGAGTCTTTCAAGTTACGAGCTATGATTTTTTGCACAATAAATGATTTTCCTGCATATGGAAATCTGTCTGGATACAATGTGAAGGGGCATAAAGCATGCCCTATCTGTGAAGAAAATACATCACATCAACAACTAAAATATGGAAAGAAGACAGTCTATTTTGGTCATCGAAGATTCCTGAGACGAGACCATCCTTATCGTAGGCAGAAGAAATCATTCAATGGCTATCAAGAGTATGATGAAGCTCCAGAGCCATTAACTGCAAGCTTGGTTTATAAACGGGTCAAAGACATTAATGTGGTATTTGGTAAGAGCCAGAAAAAGGAAGCTCAAAAGAATCCATGGAAGAAGAGGTCAATTTTTTTTTATCTCCCTTATTGGAGCACCCTTGAGGTGAGACACAATATTGATGTGATGCATGTAGAAAAAAATATATGTGACAGTCTTATTGGAACACTGTTAGATATAAAGGGGAAGACCAAGGATGGAGTCAAAGCAAGACTAGACTTACTTGACATGGGAATACGAACAAACTTGGGTCCAAGAGCAGAAGGAAAGAAGACTTACATGAGCCCAGCTCCTCATACTTTGTCTAAGAGAGAGAAAAGAAGCTTTTGCGAGTGTCTAAATGGTGTTAAAGTGCCACAAGGATATTCTTCAAATGTCAAGAACCTTGTATCAATGAAAGATTTAAAATTAGTTAGTTTGAAGTCTCACGATTGCCATGTACTAATGCAACAATTGTTACCAGTAGCCATTCAAGATATTTTAGAGGAAAAGGTGAGAAAATCAATCATTAGACTATGTGTCTTTTTCAACACAATTTGCAATAAAGTAATTGATCCTGAGAAATTAGATGAGTTGCAAAATGATGTTGTCATTACCTTGTGTCGGTTAGAAATGTATTTTGTTCCCTCCTTTTTTGACATCATGGTACATTTAATTGTACATTTAGTGAGGGAGGTAAAGTTTTGCGGTCCTGTCTATCTACGTTGGATGTATCCATTTGAGCGGTATATGAAAATTCGTAAAGGCTATGTGAAGAATCCCCATCGTTAGAAGCCTCTATTGTTGAAAGATATGTTTCTGAGGAGGTTATCGAGTTTTGCATTGAATACCTACCTGAAGTCAAATCTATTGGTGTTCCCAAATCTCGCCATGAGGGAGTGAGAGTTGAAGGGCAAGGGACAGGAGGCATGAAAGTAAAGCGCATGACTCATGAAGAAATGCAACAAGTACACTTGTACATCTTGAATAACACCAATAATGTGCAAGATTATTTAGATGTGCACAAAAAGGAATTATGAGATCAGTATCCTAAAAAGGCTGATAAATGGTTGCTAAGTGAGCATAATAGACATTTTTTACTCTGGTTTAAAGCGAAGGTAAAGGAGGATCATAAGAAGTCTAATGTTTTAGAAGCAATAAGATAGTTAGCTAGTAGGCCTAGCTTTGATGTTACTACTTGGAGTGCATATGACAATGACGGATATTCATTCTACACAAAAATACAGGATGACAATAGCACCATATAAAATAGTGGGGTAATGGTAGTAGCTGAAGCAACTCATTTTTCTAGTGCAAAAGATAAAAATCCAACATTGGCATCCTTATCATATTTTGGGGTCATTGAAGAGATATGAGAAGTTGACTACTTTAAATTTAAGGTGCCTATTTTCAAGTGCAGATGGGTTGATATTAAGAATGGTGTTCAAGAAGACAAGTTGGGTTTTACTTTAGTGGATCTTAATAAGGCAAAACATATGGATGAGCCTTTTATAATGGCAATTCATGCAAAACAAGTTTTTTATGTCACTGATCTAGCTGATAAGAGGTTATCTGTGGTTCTATTGGGAAAAAGTCTCCTTAGTCATGGTGAGAATGATGAAACGAGTTTTGAAATTGAAGAGATTCCTCCTTTTATGCCAACCCCGCCCCTATTGGATTTGCAAGATGAAGATGACATATATGATGTTAGAACTGATCATGACAAAGGTTTATGGGAGAACTAAATATTTTTATAATGGTAATAGAATATAATAGGACTTTTTTGATTTATTTGATTTTATTTTTTATACTTTCATTTTTACATTAATTTAAATTTATTATATTTCTTGCCACTGACTTTATTTATCTTATTTATTTTAGGAAAATTATGGAGAATCCAATAACTGACAAAAAAAAATTCTAAAAGAGGTAAAAGAGGGGCCACACGACTTACTAAGTTGGCTCAAATTCATGAAAAAATTCATCTTGATTTTGATGATAATGGCCAACCAATTGATAAGAAAAAGGAAACATATTTAAAAGTTTTGTGGGTTTGGTAGCATGTCAAAAAATCAGCATCTTGGAGGAAAAGTGGGATGATGTCAATGAAAGTGACAGAAACAATGTTTGGGAATCTATACTGGTATTTTCTATTGCTATACGTTATATCTATTTTTTTTAAATATATGTTGTTATTAAATTCATTATTGATATGTTTATTTTGTAGATTACTTATGACATCAAGGAAACTCCATTTTTAAAAGACAAGTGGTTAAAGTATGCTGGGGATCGATAGAGGGACTTTAAATCCAAGCTTATTAGAAAATATGTCTTTCCTAAAAATGGCAACAAAAATGATGATAGTGACAATGATGCCAACATAGAAAAACTTTGGGAGAAATATCCATTTATTGATTATGACACGTGGATAAAATTTGTTCACAGTAGACACGATCCCAAGTTTTTGGTAAGTAAAGAAAGAATATGACAATTTATTTAATGTTAGTGAAGATTTATTTTTAACAAATTCTTTTCATTATTTGTTAATAGGAAAAAAATCAAAAAGGTCAAGAGCGTCGAAAGAAAAATCTATACAACTATACTATGTCTCGAGGAGGGTACGCATATATTTATGATATAATGAATCAAGAGAAGTGGGAAGCTAAAAGACAAGCGGCGGGAGTTGATAATATTGAAGAAGTTTCTCCTCCATCTCCTGTTAATCGTGCTCAAGCATGGAAGAGAGGATGGATGAATAAAAAGGGAGAGTTTATTTCCCTGGAGGCTAGAGAAGTAGCTGAGAAAATTGTAAGTATTTTTACAGTCAATATCTTAATCATATAATTGAAATTTATTATTTACACTAATTTCTACTTGCTTGCATGTTCCAGGATGCTCTTACAGAAGCATCATCCGAGGGTACCTTTGTGTCTATTAGTAGAAAGGACATATTAACCACGACCTTAGGGAGTGAAGAGCACTCCGGCCGTGTTGGGGGGTTCCTAAAGGTATGGGTATAAGACAATATTTTGGACCTCCACCTTCTAATCTTGTACCAATCCAGCAAGTGCAAATGATGATAGCGGAATGCAAGTCAAGCATGATAATGGAAATGCAACCAATGATTAGTAATTTGCAAATGCAACCACAACAAACATCGAATTATGGCGGTGCTACAGAGCCAGTGTGTGATCTTATTTTATCAGATCAAGGAATGCCATGCATACTTTATGTGAAGGATCATGGCAAATGAGTAGTTGCATATGGAAAGGCGTATAACCATGCAATTATAGTCCACCATCAACAGATACAACATAACCAGGTAAAGTTGATGGTTGAAGAGGTTGTGGATACTAATGCTCCTGTACTATTTCCTACTGAGGAGGTGGAAACAATGGGACAAGCTCAACATAATTTCATTATTTGGTTGAAAAAGCTAGTTCGACAAGTTACTGAAGAGATATAAAAATGTTATAATTTTTTATTTTTTTAATTAATAACATAGGTATTTCTAATTTTTATTATATGTTAATTATAGGAACTCTTACAATCAAAAGAATCTTTGGGTTCCAATCCCCAACCGATGTAAGATGATTTGAAATGATTGGCTTTAGTAGTGGTTGACATGAATGAATTTTTTGATGAAATTAACATGATTGAAAAGATTGTTGGGAAGCCTATTACTTTTAGAGTTGCCAGAAAAGATATTAGTGACCTCATTATTTTTGAGTGGTTGGACTTATCAATAATTCAAGTTTTTATCATGTAAGTATTTTTTTATTTCTAAATTAATATTTGATATTTTTATTTTATTACTAACATATGTCTAACTATCAAAGGTACCTTCACAAGATATGCACTGAACTCGGTGTTGATGAGAATTATGGGTTCTTATCTCCATTTTTAAGCTCCATTGGCAAAGTGAATCAAAGAGCTTCTTATATTGGAAAGACGATGTGTAAGCAAAAGAAGACATGCTGGTTTTTACCAATTATTGAGAGGTATCAAATTTTAAATTCATCGTTCAATTTATAAAAATATTTTCTTAATAATGTGATATTAATATAAATTAATATATTGTAGTCATCATTGGATGCTTCCTGTCATTTGCCCATATGAAAATACTCTATACTGGTTTTGTTCACTGAAAAGGAAAGTAAGCGATGACATGAAGTCTTTGATTGAATTGTAAGTTTTTAAATAATTGCATTGTGTTATTAATGATATATATTTAATATTTTCTAAGTGTGTATATTTGATAAATAGATCTTTAGCGACATATTGGAAATTAGCGGGAATGGTTGACAAGAAAAAAAATGAAATCAAATTTGTACCAATGCAAGTAAGTATTTCAAATTTATTCCTTAATTAGAATGAAGATTATAATATTGATTTAATGAATCTAATTATTTCTATTTCTTTATAGTGTCCTCAACAACCAGAAAGTATAGAATGCGGTTATTATGTGATGATTTTGATGTATAAAATCATCACTCAAGGTATTGTTCACTCATTTGATCAGGTAATAATTTATAAATAATGATTTATAATTATAAAGTTTTCCATATACTTGAGTTATTATTCATACATATATTGTTATTGAATTTGCAACACTTCCAAAGTTTAGAGCCATATTCTAAGCAAGAGTTGAGACATATACGCAATTTGTGGTCTAGTTTTTTTCTTAGAAGTAACAGGATTAGAGTAGAAACTTTCTAGATATTTTGTATTGGAAATGTAAGTTTAGTTTATGTACCAGACATATTTGTATTGGTCTTTGGAGCTGCTGTTTCTTAATTAATGCAGTTTTGTAAGTAAGGGAATGTATATATATAGATATAAGTGTACGAGTTAAAAAAATATTGTATTTACGGCCACAGTTGTTACACTAACTGTGGTAAAAAGCCATTTATGGCGATAGTTGTTGATAGAACTGTGGCCATAAATGAGCTCTAGAATAATTTTTCACCACAGTTGGTCTCAGACCTGTGGCGAAAGATGAGATCTTTTGCCACAAGTTCGAGACCACCTGTGGCGAAAAACTATATTTTTCACTACTGTGTTTTTCGCCACCGGTAGTCTCAGACCTGTGGCGAAAGATTTCATTTTGCCATAGGTCCGAGACCAACTATGGTGAAAAATTATATTTTTCACCACTATATTTTTCGCCACAGGTTAGATGGAACCTGTGGCAAAAAATATTATATTTTGCCACATTTTTTTTGACCTGTGATAAAAATGTCTATTTACTACTACATGATTTTCTACTACACTGCATCTTCCTTCGCCAAAAATACATTTTAACTGTGGCAAAAAATGATTTTTGCACTAGTGATGTTTTCCAAATGCAATGTATTTTAAGTTTTAACTAGTTAATTAAAATTCTCTAATACTTAAATTTTTTAAAATGGGATCATAAGTTTTCACCATTAAATAAATAAATATTATTAAGAATAAGATTAAATCAGAGTTATAGAATATACGAAAGCATGAGATACCAATCTTTTAAAAAACATTGCATAAAAAAAGGGGGCAAAAAAATATCATTTCACAAAATTATAGGTCATTTGCCATGGCCAATGATGCATGTAGCGCAGTAAGTAATGTGTAATGCCCTTAATGACATTACCATATGGCCCTCTACGTAATTTACTAATCAAATAAAACATCTTTAAAAGCTTTAAAATCCTAATATAAAACTTTTCAAAATCACTTTATAGAAACCATTTACGTTATTCAAAATAGCACACAATAGAAGTATTAAACATAAACACATCAAATAGCAATTCAAAACATCACAATTCACACAAAAAGTAGGCCATGCACCACAGCTTGTGTCACATGCATTGTGGTATGTAGCATAGAGACCCCAGTTGCATGCTTTGTGCCACCCACCGTGGCATGTTGTCTTTTGTTGACACATGCGCCGCGGCATACTTACTAGATTTTGCTGTCAAAAGATAGTTTCTGGTACGAACATCAAACGTATGTTGATTTTGCATCCGATGTTCAATTGGAGTGATTCAAGTTCCTAAACAAAGCTTGTATCATATTCTAACCAATGACACTATTTTTATTTCCATCCAATATTTTGTTCAAAAGTTAGACACCCAAGTGTATTTTGACTGTTTTAAGTAAAAATTTACCACTTGAGTATCACCAAATGAAACCACAAGTCATTAGTCATTTCTAGGGCCTTGACTACATTCAAATGAACAAACATCACTTGATTGAATAGTTTGAATAGTTATATACACAATACAACACATATACACACATTTGGCTCATAAACTGCCTATCACACATGTTTGGGCATAATTTTATTTCTTTCTCATTTTCCTTATCACACTATGCCAAAGTCCACAATACACACATATCACATTTTCACACACTCTTAAACACATCCACTAGCCCACATTGCCATTTCATCATGTACACACATATACATTGGGCTAGGGAATCCACAACCCCAAACAAAATAAACATTTATAATAATATGCACATGTTCCCAAATCCTAAGGCAACTTATATATTTATACAAATACAACTTATATTTTAAGTCATTACACCAATTCTTATAAAGGCTTATAAAGGCTTTCTAGAGAAATCTCTCTTCTTAGCCCAAATCTTTTTCCTTTACACCACTACTATCGGAACCTGAAAAATGTAAATAACCACAGGTGATATCAAAATTTCAGTAACCAATATAGCTCATTTAATGTCCATCAACACAAATAACTATGTTAAAGTAAAGAAATCAAAGTATAATATATATATTTATCATAATATAGCTTTTCTCTTTAAAAGCCCTTTTTCACACATTAAATACACTAACATGATCATCTATCTACCGATCCTCCAAAGCTCCTCAACATGAAACCATAGTCTCTATTAAATCAATCAGTTATTGACCTGAGCATACTTTCGATAGTAGAAACACTGGGCCAAAGGTAATCTATCCTACCTAAAAACTATGGTTTCCCTCACGTCACACACGTGTGATAGAGGCATTATTGACTCCTAATTGTACCCTAATAGGTATTAGGGAGTTGCCAGATTACCCAAATGTCCCATGATAATAGTCCCAATATATTGTCGTACCGGATTACCTATGGTACTAGCCTGTAAAATGCTATATCGGATGTCCTATGGTTTTAGTCTGACCATATGGATTTATTTAGACCCATCTCCATACACACACATCCACACATATCTTGGGCAAACTCCTATCCCCTATGATCGTGTTTTTCACACACATTTCAATACTTTTGCACAATTTATACCCCACACACACACACACATATATATACATTAATATAGATCAACCTAAACTAGTGATCATTGAACTCCCATTTGACAAATCAATTTCATGCTAAAATCATTTACAATACAAAATCATGTATAAAAACTAACAAAACCACAATTTCACAATTATACAATTACTTCTATATAGTTATAATAGTTAATAAACATAATAAACTATATGGTTACTTCAACCTTTCTGTTCGCAAGAAAGGATTACTTGTGTTTTCCTCAACCTTACTCACTCCTCTCACTACTCAACTTATCACACATGAGAATCTACATAATTGAGGCACCTAGAGTCAATTTCATCATTGACAAAAAGTACCAACTATAACAATCAAGCACCTAATCACTAACATTTTTCTTATTCATGCTCATTCATGCGTATTATAACCAATTACCACTTAACACAAGCTCTAACCTTTACCTAATTAGGTTTCTCTCATTACCTTCTCTCTAAGCTAGGTCAAATTGAGCCTAAAGCTTTAAAGCTTTATCATTTTGACTCAAACTAATGATAAAGTACTAGTTTAGTCCTAGAGAATCTATCTATTATTATAGGGTAAGAAATAAACTCCTTAAAATTTCTGAATTTAATTTTTCAATAGTTAAAATTAAGAAAAATAGAATTGGAGGTTAAGGTAGTACAAGACTTTCCCGATAAGTACCAGGTTAGAAATGTTGTCTTTTTTCTTAAAAATCATTGCCTTAGTAGAGATCCACTTCTTTTTCATGCATGACCCCTTTTTTCTTGATCCCTCTTTTTTTTTTCTCGAGTAGACACATCCTTATTTACCAAGTTTCAACCACAGCGCATGGCATAGTGAGAAAATCCTCACTATACTCACATGCTCTGCTTCGAGATGCTGTTCTCCTACTCATATATGTTCATATAGCATCCCAAAGAGTCAAAATAATATTTCATTATCCAAAATCCTAACCTCATATTAAATCACTAATTCAATCCTTAATTAACTATTAATGTAAGATTAGAAATTTAGGATGTTATACTATACTAAGGCTAATTTGATCTATATAATAATCAACATTCTATACATAAATGGTATAGGTAATTTGTTTAAAATTTCAAAGATCAAGGTTCAAGATGCTACTCAAGTAATAGATTAGGGTCTACAGTGGTAATTAACAAATGAACAGTAATTGTGTTAAAAAAAGTTAATAGTAGGGTTTAATTTGCTATGAATTTAAAAGTTTAAGTCCATTTTGCACATTTTAAGAGTTTAGGGTTCAGGGCACTTTTATTGTAATACTTCATAGTCTGTTTTGCTCATTAACCTTATTTAAACAAAAATTGTGATCATTACTTGTTATTTCCAATACTTGTAACAATATCAAGAATTTAACTTGTGAAATTATAATTTATTGTTACATTGTTGTGAATATAAAAAGAAAAGTTATGATTATTTAAAAAAAATTGTGATTATTTTATTTTTAATAAGGACAATTTGGTCATTTATATAAATTCATTAATGATAGAAAAGTCCTTAAAGACTTTAGTGAATTTATGACTTTCAAGAGACCAAATTATCATTTATATAATTCAAAGAGATTTTGTTATCATCTTCCAATAACAACTGAAATCTTATATTTAAAATTGGTGCATTTTAGTCCTTAAACAGTTACATTTAGGACCAAACGTCCAAATATGGCTACCATCTCCCTTTCCTCTCCTCTCCCCAACCTCCATCTCCCTTTCTCTCTCTACATCTCTTTTCTTCTCTTGTATTCCTATGCGAAGGCACCTCTGAGGTCATTGCTCAAACACAATCGTGACTTGAGGTCGTTGCTCAAAGTTTGGTGATTAATGCCCATGTCTCACTACGTACTTTGTAACATATAAAAAAATTTTAACCCTGATTTATTAACCTAATGAGGGTAGTTAGTGAGTTAATGAGGTGTGTGGCCAGAGGGGCTTAACATGGCATAATTGTTGTGATTTCAGCCTTAGAAGTGGGTCCAGATTGATGGCGGGCCACTCGAGCAAGGAAAGAGGATGAAAAAGTAAAGAATTATTTTTTGTGCCACCACCGCAGTGCGTGGTTGGTCTGCCGCGACGTATAGAGACAATTTAAACGTAACAGGCTCCTTTGTGCCATGCACCATGGTAGAAGGCATCGTGCACTGCGGCGCATGACTAGAAATCAGATAAATCAGTTCATGATAGATGAAAAAGAGGAAGAAAATAAAGAGCTTGGTTTTAGCTCTGCTAAGACATAACATTTGGTTCCCTTATTGATAGATTGAAACCCCCAAATACCCAAGGTAAGATTATGGTGCCTTCTTCTTCCTTTCTCTCCCTTATTAGTAATGGTTTATGGTAGGGTTTTGGGACATAGATTGTCAGTCCATAGGAGATGGGTCTAATTTCATTGGTTAAAATAAGTTAAATAAGAGTTGTTTAATGTATTGGAACACCACACTGATGATTTTAAAAATGGTTGGTCCATGGGATCATTTATTATCCGAAAAGTAATATTTATGAGGTAGTTGGGAGAGGTTAATATGTATTAAAGATGTCTGAGGTGTTATTAATGATAATGTGCATTAATGGAATCTAATTTGCCTATTGGGTATAAGAGGGTATTGATTATGAGTTGGTTAAAAGTAGTATATGTGGAGTTTTATGTTGATAAAATTTTAAGAGTTAGACAATGATGATATTCTTATGGTTTGGATGCATAGAGGTTCGTTTTGGCACTATTCAAGCTTGTTAAAGCTTTAAAAAGTTGGTATAGTAAGGGGTAAACCTTTGACCTCTCAAAAGTTTGAGGTAACTGGGGGAAACTTAATCTTTATAGTTGAATGTTAATTATTTATGAAATGTGATTTATAAGTTAAATTGATGGTGCATGTTGGCAAATGATTGATTTATAAAATGGTTTGGAAAGAAAACCTTAACTTTACCACCTTTGGTGTTTTATGAAATTGATTGTAATTTGTTACTATTGTGGGGAATTGTGATGAATTATGTATCAAATTGTGGAACATTTGTGTTATGTAAGCTCATGTGTTATGAATTGATTGTTAAAATGCATATTATGTGAGGAATGTGAATAGCATGATCATTGGCGGGAGTTCACCTAGGGAGAGGAATAGATTAGTTGAAATCCACGTGGTATTGGTAGTGACCATTGGAATTAGGAACTAGCCTTGGCACTGACCGTTGGAATAGGGAGGTGGCCCTTATCTCATGGTTGATTCAGGACTATTCCACTTGTTCTATGAGGGACTCGAACCTAACTAATCTCTACCGGTTCATGAGGAGGCTAGATTAGGGGTATGACACCCCATGGTTGTTAGTATTGGGGGAAACCAGATTACATAAGTAACTGAGTTAACCCTGACCTGGTAGCTTCTCACAAGTGAAAGGCTGGGTTAGTCCATGAAAGACATAGCCACGTGATAGCCACCAGTTTTGTGTTGGAGGTAACAGGAGGATATAAGGTTGGCATCTGATCATGCATATACGTCCGGCCATATGGTTGTTAGTTTTGTGGTCCGGCATGTGTTAAAGGTGCATGGTTGTTATTTTTGTGACCCTGTGTTATATTTTTATGGGATAACATGATATGGTATTTTGTGGCAAGCCCGGTCACATGGTTATTAGTTTTGTGAATCGTGGCTCAGTGTTATGGGATATATGTGTTAAATTGCCTAATTACATCTATTTTCAATTGATATGCAACTGTATGGGTTAAGTTAAACTTGGTTACTGAGTGTTCATACTCACCCTTGAATTCTCAATATTTTCAGGACCTAGCTCATCGAATCTGAGTATAGGAAAACATACAGAGGCTTAGGATTTGTGGAGTAAATTCTCTATATGCCTTTCTTTAGTTGTTTTCATGTGTATTTGTTAATGTAATTGCCAACTAGGAGTACTTGATATGATTTATGCACTACTTGCATAACTTTGTGTATAGCTAGTGTATTTTGTGCCTTGGATTAGTGAGTTTTAGTTGTGAATCCATAGATAGGGCCAAAATACTTGTGCAAGTAGAAACATATGTATTTTGCAAAATTTGAAATGAAATGGTTGAGTTTATGCAATAATTCCTCCCCCTTTATGTTTTGTGAAAATTAGGGTTGAGTAGTGATTTTATGAGATAAGCATTTTTGGTTGTGTATGGTGTATTGCACGAGTCCACAAAAGTCCATTGAGTGTGGTCGGATAGTTTATGTAAGCTATTGGCACGTGTGGTGGAGTTGGGACACCCTATTTAAGGGATTTTGTGAAAAAAGGGTCAAAATGGGTTTTAGTGTCTAACTTTTTAAAGAAAATTAGTTTGAGTATGAAAATGGTGCCATTAGCTAGACTTAGGAGAAAGCTTCGTATAGACACTAAAACCACATCAATTAGATGTCAGATGAAGTTTTGGGACGCGTCAGAAGTTCGCTCCCAATGCTGTCAAATGACAGCATTGATATGTTAAAATTCACGTAATGCGCCGCGGCGCATGGCGCCTCATGCCGCAGTGCATGGCACAGAGAAGACACGCTACAATGCACGAATTGTAAGCCATAGCGCACGTGTCACTTTTTACATAAATTTTTTTTAAGATTTTAAGCTCATTGTTTTGGGTCCCAATAGATTTCCAAGCTTCCGCTTTGTTTTTAATTCAAGACTCTGATTTTGATTTGCTAAATTATATATTTGAGAATTGAATTGTTGAGATTGGGATTCCTTCAAAAGATTTTGAGAAATTCCTTTATAAAACCTTATAATTTGGTAATCCTTTGATAGTTAAGCCCTGGATTACTATGATTTAGAGTTATTTATGGTTTAACCTTAGGGTGGTTACACACTCTAACTTCAACAATCTTCAACCTGCCCTCAATTCATCTCTCCCTAAGAAATAGAGTGAGCTCCTCGTCCTTTTCCTTCTCATTCTCTTTCTCCCTCTTCCGCATCTCAAGGTATAGATCAAGTGACTTATCCCTCTCTTTCATTGCCTTATCTTTGCCTTATGTTCTCCAAAACAAGAGGTAGTATGTTCCCATGGAAACTCACAAAACCTACACGGTGGAAACTCACAACACTTGCATGTCTTGGGTTAGAGTGAAGATGGCTTCTAGAATTTGAACTTGCCTTAGTTTTAGGTTGGAGTGATATGACGAACTTGTAGAAGAAGAAAAAGAGATGAGAAAGGTTTATGTTGTTACAAGAAAAAGATGATAAACCTATAATGTATGTTAGAAGATAAGGATGACGAACCTGTAAGGGGTTTGGTGGTAAGAAGAAGAGGAGATTAGAGAGGAGACCATATCTGTTAGAAGAAGCTAAAGACAAGGGGAGAGAGAGTAGAGGTTAGGGTTATTTTTAGGGGGGCGTCAGGAGAGAGGAGTAAGGAGAAGGCAAAGACATTACGGGGTAGGGGAGTAGAGGTTTGGGTTATTGGAAAGTGAGAGAGGAGGAGGAGGGAGAAGTAAAAGACGCAAGAGGGAGAAAGAGTATTGTGGGCTCATGATAATGGTGTTTAAACCCAATTTAATGGGGAGGGCAAGATTATCTCAAATTTAATTGTTTAGGTTCAAAATGTACTAATTACAAGTATAGGGTTCAAATCGCCCATTGACACATAGTTCAAGATCCAAATTACATATTAATCCAATTGTAAAATATAATGAATTGTTTGTATTGTTAATGTGTATAAATATGAAAATAGAGATGACGAAACTTGTTTAAACTTGTTTCAGTTATCGCATTGGCTTCTTATGTTTAATTTTTATCTATTTAGTCCTTTACAAGTTATGATTTCTTAAATTATTATGTTAGTTATTTAAGTTTTAAAATATAAATAGACTCACAAATTAATGTTAGATTTCAAAATAAGGATACTTGTATTATAGCCACTTTACACCCAAGACAAAGTTGATAACTCTCACAATCTCTTGTAAAAATGTATAATAATCTCTCTCTTTTTCCCCCCTTCAATAAGGCTAGCCAATGCTAGAGATAAAGACACCAAGTTAAAGCAACATTTTTGTCTTACTAATCTCTCTCACTTTGTTTCATTAGATCATTTCGGCCTTAGAACCAACTCCAAAAGGACAATTTGTACCTGATTGACTAACAATACAATCATATATGCTCATATACCAAGATTTGGTCATTAAATCATCCATTTTACACAATAAAGGGTTGTTTTTCACAAACTTTCATATATATGTTCTCTTGGCCAATCTATTCACATAATTACCACTTTCACACACATTCATACTTATACACAAAGTAACCTTAATCCACAATCACAATTCACCACCTATCATATAAATGGGCTAAGGTTCACCAAAATCACCACATATCAAACTTAAACATACATATGTATCCTATGACAACTTAACCATTTACAAATTTTACTACAAAACACATTTATTACACAATCTCTTACGCTTCAAGGTAGTAGCACTACTACATTGGTCCTAAATCTTTTCTAAATCTTTTCCTTTGCTTGACTCACTACTTGCACCTATAAAAATATAACCACGGGGTGAGATAATAATCTCAGCAATAGAATAATTGGATACTATTAACTAGTGTTTTCAAACCCGGACTAGCCCGAACTATCAGACTGTCGCTTGATGAAGAAAGTGGTTTAGTTCAACCATTTAACCTGTTCTAGTAGTTGACTTCAATTGGCCCGCTTTGAACTGGGTAGTTTTTAAAGACTTGAGAAAAAACTAGAACTCGAAGCGGGTTTTTGTAGGTCTGGGTAGGTCTTTAAAGCGGTAAAATTAGAATTTGAAAAATTTGAAACCCTTCTTTTGATCTTCATTTTTGAATCATTGCAAGTCATAAGCAGGTGCCTCTCAATTGCTATCTTTGCACTTCTCTGATCTCACTCTTAAGTCTCAACCATCATCACTCAACCTCAATGACTCAGACTTAGCTTTTAAGTTTCGTCTTCTACCTTTTATCAATTTTCATCAAACAGCCTCGACCTTTATTCCATTCCACCCTTCTTCAATCTCCATTTCCTTCAATAGTGGTAGTAAGCTAGGAATGAAATTTGAAGTTTCAGCAGCATTATGATGAGTGATGGTTGATTCTATGCTAGCTAGGGCGTTGAAGTTTGCTTGGTGTCTTCGTCAGAGGTGAGGCTTTTGTCATGTACATTGGGGTTTATGTTTTCTCAGCCTTTTTGTGATTCAATTTGTTCAATTATGGCTTTTAAATTTTAAATGATAATGCTTCATTAAATAATCAATAATTCTTCATAACAGATTATGTTTTGTGTGAATTGTGATGCTTTCTTCTTTTTCTTTGCTATTAGAAAAATTATTAAATCAGATTTTGTGGCCAACCTTGTGATGTTTGGTTATAATTGTTGCCAAAATTAGCTTTAATTTATTTTTGATGTTTCTAATAGCTTTTATCAATTAAAGGGATATTTAATTGTTTTCCATAAAAAAGTATAACACGCTTTGTTTAGTTGTTTATATTCCATATTGCCATTACTTGTTGTAATGTATTGAAACTTGTATTGAAATTTTCAAGTGATTTGTGGTAGTGCTGTATTAATAACTTGATATATTATGATTTGTTTTTGTCAAATTAATATTTTATTTCTTATACATATATAGTTGTATACATATAAATATTATTATTTATTTATTTATTAGATTATTGGTTCGACCATCGGTTAGACTGGTTGAACTATGAGACCTATAACCTGCTGACATTTTTGGTTTGTTGTCCGATCAGGGTTTTAAAATATTGTTATTAACTATCACAAATAACTGTAAAGTAGTGCATATACATAAACGAGTAAAACTATAGAACATAATTTCACTTCATAAAATTATTTTCACTTTAGAAAACTCTTTTCAGAATAATTTATTTCCACCAGCATGATCAATTGAAATCATAGGTTCTATTAGGCTAATATACTCTCGTGGACCTGAGTGCACTTGTAATAATCCAAAAAAAATTATAATAAAAATATAATTTAATCTATTATTGTAGCATTTTAATTGTAGATATTTTAATTTTTATGATAAATATGGCAACAAGGGTAGCTGGTATAGTGGAAGGTATGTAGGTGCTCTTCTTATCCTGTCACGAGTTCGAATCTCAGATAGCATAAAAAATGATGCTTTATTTTTTGCTTTTTTGTATGAAATTACAAGATAGCCCTTCCTCCAATTCAGATAAAATCTTCAACCTCTTTGAATTTTTGTAGAGTTTGCCAACAAAGACAAAGCTCAGACCATCCTCTCACCTCTGTAAATCCATTCGTTCTCCTCTATCATCTCAATGTCTTTAGTATGAGTCTCAACTGCACCATGAGTTCAGTGCTTTCATTTCCTCATGCTATTGAGTTTCCTTCCTCCATTCTATCATCCCTGTCATTATGCTGTTGTTGCATAAGAGCTGAGTCACTGGCGTGTTTGCTTCTGCTTTGTCCTCATTAGTTAGTTAGTCGTGATTTTTATTTTTCTTTCTCTATTATAGACCATGAGTTCCTCTTTATTTGCGTCCTCCTCATTACGTGATTGCATAAGCCTCATTATTCACTATTCATACACGAGATTATCTCCTCTTTGCTCTATTTGTACGGCATGAGTCATTTAAGGTAGAAGCCTTGACCTTTTAGCTTGTTCTTTAAAGAATATATGCTGGGAGAGTTGATTAATTAGTGTGAGAGTTTCATTTTGTTAGCCATTATTTTTCTAGTGCACCCGCTGTCTTCTTCTCACCCTGAGTTGTCCATGTTCAAATAGGTGCTGGGATGAGAAACCACATCATTAGAACCACTATTAGTGCTGTTGCGGGCTTGATTTGTTGTTGTTGATTCAGTTTCTCTCATTTCTTGCAAGCTATGTTTGGTTCTCCCTCTCTTCTGTCCAGCCATCCACTTCATTTCATTCTTCTTTGCTTTCCATTGTGGTGATCTAAGGTGAGGAAGCTTCACATGGTGTCTTCTCTTGCTTTGTGTAAGTATGAACTTAAAATTTGAGTTGCAAAAATTTGTCTCCTCTATTGCTATCTGTGACTGCATATATGGATGTATGAGAAGAAGAATTTTGATTTAAGTGGTAATTTGTAGCAGTAAGAGGAAGGATATGATGTTATAGATTGGAGTTTTCAATTGAAAATAAATGGATTATTCATATTGTAAGGTTTGTAGAAGCTGAAATCTAGGAGTAAAGATTAATTTTAGCTTGGAAAATTATGCCCATAAAGTGTTCAATAAAATTTCCTAGTGTAATGTCTGCCTTGACATTATCAAAATTCACCACACAATCACAATAAAAAATCATAATTAGGAGCAAGGATTGCTCCTAAGCTCACATTATGTATATAAGGGTTAAAACTAATAATCTTTTAGAAATAATTGTGAGATATTAAGGATATCATAAAAACCCTTTAAATTTATAGTTTGAGCTCAAACTTAATGATTTATAAAGATATTAGAAGCATGGAAAAGTTTTGGGAAGCAAAACACTTGAAAAACAAGGCCAAAAATGTCATTTTTGAGTATTTTAGCACATGCGCCACGGCTCGTGGTCCATGCGCCATGGCATATGGCACAAAAAAGCAAATTTGGTCACTTTACCGTTCGCTGTGGCTTGCACGCAATGCGCTGCAGCGTGTGTGTCCATGATAGCTTTTCAGGATGAACTTCGAATGTGCCCCATTTTCACATTCGATGTTCAATTGGAGTGATTCAAGTGCCCACACGAAGCTTATTCAATAAGCTAACTAATGGTATAATTTCGTTATGATCCAACATCGTATGAAAATTTTAGACACTCGGATGCAAAAGTCAGTTTTAAAAGCAATTTTCAAGCATCCAAGTACCCAAAACTCAAAACTTATACTATTAACTAATTTTGAGACTTAAACCAAGTCTAATAGACCAAAATAAAGTTGATTGAGCATTCAAACACATAAAAACATACCAAACATAACATTTGGCCACTTAATGCCCATTTCACCTAATATAGCCAAAATACAAAATCAACATCACATATACTATTTGGCCTCTATTGCCACATAATACACTACATATATAAAACATTTCTTGCACTTGTATTAGTATTTTAGCCCATCACCATAAAAAATCACCACATATTTACATCATATACAATATTAGGCTAAAATACAAAATAGCATAGTATATTACAAGTGCAACCAATTAAAATGATTTGCATTCCTAGTTGGCAAGATATAAATAATATCATATCATAAGTTTATGTACACTACTCAACCCAAAATTAAGCATTACTATTCATAATGTAGCAAATCTGCTAGTCCTTGCTTGATTCCTTCCCCTGCTCAAACTCAACAGTAGAACCTATAAAATGATTACCACGGGGTGAGATAAAAATCTTAATAACTAAGATAATCTACATTATTGATTAATATGCCAAGTTATAAACAACCCTTAAAATAAGCATAATAAACACACCATATAAAATCACTATAAGTTACATGCATGATCACTAACTATCCGGTCCTCCAATACTCCTGAACAAACCGACAGGCTATTTCACAAAATCAAACCACATGTATGGTTCCCAACCTCACCATCCATGGTAGGACTACCCGGTCAAGGTATCCTAAACCACTTCTAGACTACTGGTTCTCTCTATTACAAGTAATTGGGGGTGTGTTACTCCAACACTGCGTTCTACGGATGCTAAGGAGTATAGTCTTCAACTTCACACTCTTCTGGGTACTAAGGAGAGTAAGTCTCCAACACCGCAGCCTTTTTGGGCACTAAGGAGAAATATGAGCTGCACCTGGCATTTTAAGGTGCTTGCAGTGCCATAGAGACTTAATCTTTACTAACTCCATTAAGGTGATCTCTTACCCTCTAATATGCCACATTTCACAACATATTTTCACTTGACCATGCATAAACCACTTTCTAAACTAATATAATGAACATTATCACTTACTTCAAAAACATGACATTTTACAAATTAATACTCCACTCATTTTCTAAAATAGTCAATTTTACAAAATTCATACATATATACATAACAAATCATGCAAGAAAAACTTGAGAATAATTTATACAAGGTAATAAATAATGCAAATTATTTAGTTACCTTAACTCTTTTATTACTAAAAAGCATTACCCGTGGTACTAAATCTCTTCTTATGTCAAGGCAAGTTTTCCCATACCACAATCTACATCAACAAGACTATATGTTAATTTTCAATTAACACAAGCACTATTAGCTATCCATAACATCTCAATTCTCCCACTTCTCACTCATATTCTCAACAAATAGGCTTTTCAAGATTATAATTTTCTCACACAATCCCTTCAAGCCTCCCTCTAACTCTATAACAATATAACACTTGATATCTCAACTTATCACACCTTAATATCCTATAATCAAGCTAGGGCTTGATCCAATTTTTACCAAACAATAATTTAACTTCATACTACCACTTATCCAAGGTTAAGAAACTTAAATCAATCCTTTAGAGTTAATAGAAACCTTTAAAATATAGACTCATGGCTTAATCCATTTAGAGTAAATTTTCCCATTTCCAAATCCCACGACAAATGAGATGAAAAGGTAGAGGAGAAGGGTAGGAAACTTACTTAAGAGTTTGAAGGCCTTAGCAGTGCCCAAAGCTTTTCTTTCATGTTCTAGGTCTCCCCACAAAAACCATCTTTTTTTGATGATTTTGAAATTTTAACTTGTCCGCTGTGCTGTGCGTCGCAGCTCACGCCACACAAGTTGTGGCTCATGATGCAGCGAGCAAAATGTAAATTTTGCTCCCCCTGATGCCACTCAACTTGATCCAACTTTCATTCTAACTCAATTTAGATCCAATATGACCTAAAAAGCCAATTAGCAACCCAAAAATATAATTAAATTAATTAATTATCCATTAATTAGTTAATTTTTTTAGATTTAAAGTTTTTGAATGTTACACCTAGTAGGAAAGATATTTTAATAGAGAAGCTATTAATGATAAATGATAATACGTGGGTCAACTTTATAAAGCATAAATGTTAATTTTAAAATTTTAGATGAGGGGGTTGATTTGGAATTGGATTAAAATATTATAATACGTGCATTCATTTATTCTAAAAAATATGTATTTCCAAGATTGATGAAAGTATTTTTATATGGTTGTTAAGCTTTAAAATTTATTAGCTACCTAGTTAATGCAAGTTTGGCATTAGCCATAAAGTATGATTTATATTTGAAATAATTCATGCGAGTTTGGCATTGAAAATGATAATTTATTACAATGATAATTATTTTTCTCGCATGTTTGAAGTGTGATTTTAAGAGAACTCTAAACAGAACACTGCTGCTAACAGCAATTTCATTAGCCTGTAGCACGTTGTAGTTAAACACTAGCTAGTTCATCTCGTAAGTTTTGTTCTCATGTTTGATATTCATGGGCTTTGTACTCGCATTTGATTTCATGGCCTGAGCCACGTTTGGTTAGCATTACCCTTGTGGATTGTGTATCCATGTTTGTTTTTATAGCTACGGCTGCGTTTGGTTACTTATCCTCATGGACTGTGTGTCCACATTTGTTTTTGTGGCATAAGCCACATTTGGTTATTTACCCTTGTAGACTGTGTGTTCACATTTGTTACCTGTTCTGTTAAGTTATTAAAATTCTAAATATTGACTAATATGCGTTTTTGAAATTTTCATGATTTTGGCTAGCAGTTATATCACTCTGATTTATGTGTGAATAAATGGTTTTCTTTAAGCATGATAAATAAATTGCTTTCAATTTACTCTCATTTTATGATTATGGTTATGATTTACAAACTTACAAATTTATTTTGTTTAATTATTTTTAATTAGTTTACACCATTATTAGAGTTTGTTAATCTAAATTTTAAAATTTTACTTTAGGAATGCTATTTGCTAGAAGACTTATTTTGGCCCCAGATTTATTAGCTGACGCTAATCCCACCATCGACCTCTGAAGAGCAATATAACTACATTTGGTGAAAATTTTGGTTGGTACTATTACTTTTGATGAAAATATACAAGTCGTATGTATTTTGATTTAAAAGAAAGATTAGTGCTCCACATATATTGTTGTTAGAATTTTATTTTGATCTATATATACTATTACTGGCTGGAAGGAGCTAGCTCTTGATTGATATTGTATTTTGTGAAAAGTTTTGTTGTAAAATTTTCGGGAGATCCTATTTACAGGGGAGGTTCTATCAAAATTTCTACAAAGATGTTAAAGTCTTAGATGACAATTAATATTAAAAGTGTTAGAATTTCTATATGAACTAATTATTTCTTTTTAGAAAATAGAATAAATTTTTTTTTAAGGCTTACGGGAATGCGTGATGTAGTTTGCACCCGTGTTGGTCACCCTCTATTTTCAAGGCATGACAGTTTTTGGTATTAGAGCCAAGGTTTTATATATAGTTATGTGGAGCAAGAACTTTTTAGTGAGGTCTCAATTATCATTATGAACTTAGACATAATTATAATTGAGGCATCATTGAAAGTTCTATAGGAAGTTTTCGAACGTTGTTTATTTCTTGATATTGACTTCTTTGCTATATAAAATTACATTTTGAGTTAAATATTTCTTCTATTTCTTTATATAGTGAAATATGCCACTCAGATGTCGAGTATCTACTATGAGCTCCACTTGTAGTAGAGCCTCTAGTAGAATTTCTCTGACAGATGATATGCTCTTAAGAGGTAGAGGACGGAATTAAAGTAAGATCAGGGCTAAGAGTGGCCAAACCCTTAGGCCCCTTCAAGATATTCCTTCTAGAAGTGAACGAGTAAGTTCTCAGTTTGAGGAATAGACTACCCTTTGACCCATGATATGCAAGAGGATAATCCTATAATCAAGCTGTCGAAATTTATGAAATTAAATCCATCAACCTTTTCAGGAACTAATACACGAGAGGACCCAATTAAGTTTCTCAAAGAAATTGAGAAGAGATTTAGGGCCTTGAGATGCCCTGATGTTCAGTATGTCAAATTTGCAGTGTTCTAGCTTTAAGGAGTAGTGAGTACTTGGGTAAAAATAGTCCCAGGTTTGCATGCGACTAGAGTACCTTCTTTGACTTGGGAAGAATTTAAGACTACATTTTTGAATTGATATTTGCCTCAAAGTACTAGAGACATAAAAGTTGAAGAGTTTCTGACTTTTAAAGTGTAGTAAAGGAATGTTAATAGTAGAGTATGATCAAAAATTTATAAAATTATCTTCTTTTGCTTCTCATATTGTATCAACTGCAAGGGAACAAATTAGCAAGTTTGTACATGGATTATTGGTTGACATACATGATAATATAGCACCTATGTTGGGTCGTGATATCACCTATGCTGAGATTGTTGACAGTATGTTGAGAATTGAGAATGGACATAAAGTAGAGGAAGCAACTTTTAAGAAACACAAGAGGGAGCATGATGAGAAATTTCTTGGTTCTTCTTCCAAGAGTCATCAATTTTCAAGTCAATCTCACTTTCATGCCTTGCAGTCTAAACCTAGATCATTTGGTTCACCATTAACAAGCACTCCCATCGTGAGACCAAATTCTAGTAATGTTAGACCTTGAGCCTAGTCCATTCTGAATCAATCGGGTTACGTTAGAGTCCCTTGTACTGGTTGTGGGAAATACCATTCGGGACCCAGCCATAGAGTGTTTGGTGCACGTTTTGAGTGTGGGCAAACATGCCATTTGAGAAGAAATTGTCCATATTTCTAATCTATTTCTAGCCATGGATCAATTCAACCTTCTCCCTACCTTACTTCATCTTCTGTCCCACTTACTAGAACTACTTCTACTTCAGCAAGTAGGGGTATGTTTGGGAGGGAAAACGGTCAATGAGGACAGTCTTCTTCAAGGCAAAGACAGGCGAGAGTTTATGCTATGACAAGGCATGATGCTAAAGCTTCAAATGCTGTTGTTACAAGTATTATAACTGTGTGTTCTAATCAAGCTTATGCATTATTTGATCCTGTATCAACTTATTCATATGTGTCTACTTATTTTGCTAAGAGGTTGGGTAAAGAATCTACCAAACTTGATAATTCATTTGTAGTTGGTACCCTATTAGGAGAATCTTTAATTGTTTCTTAGGTGTAAAAGACTTGTGAAGTGTCTCTTGAGGGTAAAGAAACTTATTGATTTAACGATACTTGATATGATTGATTTTGATGTAATTCTGGGCATGAACTGGTTAGCTTCCTGCTATGTTGATTGCCACTTGAAAGTGGTGAAATTTGATATTGCAAGTGAAACTCCTTTTTTGTTGCAAGAGAGTTTTACAAAAAGATTGACTAATCTTATTTCGGCTTTAAAAGCTCAAAGATTACTACAAAAGGGTTGTCAAGGATTTTTAGCTGTGGTAAATGACATTGATAAACCTACTGTTAGTTTGGATCAAATCCCTATTGTTTGAGAATTTCTTGATGTATTTTCCAGAAGAATTACCCAGACTGCCACCTATTGGGAGATCAAATTCGCCATTGACTTGGTTCCAGACACTCAATCACACTAGTACAAAATAAGATTTTAACAACACATTTTTTGCCACAGTTTCCTAAATAACTACGATAATAAATGATATACTGACAAATTTGTAAATAAATAGAAAAATGTAGATTTTATTGCCACAATCATAAGTAATAATGTCATCGTAAATCATCAAACTAAATTATTTGACTTTAATTAAGAATTTTAATTAATTAATTAATTTAATAATAAAAATAATTATTTAATTTAATATATATTAAATGAGTGTGAAACGCTTAATTAATAAATTAATAAAATTAATTTAATTATATAAGTTTATTTAATTAAGTAATTTAATTAAACTTAAGTTTTTTGAATCCAAAGACATTAAATATCATTAAATTACAAAAATTAAATTAGTTAGAAAAATCGAGTTATTAATAAATTAAATTAACTTAATTAATTAAAATTATTAATTAAAATCTAAAACGAATTAAATGGCATTTAATTAAGAAATTGAATTGATTTGTAAAATTAAATTATAAACTAATTAGGAGAATTTAATATATTTAAATTATTAATTAATAATTAAAAATATAATTAAATGTTAATTATAATAATTATTAATTAATAATTTTTGTAATATTTTTTTAAAAAATGATATATAACAACAGGTCCCATTAAACCTGTCACCAAATGTCTTTTCTAACTTTTTTAATTTTTTTTTTAAGAATCAACCTATGGACACAGGTCCACATTAAACCTCTCACCATAGATGTGGACCTGTGGCCATTAGGTCTTCTTTTAGGTGCATTTTAGATATATTAATTACTTAATTCAATGATGAAAATTAATTAATTAATTAATCTAATTTAAAATATATGTGTCTAAGACACTTAACTAATCAATTAATATACCTTATTTAATAATATATAATTTTACTCAATTAAGTAATTTAATTAAAATTAATTTGTTTGAATTAAGAAACATTAAATATCATTAAGTTAAAAAAATTTTAAAAAATAAAGTTATTAATAAACTAAATTAATTTAATTAATTAAAATTATAAATTTAAATTTGAAATTAATTAAATGATATTTAATTAAAAAATAGAATTAATTAGTAAAATTAAATTATGAACTAATTAGGAGAATTTCGTATATTTTAATTATTAACTAATAATTGAAATTTATTAATTATTAATTAAAATAATTATTAATTAATATTTATTGTAATAATTTAGAAGAAAAGACAAATGGCGACCGGTCTCATTGAGACATGTCGCCATATGTCTTATAACTCACCCAATTGCATTTTAAATTTTTTTTAAGAAAGTCAGATGACCTAAAACCTGTCGCCAAAAATCTTAGGGTGAAGCTCCAACCCGCTCCTAACATCACAATGCCTCTAATTCCCGCGCATCGTTTTGTCATTCTCCCACAGCTCCCACCCTTATCTCTTCAGTTTTGACCACCTCCTCAGCTCCACCCCATATCCCTCTCGTCCCTTAGCGTGGTTTTTTGTTCCCAATCTTTTTTGTACCCTCTCTTTCTGGTAAGCTAATTTCACTTGCCCTTCTCCTTCTATTTTTCCCTCTCTTCAGTTTCCCAGTAATTATTATTTTTTCTCGTCACTCATGGTTTTTTTTCTTTTGTCAGTGATGCTCTTTTCGAAGTGCTTCTGTTTTTAGATGTTTCAGATGTGCTGAATAAACCGCTTGTAAAATTTCATGTTTCAGATGGACTGGCGCTAGCCTTGGAAGAAAATATCATTGGACAAGGCAGTTCTTGAGAAAGCAGCTGCTGGATTGGACTCTATTAGTGCTTTCTCCCAGGGCAATTAGGTAACCTCATTAAATTTCCCCTAAAGAAAAATAGAGTCCATAGGCCGCGTCAAGAAAATTTTCATAAAGACAATGTTTACTTTTTCTTCTTTTTGATAATATACTTTTGTTTTTATTATAAGTATGTTGTTCATATTAATATTAGCTTTTAATATCTGTTGCATTTTGTCTCGCTAATTTGTTATAACTACATGTTTTATATATTCAAATTTTCCTACTGCAAGTTTCCTGTTGGTTTGCCTAGATTCTTATTTTATGAATTTTATTTTCCTTATAACATCTTTAAGCATTTGTACACTGGGTCTCTCTTTTAGATATTTGAACAAACATTTATAGTGCCATAGCTTGATGTATATATTAGTTTTCTTGCATAAACTATGCATCTAGTCCTCTCTCTCTTTAAAAACTTGTAATGTTACAGGACTTGCGGCCCCTTGGTTTAGATGTCTTGATTATTTTAACATTCTCCTGGTTTCCTAGAATCAGCAATGTTAATTTCACATATTTTTCTTTTTTTTCCTCGTGTTTGTCTTTTTCAAACAGGATAACTACAAAAAACCAAACTATGTCCAAATTTCTATGGAGTCATATACCCATCTGACTGGTTTGGAGGATCAAGTGAAGACATATGAGGAAAAGTTCACAGTCTAGAGGATGGAATCAAGGAGCTGAGTGATAAGTTGTCACTGCAAATTCAGAGATGACAACCAAGGAAAACCTTGTAAAACAACATGCAAAAGTGGCTGAAGAAGCTGTCTCAGGTATGCTTTTTTTAATAATGAAACTACATACTAACTAAGATTTTCAAACTTCAATTTTACTTCAATTCTGAGGGCTTGTTATTGTTCTTGGATTTAGATTTTAATCATGTCCAATTGTTGCAGGATGGGAAAAGGCTGAAGCAGAAGCTTTGTCATTGAAGAATCATCTTGAATTTGTTACTCTTGCAAAACTCACTTTAAAGGATCGTGCATCACATCTAGATGGTGCTCTTAAAAGAGTGCATGCGATAGACAAGAAACCTGAAGGAAAAGCATGATAAGAGCCATTGAAGCACTTGCGTCTGTGAGTGAGTAATAGTGTCATTGCAAATTTCAAAGCACATGAATCAGCCTTTGTAAGCTCAATTTCATAGTAACAAGGTGTGTTAATGCTTCACTTCTATGGTACTATGTTCACAGATATTAATCAGCCTTTCAAGTTATATATTTTGGTCCTCTAGACTATTTTAGTTCCCTAGACTATTTTGTCTTCATGTTGGTGCTCTGCTATTTGTTTGTTAGTGTGTGTGAATGTGCCTAATAAGAGTGGGTAGAACAATATCCTGTGCAAATAATTTAATTATATTTGGCTAGTAGCATAACGAGGATATTATTATAATTAATTTTTGAGAATTGATCACATCTAGCTACTATTTAGCTATAGAATATTTCATTACTCAATGTTGCCATAGTAGTATGTTTTATTTTGGTTAACCTTATTTCATGCCTTTGCATAGCATCGACATTAATATTAATCCTAGCTAGTCATAATAGTAGCATATATTGGTGTGTGCTTTGCAAAACAGAGAATATCTATGCATGTATTGTCTTTATTAAATTTTGAACTGGTGAAAATAATTATAATAATATAAAATAATTTCAATTTCCAAATTAAAGCCATTTTTCCCGAGATCCAAGTTTTCTCAATAATGGATTCAGGTTTCAGTATTGGGAGATGGCAGGTACCACTTGGATACATATCATTTTATTAACAAGGCATCCTCTTCTTCTATTAAGTTTAACTAAGTTTAGTTTCCAAAGATCATTATTATTCAGAGAATGTTTAGAAAAATATTTACATATTATGTACCTACCTACAAAATTCAGAGAATTTGACTCAATAATTGTTATTTTATTATGCTAACTTGTCCATAAATCTCATGGTATAGGAACTTGATTGTAATTCTCCTACCAAAATTGTCATATTAATGTGCAATAGGATTAAGTAAAGCATATATATCTTGTGTTTGTGTTTTTGTCATCTATTCAAAGTTATATATTTTGGTCCTATAGACTATTTTAGCTCCTCAAAGTTTTACCATCTCTTTTTAGTTTTCTAGACTATTTTGTCTTCACGTTGGTACTCTACTATGGCGTGTTTAAATGGCAATTGAGCACCTGGCATTTGTAGACTGTGTAAGTGCCAAATTATCTGAACTAATGATACTTATGGTCATCATATATTTAATAGTTTTTAATTATGTATATTTGATAAATAGATCTTTATTTTGTTATTGGAGGTTAGCAAATAAAGTTGACAAGAAGCAAAATGAAATCAAGTGGGTGCATATTCAAAGTAAGTATTTTAAATTTATTCCTTAATTAGAATAAAGATTATAATATTGGTTTTATATATTGAATTAATTTTATTTTCTTAATACTATGTTATCATCTTTGATAAGGTAATAATATGTTTTTAATGCTTTATATTTTGAAGCTGGCCTTATACTTAAATTGTTATTTATACATATATTGTTATTAAATTTGCAGCATTTCACAAGTTTAGAGCCATATTTTAAGTAAGAGATAAGACATACACATAACATTTGGTCTAATTTTTTCCTAGAATTAACAAGATTAGAGTAAATAGTTTATATATATTTGTGTTGGAAATGCTTATATTTAGTTGATATCCAGTTTGTACTGGATGTATTTGTACTAATCTTTAGAACTGTTGTTATGTATTTATGTAGGTTTTATAATTAGTAAGGGATGTATATAGTTACGAGTGTTTAAAAAAAAAAACAAAACCCTTACAACCATAGTTATTTGTTATAAATGTGGCCAAAAATGCCATTTATGGACACAATTATGGTTAATAACTGTGGCCATAAATGGTGATCCTAACCATTTATGACCACAGGTCCGAGATAGACCTGTGGCCGTAAATGCATCTTTTCACCTGTGGTTGTAAATGTTATTTTTCGCCATAGTTCTATGAAGAATTATGGCAAAAAATGCCATTTACTACCACACACTATCTTCTGTCGCTAAAAATTTTTTAACTATGGCCAAAAACTCCATTTGCACTAGTGCCAATTTCTATTCCGCCTTACAGAATGGCACCTTCTGAGCTGAGAGAACTGAAGTCTCAATTGCAAGAACTATTAGATAAGGGATTCACCTGATGGGGAGCACCAGTACTTTTTGTGAAGAAAAAAGATGGGCCATTAAGACTTTGTATTGATTATCAACAACTTAATAAGGTGATGGTGAAAAATAAGTACCCATTGCCTCAGATCGATGATCTTTTTGATCAGATGCAAGGAGCTAAGTGCTTTTCCAAAATAGACTTGCGTTCGGGTTATCATCAGTTAAAGATCGAGAAGGAGGAGATACCTAAGATTGCATTTAGAACCTGATATGGTCATTATGAAATTCCTTGTAATGTCATTTAGGTTAACTAATGCACCGGTAGCATTCATGGATTTGATGAATCGAGTGTTTAGACCATTCCTTGACAAATTCGTGATCGTTTTCATTGATGATATTTTGATATACTCAAAGAGCCTAGAGGAGTATGAACATCACTTGCGGCTTGTTTTACAAACAATAAGGGAGCAATAACTTTATGCCAAGTTCTCTAAATGTAAATTTTGGCTTGATAAAGCTACCTTCTTAAGACACGGTGTTTCTAAAGATGGTATTCAGGTGGATCCAAGCAAAGTAGAAACGGTGCAGAATTGGCAAAGACCGACAACTGTTATAGAAATTCATAGTTTCTTGGGTCTTGCAGGATATTATCATTGTTTTGTCAAGGATTTCTCCAAAATAGCTACTCCACCGACGAGACTAACTCAGAAGAATGTGAAATTTGAATGGGATGACAAGTGTGAAGATAGTTTCCAAAAGTTAAAAGAGTGTTTAACTTCGACACCAGTCTTGAGTTTACCATCAGGCAGCAGAGGGTATGCGGTTTGTTATGATGCTTCTCGTGTGGGTCTAGGGTGTGTCTTAATGCAATATGGATGAGTTATTGCTTATTCCTCAAGGAAACTTAAGAAGCACGAGCAGAACTACCCAATTCACAATTTGGAGATGGCAACGGTTGTTTTTGCATTGAAGATCTGGCACCACTATCTTTATGGTGAGACTTATTGAGATTTATACTTATTATAAGAGTCTTAAATACATTTTTGAGTAAAGGATCTTAATTTTAGACAAAGAAGATGGATGGAGTTGCTTAAGAAATATGATTGTACAATTCTTTACCATCCTGGCAAAGCAAATGTTGTAGTTGATGCATTAAGTAGGAAACCTATGGGAAGTTTGGCGCATATGACTTTAGTAAGGAGGCCTTTAGTGCAAGAAATTCATAAGCTTGAACAGAGTGGAGTGAAGTTTGAGATTGTTGATAAGGGAGCATTTCTAACTCACGTATGAGCTTGTTCTTCTTTAATGGATCAGATTAAGAGTGCTCAATTTTTGGATCTAAAGTTATGCAAGTTAAAGGAAGCAGTCATAGTAGGAATTACACTAAGTTTGAAATTGACTAGGAAGGGAATTAAAGTGCAATGGTAAATTTTGCGTGCTACAAGAGGAAAATTTAAAGTGACTTATCTTGAAAGAGGCTCATCAATTCTGCGTATGCCGTTCATCTAGGAGCAACAAAAATGTATCAGGATTTGAAACAATTGTATTGGTGGGATGGCATAAAAAGGATGTGGCAGACTTTGTTTCACACTATTTGACATGCCAGCAAGTTAAGGCAGAACATCAGAAGTTAGCTAGATTACATCAACGATTAAAGATACCAGAGTGGAAATGGGAAAATATCATTATGGACTTTGTTACCGGGTTGCCTCGTATGTTGAAAGGACATGATTTTATTTGGGTTATTATTGATAGATTGACTAAATCAGCTCATTTCGTTCTAGTGAAGACAACTTATAATGTTGATAAGTATGCTAATTGTATATTGATGATATTGTATGGTTGCATGGGGTCCCAATATTGATAATTTCTAATAGAGGCCCTCAGTTTACTTCCCAATTTTGGAGATCTTTCCAAGACACTTTGGCTAGTTAACTGGATCTTAGTACTACTTTTCACCCATAAACAATGGTCAATCTGAGAGAACCATCCATATACTTGAAGATATGCTAAGGTCTTGCATTTTGGACTTTGGTGGTAGTTGGGATAAATACTTAGCCTTAGTGGAGTTCGCTTACAATAACAGTTATCAATCTAGCATGCAAATGGCTCCATATGAGGCCTTAAATGGCAGGCAATGTAGATCCCCTATTGGATGGTTTGATGTTGGCGATCCTAAGCTTTTGGGGCCAGATTTGGTACATAATGCTATTAAGAAAGTGAAAATAATTAGAGAAAGATTAATAACAGCTCAAAGTCAACAGAAGTCTTATGTTGATAATCGACGTCAGGAGTTATAATTCATTGTCAGGGATAAAGTATTTCTTAAGTTATCTCCTATGAAAGGGGAGATAAGGCTCGGGAAGAAAGGTAGCTACGCTCAAGGTATATAGGCCTATTTGAAATCTTAGAAAGAATTAGTTCAGTTGCTTATCATTTGGCGTTACTGCTTGAATTGTCAGGTATTCATTCGGTGTTTCATGTATTAATGCTGTGAAAATATTTATATGACCCTTCTCATGTGATAGAAACTTAAGGAATTCAGATAGACCCAGATTTAACTTACGAAGAAGTTCTTGTAGCTATTTTAGATCGACAAGTTAAGAAGTTACGGTTGAAAGAAATTGTTTTGGTGAAGGTGTTGTGGCGTAACCATTCTCAGGAAGAAGCTACATGGGAAGTTGAACGTGATATGCATGCTAAGTATCCACATCTATTTGAAAAAATGAGGTAAACACAAATTTAAATTTAGAGGACCGAATTTCCTAAGGAGGGGAGAATGTAATAATCCACAAAAAATTATAATAAAAATATAATTTAATTATTATTGTAGCATTTTAATTGTAGATATATTAATTTTTATGATAAATATGGCAATAAGGGTAGTTGGTACAATGGAAGCTATGTAGGTGCTCTTCTTATCTTGTCACGAGTTCGAATACCAGACAGCAAAAAAAATGATGTTTTATTTTTTGTTTTTTTCATATGAAATTATAGAATAGCCCTTCCTTCCAATTTAGATAAAATCTTCAACCTCTTTGGATTTTTCCAAATCTGCTGATAGAGACAGAGCTCAAACCATCCTCTCATCTTTGTAAATCCTTCGTTCTCGTCCATCATCTCAGTGTCTTCAGTGTGAGTCTCAATTGCACCGTGAGTTCAGTGCTTTCATCTTCGCATGCTATTGAGTTTCCTTCCTCCATTTTGTCATCCCTATCATTATGCCATTGTTGCGCAAGAGCTGAGTCACTGGTGTGTTTGCTTCTACTTTGTCCTCACTAGTTAGTTAGTTGTGATTTTTATTTTTCTTTCTTTGTTCCAGACTATGAGTTTCCTCTTTGTTTGCATCCTCCTCACTGCGTGATTACATAAGCCTCATTATTCATTGTTCATACACGAGATTGTCTGCTCCTTGCTCTGTTTGTGCGACGTGAGTCATTTAAGATAGAAGCCTTGACCTTTTAGCTTGTTCTTTGAAGAATATATGTTGGGAGAGTTGATTAGTTAGTGTGAGAGTTTCATTTGGGTGGCTGTTATTTTTCCACTGCACTTGCTGTCTTCTTCTCACCCTAAGTCATCCATGTTCAAATAGGTGCTGGGATGAGAAACCAAGTTATTAGAACTGCTATTGGTGCTGTTGCAGGCTTGATTTGTTGTTGCTGATTCAGTTTCTCTCATTTCTTGCAAGCTGTGTTCGGTTCTACCTCTCCCCTGTCCAGCCATCCACTTCGTTTCATTCCTCTTTGCTTTCCATTATGGTGATCTAAGGTGAGGAAGCTTTACATAGTGTCTTCTCTTGCTTTTTGTAAGTATGAACTGAAGATTAGAGTTGCAAAAATTTATCTCCTCTGTTGCTGTCCGTGACTGCATATATGGATATATGAGAAGAAGAATTTTGATTTTAAGTGGTAATTTGTGGCAGTAGGAGGAAGGATATGATGTTGTTGATTGAAGTTTTCAATTGAAATAAATGGATTATTCATATTGTAAGGTTTATGGAAGCTAAAATCTAGGAGTAAAGATTAATTTTAACTTAGAAAATTATGCCCATAAAGTGTTTAATAAAATGCCTAATAGGAGAGATATGTTAGTAGAGAAGCTATTAAATTATGAATGATAATGCGTGGGTCAACTTTCTAAAGTATGAATGTTAATTTTAAAATTTTAGATGATGGTTTGATTTAGAAATGTGTTAAAAATTTCATTTATTGATATCTTGATATGGTCTGAGGAAGAGCAGGACCCTATTAGTAGAGAAGCTATTAAATTATGAATGATAATGCGTGGGTCAACTTTCTAAAGCATGAATGTTAATTTTAAAATTTTAGATGATGGGGTTGATTTAGAATTATGTTAAAAATTTCATTTATTGATATCCTGATAGGGTGTGAGGAAGAATAGGACCCTGACCAGCATTAAAGGCAAGACACTTTTGAGAATTTGAAGCTCTGACAAGTAAGTGAATAGAATTTCATTTAATTTATTTTTAATAAGTCTTTCACTGAAATATTTTATTTTTATGAGTTACATTAATTTTGAAAATTATGGGACGTTGATGAAGGATAAATAAATTATGATATGTGCATTCATTTATTCTAAAAAAAAATTTCAAGGTTGATGAAAGTATTCTTGTATGGTTGTTAAACTTTGAAATTTATTGGCTACCGAGTTAATGCAAGTTTGTTATTAGCCATAAAGTATGATTTTGACAAATTTTGAGATTTGAAATAATTCATGCGAGTTTGGCATTGACAATGATAATTTATTACGATAATTATTTTTCTCGCATATTTGAAGTGTGATTTTAAAAGAACTCTAAACAGAACATTGCTGCTAATGGCAGTTTCATTAGCCCGTAGTGCATTGTGGTTGAACACTAGCTAGTTTGTCTTATGAGCTTTATTCTCACGTTTGATGTTCATGAGCTTTGTACCCGCATTTGATTTTGTGGCTTGAGCCGCATTTGGTTAGTATTACCTTCGTGGATTGTGTGTGTATGTTTGTTTTGTAACTTCGGCTATATTTAGTTACTTACCCTCATGGACTGTGTGTCCACATTTGTTTTTGTGGCATTAATCGTATTTGGTTATTTACCCTCATGGACTGTGTGTTCACATTTGTTACCTATTCTATTGAGTTCTCAAAATTCTAAATGTTCATTAATTTGCATTTTCAAAATTTACATGATTTTGGCTAGCAGTTATATCACTTTGATTTATGTGTGAATAAATGGTTTTCTTTAAGCATGAAAAATAAATTGCTTCTAATTTACTCTCATTTTACGATTATGGAGACGACTTATAGACTTACAAATTTCTTTTGTTGAATTATTTTTAATTAGTTTACCCCATTATTAGAGTTTGTTAGTCTAAATTTTAAAATTTTAATTTGAAAATGTCACTGAAAAACTTATTTTGGCCTAAATTTATTAGCTGGCGCTGATTTCACCATCGACCTCTAAAGGGCAATATAACTACATTTGGTGGAAATTTTGGTTGGTACTATTATTTTTGATGAAAATATGTAAGTCTTATGTATTTTGATTTAAAAGAAAGATTAGTGCTCTACATAGATGTTGTTAGGATTTTATTTTGATCTATTATACTGTTTCTGGCTGGAAGGAGCTAAGCTCTTGATTGATACTGTATTCTGTGAAAAGTTTCGTTGTACAATTTTAGGAGATCCTATTTACAAGGGAGGCTACCAAAATTTCTACATAGATGTTGAAGTCTTGAATGACAATTAATATTAAAAGTGTTAGAATTTCTATATGATCTAATTATTTCTTTTTAGAAAACAGAATAAATTTTCATTTTAAGGCTTATGGAAATACGTGATGCAGTTTATACCCTTGCCGATCACCCTCTATTTTCGGGGCTTGACAGCACCTTCAGTGGTAGAATCACCCAGTCAAAAGCATTCTGTCCCACCTTTGCACTGACTTCCTGAGTGCACCTTCAATGATCGGGTTGTCATTACTCTAACACCACATCTCATAGATGCTAAGGAGCTAAAATGTCCAATACTGCACCCTTATGAGCACTAAGGAGATAATCTCTAACACCGCATCTCAATTAGTACTAAGGAGATAAAATTCTCCAACACCGTAAACCGTTGAGCACGAAGAAGAATATATGCCATATAGATTTCTCACTACTTCTCCTTGTGGGTGAACTCCTATTCCTATGATCTTGCTCGCATACAAATAAGTGTTTTATATTCTGTTGCTCACCATAAGTACACGAGTCATTGTTAGTAATATAATGAAAGTAAAGTATCGTTCCTTAGAGAATTTGTTTAAAAACAATGATCAAATAAAAGATTAAGTGAGTTCAATTAAGTTGAGCCAAACATAATTAGGAAAAAGTTAATTTTGCAAACTAAACTAATACTAGAAAATAAAGAAGCAATTGATTCATACTCTTCAAACATAAATTGGGACCTAGGATTATTTATCTCCTTATATTTTATAACACCAAAATTATCTCCTCTCATAAATGCTTTTAATGAAAATAAGTGCTAACTTAGAGTTCTAAAAATACTTGGACAAGCTCTCTCAAATTATGAATAAGTGTTTAGTTAAATCAATTGTCCAATCATTTGTTATAATTAATAAAATTTAATTTTAAGCACCAACCTTAATGTAGCTATGCAAGGCTAGCAAGTATATATCTATTTTACTAGTAAAACTATCCATTCAACATGTAAATATCAAGTTCTTGCATAATTTTACTCAAGTTCTACACTCAATCTAGCCATCTCAAATATCAATTAAGTGAACTCAATATCTAAATGGTGGCCAATCACTTAGAAGCATTAAGGTAAGAGTAAAATAAACACATATATCATTAATCACAAAGAGAGGAGGAACTTAATGTTAATCCATACAAAGGTTCAAAATAATCCTAGAGCAACGAGTTTAGCTCCTCATAAACATCAAAAAGCTACAAATATACAAGATATTCATAGCCAGTACAAGATTACAAGAAGGAAAGAGAAGAGGAATAGAAAAACTAAAGAAAAGAAGCTCCAAACATCTTCAAAACTCTATTTCCTTACTTCAAGCACTTTCAATGCCTAAACCCTAGCACACCCAAGCTCTAAATGTGTTTAAACGTTTGAAAAATGCATTCTGGGTTGACCTTTCAACATATATATGTCATAGCCAACTAATTTTTGATAAATAAAACGCAGCATTTTTCTGACAGCAGTGAAAGTCGCAAACGAAATCGTGACTTTCTGACGACTTTGGCATTTTTGAATTGTTTTTGTAATGAATGAAATTTATCCTTTTTACACTTGATTTCTTCATCCAAAAGCCTTCCAAAAACATCAATAAAGTTTCAAAAATGCATCTAATCAAATCTTAAACCAAAAATAACACAAAATTAGACCGAAAATATTAAATTAAAGCTAAGAATACAAACTCAAAGCAAAATGCACATTTTTTTAATTTGAAAAATAAAAGTATATACAAATAAGGCAAAATGGATTAAAATTTAAGGAAAATGTGATCAAATAACATGAAATTTTAGAAGTTAACATATTCAAATTCATATATATAGTTATATATCGTATATTCCCAAAAACTTTTTTATTTGAAATCTTTTTCATGCAACAATCATTTATGAAAAATGATAATAAAATCTCTTTGAATTATGTAAATGATAGTTTAGTCCCTTGAAATGTCATAATTGTTGGATAGGGAGCGCAGCGGAAGAATAAAAAATTAAATTCCTATCCTGATATGGATTGAATGAACTCATTTAAGCTAAAAGGATAAAAGAATTACCTTTTAATTTTGAGCTCCTCATATGTTATCTGCAAGTAATTGGATCTCAAGAGATGATAACATAGATTTGCTCTTTCTACTAGTATCCACACAAATAGCTATTAACTCAAATGGCATGCTAGCGTTTAAAACGTCTGTCCATTTTCTTAAACGTCAAACTACTCTTCTCTAGGGTTTTTCCATGGCTTTCAATGTGTTTTGCCATCAGAACTTTTTCTGACTCTCTCAAAAAACTCATTGAGGCAAATCCCAATCTATAATATGTATAGAATAGGGTTTTTGCCTTCTTATTCAAGAGCTAACAAAGAAAAATAGATTAAATTTATTTCATAAATAAAATCTATAATATCATATCTAATTTGAATTTATCTTCAAAGTTTAAATTATAGAATTGATATGATATTATCTTGTATCATATTAGTTATTAAATTTAATTGATTATATAGAATTAAATTTAAAACTAACACAAGATAATATAATATAATATAATATCACATATACATATCATATTATATATATATATACACAAATATATATATATATATATATATACATACATACATACATACATCAGATATATATATTTTGAATGTATATATATAATTATATTTTGAATTTTTTATTTCATATATTTATATATAAATATTTATTAAATAAATATTTAAATAAATATATATATATATATAAAATTCATTCACCCTAGATTAAAGCATTGAGTCTAGACATATTTTTGATTGAATGAATTTAGACATTATAGTTCGAGTTGGATTGTTTTTATGTGTGAGCTTGTAGGCCCATATGAAGTTGGGAATAAGCTAATTACGCTACTAGCTCACAAGTTACAAGTGGCATTTACCAAGACATTGCAATTACGCAATTCATATGGGGATTGATGATCCGATGCAATCTATCATATAATTGTGTCACATCTCTTTTATCACATGATATTTCGATCAAGTGTGAGACATGAAATTGTCATTCTCCTTTACATGATTATTACTTTCTCGATCTATGAGTAGACTGACTATAACAATAAAAATCTCTTTCCATTGTAGTATGACCATGCATTTTCTCAAGTCTTACTCATTAATGGGCCCAATAATATCTCTTAAATAAGGTGAGGGACAAATTCTCTCTTGATCACTGATATTCCTCTGCATGAATATCACTAAACTCAATCATAGCCTTTAAGATTATCCAATCAAAGGTGACTTTTAACTAGGTCAAAATTCAATGGTCATCATATAGGAATCCATGATGATCTTAGGTTAAAGGGCTTAGTGATATGGTTACATATGAGATAAGCTTATGACTTGTACTATGAAGCTTTCTCATAGCGGGTCGATCTAGCACCTTGTAATCTTTCAAATGCCTTCGACTTTGATTTATATCTCTATAATCAATCAAAGTATACTTATTTTATTTCATCTATAATCCCTCGTAGATGACTGATCTGGAACATTTAGGACAATCACTATAGTTTGTCCAAGATATAATTATCATGGTGAACATGCAATCCATATGATAACAAAAGAGAAATTCATTGAATAATAATATGCATAGTACAATGATTAGCCATAGAGCACAATTTCCAACAATAATTCCTTGAAGTTCCTCGAGACTTTTTTGTTATTAAAGAATTAAGGAAAATGACCACATTTCCTTAGTTCAAGATTTCAAATGTGAACTTATGAATTGCTGATGCTTTCTTGTGATTTTAAGAAGACAAGTTGTAAATCTTAAAATAAAACTTATAATGGTAATTGATATTTGCAACACTTGAGGAATATTAGGATTTCAAATGCGAACTTGTGAATAGCTATTGAATTCTTATGATTTTAAGAAGAAAAGTTATGAATTTTAGGACAAAAATTGTGAATGACAATTGATTTTTGTAGCACTTGTGCAATATTAGGATTTCAAATGTAAACTTGTGAATTGTTATTGAATTCTTGCAATTTTAAGAAAAGTTGTGAATCTTGGAGCAAATCTTGTGAATGGAAATTGATATTTGAACTAAGGGTAATTTTGTCATTTATATTAATTCTTTAATGATAAAAAAGTCCTTAGGGACTTTATTGGCATTATGATATTTTGAGGGACCAAATTGTCATTTATATAATTCGAAGGAATTTTATTGTCATTTTTCCATCATTTATTTTCTCAAAACATGCACAATTTAAAATAATTTCATGCTGTTGCTATAATACTCACAAGCAGTTATAATAGACAATCAAATAGAGTAAGTTGTTCAGTTACCTCAACTCTTCTGTCACAAGAAAAGGTTACTCATGGATTATTCCCAATAGTTAATATCCCCATATGTTTTATCTCTTGAGTTATAGATGCAACACGACAATCTACATACAATTAGTACTATTTAGTCAATTAATTAATCAAATTGACCACAAGTACTAATTATCATCTACAGTCACCTTTAACTATTCTTTCCCTTTTATTTGGTCAATTTAGGCTCATTACATTCCAATCACACCCCGTTTTACCACTTCTATCAATCTTAATACACTTCTTTCACAACTTCATTCCTATTTCCCTTTTAGTTTAGAGCTAATTTAAGCTTATAGCTTCAAAGCTTTACTGTTTAATTCTAACTTAGTCATAAAACCTTAATTTAATTCTTGAGAACCTTTTTATTATAAAAGCGTAAGAAACACATCCCTTAAAACTTTTTGATTCAAATTTTTTGTAACTTATACTAAGAGAAATTAGGATAGAATTGAAGCTGAGGGCGGTACGAAACTTACTCAGTAAGCTAATGGTTAGAAATGTCTCTTGAGGCTTTAGAAATTGATGCCCTACATAGCTTTGGGTTTTCCACCTTTCTTCCTCACGTTTCCTCTCTTTTCTCACCAAAAACCATGAGCTTCCACATCCTTATTAATCAATTTTCTGAGCCATGCACTGCGGTGCATGCATCTTGTATTGCGGTGTGTGGCATAGTGAGGTAAATTCTTATTGCACGCACATGCTTCATCCAAAACATGACTCTTTCACTTGAATCTGTTCATTAAACATTCCAAAGAGTCAAAATACTAAATTGTCATCCTATATCCTAATCACTCACTAATTTACCAATTTATCCCTAATTAGAAATTAATTTCATATTAAAAAATCAAGATGTTGCATAAGACATCTATTCTTGAGGAGCATATAGTAGTTTATACGCTCTGTGAGTAAATAATGTCACTTATATGCCAAGAATGTCCTCAAAGAACTGGTGAGTTGGATTAATGCCTCTGTAGATGCAATTGACAACATCCATGGAATTTAAGAAAATATATATCTTTTTAAGTTCAGATCCATGCAAAGTTTTAAGCCACATTTGATGGCTTTAATTTTTATTGGTGGATCACCCAAGCTACATATAAAACCACCTAGCTATTCACCTTTGTAATTTCTAACTAATCCTCCCCATGCTGTACTTTAAATTGGATGAGCGACGCATCCACATCCGCATGAACTTTATCTTATGTTGGGGCAGTCCAATTGTAGTCATAGATGGTTTTGTTGTTGTAATAAATTATGAGAGAACCTAGGTCTCTTTCCTTTATTAATCTCTTTATGCACATACATTGCGATTGTCTCTTGGAATGTGGTTAGTTCCTTCAAAAACATCTTGACATCTATGCACTTATAATAACTAGCATATGTGTTTGACTAAGGTTGGCACTACCCTAGCAAAATAATACTAAGCTATACTAATGTAGTACTAATATGAATCTAGGTCGATCTCTACGAGGACACTTAGTTGGAAATTTAGGTTTGAAGTGTGTTAAGTAAAAAGGTGTGGGACATATTTAAAACACAAAACTAATTAAGCTAATTAACCTAATTCTAAGGTGAATGGAGTAGGTGTGTGTAAACCTTTTAAAAGTAGAAACTTGTATGTGGAATTAGTCACCTATCCTCGTTTGATTACAACCTAGCTAGTTTGGTTTTTTCTTTCTTCTCTTTAGTTTTAGTGACTTACTTATATTAACTAAGACTTAGCTAATACCTTGACCAACCCCAATCCAAGATTATGGTCTTAGAATGAGCCAAAGAAAAGCTAGCATTAAGCCTAACCAAAGTGTTACAAACATGAGTTAATTAGGTCAAGCACATATGAAGGAATCAACATGCTCAAAATTATGATTCATGAAGATATTCACAAGCATTCAAGTTGACAAGATTATGACAAGCAAGAAAACATGTTAAACTCATTAGGCTAACCCAGATTATGAATCAACTTGAAGAGGTCAAAATTATGCACTAGACATAACAAAACTCAAGTTGCAACAAGCTTCTCTCAATCAAATGAATCATCACTCAGATTACAAGATCAAAGAGTCATACAAATTTGTAGTTTTAGAGAGAGAAATTAGAGAAGAAATTCAAATTCAACTAGAAAAACAAACAAACTTAAGGTTTTCTTCTCCAATAGTAGCTCCTTCAAGAATCTAGCCTTGCATTTTCAAGTGATGAACAAGATGAAGCTCCAAGATTATGGTCTTGTTCACTATGATTTTGCCCTATGATAGCTTGGTTTGATCCTTGAGAAAGCTATTAAATTATGTAGAGGAAGAAAAGAGGAAGAGAATGGTGGTGGTTTGGTGAAATTTGAATGGTTAGATTTGATGAACTTGAGGTTTTAAATTTAAAAATATGAGTGAATGATCTAAAAATCTAAACCTAAGCTAGCTAAGAAGTGTTTGGGACGAAATTATGGTGGTCTACTTGCTAAACAAGTTGCCACAAAACTCAAACAAGTTATTAGGTTAAGTAAGGTTAAGGGTAATTTAGGTTGCAAGTCAACTTGGGTGATAATTCCAATATAGCTCTTCTTATCCCATATGTGCATGAACATGATAAGCTCTTATGTTCTCTTAATTACCTTGGAATTCACTCCTAATGCCATTCAAATTCATATCTAAAATTTGTTCCAAGTTTCTGAAACACATTGCAATTATTTTAAACTTTGACAAGTCAACTTAATCCCTTATGTGCAAGTGCATGGAACCTTTATGTGTGCCTCATGAACTTGATAAATCACACCATTTTGAAGCCCATTCAGGTCTGAAATTTTGCTTTCCTTAGCTCCCCCATATGCCAAACCAAGTCTCAAACCAAAGCCTCTTCCATGCAAAGTGTCACCTAAGATAACAATATGAAATTTAACTAAGTTATTTTGCATATGTGATAATTATGAAAATATTCAAACCCTAATATCTTTTTGCATATATTTTTAAAATTCATTCAAAACTTCACAAACACACATGAGAAAATTAAGGGGCCATGCATGCATGCAAACTAGGTTAAATTTACCAAATTGACAAGTCAACCCAAAATGTTGACTTTTTAAACCTATATTGAAATGTGACTTTTAAGATCAAATATTTCAACTTTAATGGACATAAAACTAATGCACACATCAAATTCCAAATTTGTTCTTGAATTATTAGCAAAGTGCAAAATAACAAAAATACCCCTAATATATACACTTTCTCACTAGGGCCTAAAACCCTAATTTAACACTAAGAATGCACATTTTAGGGTTTTCCATCCTGAAATGTCGTCTTAAATGTCTAAGAAAAGTGTGTAACAAATATGACCTATCATGTTTCCAAATACTTTGATCTAGGGCTAATTTTAAAACATGACCCCCACTAAGATGGCGGGTTCTACTCTAGCTTATCCATTTTTATAAGCTGCATGAGAAAAAGTGGTCATAATAAATAGGATAAATAATTTTCTTCTATGTATTTTTTTCTTTCAGGCATTCCCTCAACATGTGAATAGTGTCTTCATCAAGGTCATACTAAAAAAAGACAATAGGCATTATTAGTAAAACCTCTCCTTGCTTTCAGTTGGTTACTAGAGATTCTCTTATGTAGGACCTTACTAAAAGAAGAAGTTCATTTTCTTTGACATAAGCTACTTCCACAATGTTTTCCAAATCGAGTTCCTATTCTACTAGAAGGATTCCCTCTGTTGGTTAATGGGGATTTGAACACAAAGGATTCTATTGACAACATTCGGGGAAAAGTACAAGACAACAACTCCCTATTCTAGATACATGAAGGAAGAAGAAAATCATAAACCTTTGCTTAAGGATCTAAGGGGTCTTATAGTTGATCACATTATCAATTAAGGGTTGTTTTAATGGAGCCCATTGTTCCCACTAAAACTTAGTTGAGGCACCATTATTAATCTTTTTACTTACTCAATGGTAGAACTCCTCCTAGATGTTAGATATAATATTTTAAACATGGAACATAGTTTTCTTATTAGCCATTAAAGGGAGATATTGATAAGAGCTAGTTGCACACCATTCAAAATAGTTTCTAGATTCTACCATAATATAGCACAAGGGTCAGCACTAGTCATCTCCCTAATGAGTGACCTAATTCAATTGTGAGGTTACTAAGTGGATAAATTTCCTAAGTGTTTGAGGTTTAAATTATACTAAGCTATCTAAAACACTAATGAATTACCCTATGTCAATTGTGGAGATCCCTAAGAATTCAATGATAGAGATTTCATTATCCATTAAAGTATTTAACTAAGAACCCATTCCTCACTAGATCAAGCTCCTCCTAGTTTTCAATTAAACCTAGTTGGATTAGCTAGTTAACCTAACTAAATTCCCTAGATTAAGGTGAATAAAATCTTGACTAACCTACTAAATTAAGTGTCCTAGTATGTTTCTTCTACCCTTAGTCACAGTCAAGCATGGTTTAGACATATGAATATCACAAAATTATGCAACACTTTATTACAAGTTTATAAACTAACCCCCAAGATTATGTAAAGGCAATTCAAAGAATATTCTTATTAATTCAACACAAGATTATGTATTAACTCAATATGGCCAAAATTCATGGCATCAAACAAAGTAATGGAATAAAGTCAACAAGCATTTTCTCACTAAACAAGTTGAAAATCTCAAATTACAATTAAAAGTTAATCAAATCACAACCTAAGTCTAGAATTACAACTTAAAGAAAAATTAAGATAATCTAGGTTAGAAGATCCCTTTGTGTGATTTGGTTGAGAATTGAGAGAGACATGAGTGGATGATTGGGTGAGAAAATAGAAGAACAAGTGAGAAAGTGAGAGAAAATGTTTGAAGATGGGAAACTTAGTGTGTGATCTATAACATCCTGATTTTTCTAATCATGTAATTAGTTGTTAATCAGGGGTGAATTAATAATTAGAAAATAATTAAAAATTTGGATGATTACTTGGTTATTTAACTCATTGGGATGTTGATAGACCCTATGGTACAGATGACATGGCATTAATGACAACAAAGCTTGAGGATAGTAATTATGAGTATGGTGGCATGAAAAGAGCCTAAGGCAAAGAGCAAGAGCCCAACACTTCCAATCTAATATGCCTAAAGGCCCTTTACAACATATTGGAAGTTCAATGACAAGAACTCGAACTAAAGCTATAAAGCAAGCCTTGTTTAGTCTTGTGTAAGAAGTCCAAGAACTTGAAGAGCATTGGGGCACTCCTCTCAAGCCTAAAGGAGAGCCTCTAAATGTGTATGATGTGCTTAAGATCCAAATTCATGAAGAGTTAAGCCCAAGAAATGCAAACCCTAACCTAATGCAAGGAGGAAACAACAAGTTGAGCTTCTTGCAAGCAGGAGGTATGAAACCCTAATGAAGAAGTCAAGGGGGTGTGATTTTAAATCCTTTATGATCCCTTAATTGTCTCCTAAATTATTTCCTATTTTAATGGTCCTTTGACTTGACTCTCTTGCTTAAAGAGCAAGACTAGTCATAGTTTTCTATTTTGAGTCTAGTCAAAGATTAGGATTAATTATATTATTTTAATTTCTAAGTTTTGTAATTTCATAATTTTAGGATCACATCTTCTAAATTATGTGGCTGAATATTATTTTATATTATTTTCTTTCTTCTTTTAGTATTAGGAAACTAGGTTATTAATTTTAGGAAATAATCTTCTCTATAAGCCTATATATATTAGGCATGCTCTCTTGTAAACAGGAGAGAAGTTGAATGAAATTATTCATTTTAGAGTTTATAACTCTTGTGAGCTTTAGTACTTTGTGGTGGCATCCTGTGTGAGAAACAGACGTGATCAAGAGCGTGATCAACTATTGTGGTGTCTTCGAAGGTTGAGGTTCCTAGAGGCAAGTGCTCTTGAGGATCTTATCCTTGATCTTTATCCCATTGTTTATTTCATTTATTTCTTTATTTTTGTCATAAATTTCATACCTTTCTTTTGGTTCTTGTGTTTGTTGTGTTTCGGGTTCTGTCCCTAAACTAGCATAATTCTGCTTCTGCATCCCCTATCAGATTAGTATTAGAGCTTTGGTTGCTAGTTTGCTAGTTGTGGTTCGAATTCTTGGCCTTTCTTCATCTTCTTCATCTTGAGTTGTTTCTTTTTGTGAGCATCTCTTATCTACCCCATCTACTTCTATTTTTTAGTTTTCTCTTCTTCATCGTTGTGACTTTTTTATCTTATGTAAGTTTTCATTTTATTAGCCTTCTCAAAAAAAAAGGAGAAAAAATACCTAGAAATTTTTGCAAAAAAGGAAAAAAAAATGTGTTAGTGTGTTGAAAAAAAGGAAAAAAGTTCAAAAATTTAAAAAAATACAAAAAAAAAAACAATATTTTGGTGAGTTGTGACCATAGAAAAAAGGTTATTCTTAAACTCCAATCACTAATAGGTTGCCTAAAGAGAAAAGTCAACTTGGGTGGTAATGGTAAGAAAGTCTTCTACTGGTTACTTTCTTATTTTTAATTTTTTAGAGTAACACTTTTTCAAATTCTCTACTCTTCTAATTTTGTTCTTTGTGCTACTCTCTATTCTATTAGCTTTGATAGAACACATTTGTTACCCACTTTTATTTGTCAATTAGGACCATTTTATTAATGATTTATCACCTTCAAGTGCACACATTGCATTAGATTTGGAACTTTGCCTAAGTTTCTAATTCAGTGCACTAGGGGCATTTTGGTCCAAAAAATGAACTTTTGAGAAAATGTACAAGAAAAATTGACAAAGTGCATTTTATGTCCAGTTGATGAATGGTGAAATTATATTTTTAAAATTCATTTTAGTTTGGGAGTAATTAAATAAAAAAGTCAACACTTTCTTAAGTGTCTTAGTTTGTCCTAGTTTTTGGTTTGCCTTTGTGTGAAATTTTTTATATAATTTTGTGCAGCCTAAAACTTGGTTAATTTAATAAATTCTCCCTTCTAATTATGAATTTAATTCTGGACATGAATTAGATTTTATTATATCATATGCTATTTAATTGAATTGATTATGTGATTTATGTGACATAGGTGGCATGTGACTTGTGCATCAATTGGGCAATTGAGGTCAACACTCCTTGAGGACAATGGCTGATGGTTTGCACGTGAATTATGATTATTTTGAGGGATTAGATCAGCTAAAATGATGTGGATGACACATGGGAAATTAGGCACACATTGGAATCATCTACAAACCAATAGGAAGTTGCCACCTTGCAAGTGTGACAAGGCTCCCATTTACATTTTAATTTCTTTTTCCTTATTTTAATTAAGCTTCAGCTGATGGGAGACACCAAGGAGCACGCCATTTTAAGTCCCAAATGGGATCCAACACATATCTCATTCATCTTCCACATTCTCTCTCTCTTGTTCATAGTGTTCTTCATTTTCTCTCTTTTGTTCTTCATTTTCCAGCACCCTAACCTCCATTTTCAGCCACCAAACCTCCACAAAACTCATACCATTCTTCTCCTCTCTTCATTTTCGTTCCATCCCTTCCATTTTCACAAGGATTGAAGCTCATTTCCATCATTCAAGAGCTATGGAGTTTGGCCTTCACAAGCAATCACTAGGGTTCTTGAAGATGAAGATTGGCTAAGTTTCTTTGTGGAATCCTAGAGAGATGAAGATGGAGGATGAGTCTTGAGCTTCAAATTGGCTAAGTTCTTTTGTTTCCTATCCTCTTCTCTTTTTACTAGATGGTTAGATTCCTTAATCTAGGGTTTAATCATCTTAGCTTATAAATTCTAATTTGAATTTGATGTTGATGTAAAGAGAGAGGATTGTTTCATTTAATTTCTTCCTTGGACAGCCATGACTGAATTTTGCCACTCTTTGTTTGGCACATAATCTTGTGTTTTTCAATTAGTGAATTTCTTGTGTTAATATTGCATAATCTTGTGGTGTTAATGCTTGTGTTGTTGAGTAGCTTGACATAATCTTGTGGTTGCTCAATTTATGTGTTTGACCATGGCTGTTGAGAGAGGATTTTGAGTGAATCACTTGGCTAATGTCTTCACCAATTGGTTAATTGAACTAGGGACTTTAATCTAAGACCTAGGGAGGTTAGCTAATTAGGTTAATTGGCTTAGGATAATTTTCTTAAGTCATGACAGCTTTAGTCAAGAGGAAAGGGAAGCTAAACTTAGCCTAATCATGAGAAGATAATGAGTCCAAAATCAACTAATCTCTAGGGTTCCATTATTGTAAAAAGGGAAGTTCATTTCACTCACTTTCACTAGCATTTTAATTACTTGCACATTAGGTAATTAGTTTAGATAATTAGCTAGGTAACTAAATTCCTACAAACTTTGGTTGATTTATTTCACTAGATAACTTTCAATTAGACTTAAAACCATTCCTTGGGAGATGACCTAGGGTTGGCCCTATATTGCATTAGGGTTAGCTTTAGTGTAATTTTGAGGATAAGCGACTAATTTCCTATCAAAATTTTGGCGCCGTTGCCGGGGAATGGTTTAAGTTTAATTCTAAGGTTGTTTAGTACTTAATTTACATTTTTAGTGTTCCTGGAAAATTTTTTGAAAAATTATAAAATTGTGTTTTGTGTTTTGTTTAGTGTTTTTTGTGTGTTTTGAGTGTGTTTTTATTCTGTTTTGAAAAAGAAAAAAAAAATTTAGTGCAATTTTCGTTGGTTTGGTGTAGAGCTGAAAATACTCTGTTTCTAGTGTCTCTGTCTGAAATTGAAAAATTAACTGGGAATGAGTCTGAGGGAATTTGAACTTGAAATTTATTTCATTGAAAGCTCTATATCTTAGCTTCACTTTAAAATTGGTTTGGTCAATTTTGGACGGGAAGTGTCCTGTGGAAATTTTACAATCTAACAAGGTCCAGGGAGCCATTACAGAGGATTCCCAAACCCTGTTTCAACTTTGAGTTAGCATATCTTCCTCTTTGTGCGTTCAAATTGATTGATTCCAGTTTCATTTTTCTTATCACTGTCTTATCTTTGTTTCTTGTGTTTAGGATTTTCTTCAATTTTTCCATTTTCCTATTTGAAAGTTTGTTAGAAGCTCTGAAGGTCTTCTGGACGAAATCCTGTTTCTCCAGACTTGAGGACCAACTTGTGAAAAATTTTGGAACGATTGGGAAGATTGGGAAGGATTTTTAATCTAAAAGTTTTATATAATTTTCCTGTATATCTCTTGTGTTTCTCATAAAAGTTTCAGGGGAATTTATCATGTGGATTTGCTGATAGAAAATTCACAAGTTCACTGTCTCCAGAGAGCCTACTGTGCGAATTCCAGAATTGCCAAAGCTTCTTGATTGAGCATTTCTAACTCTCTTTCTACTTGTTTGGTGTTTTTTTTTTTTTTCATTTTGTTGCTATTGAGTTTAATAAAAAAAATAAAAAAAAAATTATTTCTCTTGCTTTTGTGTGTTTTGAATTGTTTCATGTTGATTTGCATTTTAGTTTAGTTTGTTCTTTGTTCTTATTTTTTTGAGCTTGATTAGTGCATGACCCGAAGAAAACATACCTCTTTTGTTGAATTAGATCCAGAAATTGAAAGAACTATTTCTAGATTGAGAAGATCACAACCTATTCTTGATTCTCATTTGGTTTGTAATTCAACAATGGAAGGTATCTTAGGACATGAGCATGTGCATAATGAGGGCCATGGGAATGGGAATGAGAATTTGCATGATGATGGCCATGTTAATAATGAATTTGAAGGCTTGCATAACCCTAGAGAGGAGAGGAGCATTAGGCAATTAACTCAACCTAATTGGCATGATAATCCTTATGGCTTATATGTTCCTCCTACTAATGTTCAATTTGAAATTAAATCCTCCTTGATTAATGCATTGCCTAAATTTCATGGGTTACCAGGAGAGGATTGCCATAGGTTTTTGCATACTCTCCTATTGGTTTGTGATACTATGAAGCCTATGCATGTAAATGTTGATGATGTTCAAGCTAAGGCTTTTGTATTTTCTCTTGAAGGTTTAGCAAAGGAGTGGTATTTCAACTACCCTTCTTATGTGAAAGTGAGCACATGGGCCGAGCTAAGAAGACTCTTCTTAGATAAATTCTTTCCAAATTCCAAGGTCACCAATTTGAGGAAGCAAATCTATGGGGTCCAACAAGGAGAGGATGAGAGTCTCTATGAGTATTGGACTAGATTCCAAGGCCTTTTGGCTAAATGCCCACACCATCAAATTTCTAGTGAGAATTTAGTCCAATATTTCTATGAGGGCTTGATTCCAAGAGACAAAGTTAACATTGATGCCGCTAGTGGTGGATGCTTGATTGACCTCACTTCCTTAAAGGCTTGGGAACTAATTGACAAGATGGCTTCAAGTGGTGCTCAATACTCTACAAGGGAAAAGAGAAATGTGAATATGGTAGGTTCCTCAGTTCTTAATGATTCATATGTGGACTTGCTAGCTGCCAAGATTGGGAGAATGTTGGCTCCACAAATATCTCAAGTGAGCAATGTAAGTACTTCTCAAGCACTTGTCCTTATTCTTGTACTTTTTGTGACTCACCTATGCATGTAGAAAGCAATTGTCCTATTAAGTTTGAACAAGTAAATGCTATCTACAATGGAAAACAATCCTATGGTGGGAGGCAAGGGCAAGGAGCTTATTCTAATACTTACAACCCTTCATGGAGAGACCATCCTAATTTCTCCTATTCAAATCCAAATGTGGCTTTACAAGACAATCAACAAAGAGGATCCTATCAAAACACCTTTGGCCGTGACCCTCCACCTCATTTGTCTCAAGGTAGCTCTTCTCAAAGCTACAATCCAAGTGGTAATTCTCTTGCACCTTCTTCTAATTCTTATAGTGATAGGAGGCTTGTTCCAATTGAGAGTTCTTCTAATTCGAACTCTTCTAATGATGTGAATGTGTTACGTAAGCAGTTGATTGAAATGAACTCTTTGTATAAAAACATGTATGATGGCTTAGGGAACAAGGTAGAGAGTATGGGTAACAAGTGTGAGAACATGAACTCTAAAATTGATGCCCTTACTTCTCAAATGAATATGCTTGCTAACCAATTAAGTGCAGCCAATGCTCAAGCCTCTACATTACCATCCAACACCGTTGCTAATCCTAAAGCTAATCTTAATGCTATCACATTGAGGAGTGGCAAGGAGTTGGAGGGAGAAAGAGTACAAGAAGACAAAAGACAAGGGAAGGCCGAGAAGCCCTCTTTAAATTCTTCAATTGATGTTAATGTTTCTAGTTCTTCTTTTGCTCCTAATGATGCATCTTTTTGTAGAGATGATGAGGATGATGAAAACATTGAGGAGATCATATGTGAGCAACCACCATCTAAGGTGGAAAAAGGGGACTATGGCCGAGTTGTTTAGTAAGGAAAAAGAGGGAGAGGCCGAGCAAAGTGAAACAAGAAAGGAGAGTTCAAGGAAGGAAGAAGGAAAGCAAAGTCAAGAGATATAAGAAGAAGAAGCTTCCTTTTCCACAAGCACAAGTGGTCCCTAAGCAAGTAAAGGGACAATTTGATCAAGAGGTATATGATTTCTTCCACAAGATTCATGTTAATGTACCCTTGATGGATGTAGTTAAGAACTTTCCTAAGTATGCCAAATTTTTGAAAGATTGTTGTACAAATAAAAGAAAATTTAGGCCTAATGCAAGGGTACAATTACCCTCATCTGTGAGTGCTATCATGAAGCCTCAACTCCCTATAAAATGTGAGGACCCCGGTTCCTTCACAATTCCATGCAAGATTGGCAACACACATTTTTCTCATGCATTGATAGACTTAGGTGCAGCCATTAATGTTATGCCTCTTTCAATTTATCATGCCTTGAGTCTTGATTGCATGCATAAGACACCTATGATATGCCAATTAGCGGATAGAAGTAGAAGTGTTAGAGACCACATGGAGTAGTAGAAGACTTGTTGGTTTGTGTTAAAGGTCTATTATTCCTGTGGATTTCTATGTGCTTGATATGTCAAAAGAAGGGAGTGGGGATGATATTTTGATTTTAGGAAGGCCATTTATGAGGACTGCCGTACATTGATTGACATGGAAAAAGGTAGTTTGATTTTGAAATGTGGAGAGGATCATGTTATTTTTAATATATATGAAGCAATGAAACATCCTTTTGAGGATTATTCTTTGTTAGGTGTAAGTTCCATTGAGTTATTGCTTCATGATGCTTGTGAGTCTCACATGCTTGATTCTTTCTCACATGTTGATGATGATTTGTCTCTTGTTACTACTACATGTATTGATGGATGTAGTTGTCCTTTGTTTAGAGATTGATGCATGCTTGAATGATGCAACTACTTCTTCTCATGATTTGTTTAAAATATCTCCTATGCTTGATCTTGAAATGCTTGAGAAGGGTATATCTTCTTGTGTTGTAGGTACTAAAGCATTTAAGGCGAATCTATGAGTTTCTCCACTCGAGCTTGATGTTCTTAGGATTCCCAAGTTATTGGAGGAAAATTCTACACTTTCACATGTCGAGGCAGTGGGCTCAAGGTCCAAGCACTTGAGGACAAGTTGCAAGAAAAGGGGGAGGCTGTGTAAAGAAAGAAGAGAGAAATCAAAAACAAGTGAGAGCCTAAAAGACAAGATAGTACCATGGAATATTCCAACAAATTAGAC
>NW_026555336.1:18518932-18622718 GCF_029017545.1 Prosopis cineraria | reverse complement strand
TGTTGATTTTGTTTTTGATGATGCTTGCAAAAGGAGTTTTGACACTTTGAAAAGCATGCTCATTTACTCTCCCATTCTTAATGCCCCAAATTGATCTTTGCCTTTTGAGTTGTCATGTGATGCTTCTAATTTGCTGTGGGAGCTATGCTTGGTCAAAGAGAGGGCAATTATCATATGTGATTGCTTTATGCATCTAGGACCCTAGATTCAGCTCAGGTTAATTACACCACAACTGAGAAAGAGTTGTTTGCTATTGTTTTTACTTATAAGTTTAGATCATATCTTCTTAACTCTAAAGTTGTTGTGTACACTGACCATGCTGCTGTGAGGTACTTGTTTAGAAGACAGATTCTAAGCCTCGCTTGATTCGATGGGTGATCTTGATGCAAGAATTTGATATGGCATATAAGGGATAGGAGTGGTTCTACCAATCAAGTAACGGATCATTTGTCTAGACTACCTCATTTAAAAGCTACTATGGGTAAACTCTAACCCTATTATTCCTTGTGATTCATTTCCTGTTGAGGCATTGTGTGCCATTTCATCTAAGCCTCCATGGTATGCCTCTTTTGCTAACTATATTGAGTGTTGGAGTCTTGCCTCCTTGTGCTTCACGTTTTGCCATTGAAAAATGAAAAGAGAGTCTAGATTTTACATTTGGGAACCACCTTTGATGGGGAGATTTGTAGTGAATAAAGTGATTAGAGGTGTGTTGATGATGTTGATGTGCCTTCTGTTCTTGATTTTGTCACTCTCATGCATTGGTGGGGTCATTTTAGCTCAAATAAGATAGCTAGGAAGGTTTTAGATTGTGGATTGTATCGGCCTAGCTTGTTTAAAGACTCTTATGAATTTTTAAAGCATGCTTGAAATGTCAAAAAGGTTAGTAGTTGGGGTAAGAGACATGAAATGCCTCAACAACCCATTTTATTTTTGTGAGATTTTTGATGTTTGGGGCTTGACTTCATGGGTCCTTTCCACCATCCTTTAGTTTTGAGTACATATTACTTGGTGTTGATTATGTTTCAAAGTGGATTGAAGCCATTCCTACTAGAACTTGTGATGCTAAGATTGTTTGAAGTTTCTCAAATCTATATTTTTTGTAGGTATGGATTCCTAAGGCCTGGTAAGTGACCAAGGATCCCCTTTTGCATAAGATGATGAAGGCTCTCTTGGCTAAATATGGGGTGCATCACAAAATCTCTACACCATATCATCCCCAAACTAATGGCCAAGCCGAAGTATCAAATAGAGAAGTCAAGAAAATCCTAACCAAGGTGGTGAACACAAATAGAAGGATTGGTCTTTACACTTGGAGGATGCTTTGTGGGCTTATCGGACCGTATAAGACTCCCATTGGCATGTCTCCTTTTCGATTTTGATGAGAAAGTTGCCACCTCCCTGTGGAGATAGAGCATAGGGCCTATTCGGCCATCAAGAACTAAACTTGGATTTCCATCTTTCGGCTAAAGAGAGATTTCTTCAAATGCAAGAACTTGAGGAGCTTAGGTTGGATGCCTATGAGTCTTCTAGAATCTATAAGAGAAAACAAGGATCCTTCATGACAAGCTAATCTTGAGGAAAAAGTTTCAAGAAGGAGATCAAGTCCTCTTGTTCCAAACAAGGTTTATTCATAGCATGCCAAGTTGAAGTCTAAGTGGGAGGGACCATATCTAGTGACCAAGGTGTTTCCCTATGGGGTTTGCAACTCTTGAATAAAGCCACGGTTTCCACTATGCAATCAATGGTCACCTATACAAGCTCTACAAAGATGCCAAATCACTTCAAAAGGAGGAGGACTTCTCTCAACATGTTTTTGAACCACCATGATAAGGTTGTATCTCTCTAACCTTGAGCTTTTACCTTCCTTTAATTGATATATTTAATGATAGGTATAGTTCAAGTGTGGGGGAGATGAACCTAGTAGGAAAAAGTAGAGTTTATTTGCTTTATTTGACTTCTTTGTTTTGTGTTTTAGTTTGAAAAAAAAAATATCTGCACACCCTTTTGTTATGCATTCATTATTGATCTCACCTTATTTTATCACTAGTCTATACATACATTAGGACAATGCATGATTTAAGTGTGGGGAGAGAAATAAACATTTTGTTTTGTTTGTTTGGTGGTTTTGTTTGGTTTTGCAAAAAAAAAATTCAAAAAAAAATTTTTTTCGTTTTGTTTTTGAGTTACTTACTAATTACCTAGCTCTTGAATGGATATTTGATTCTTGAGATGTGGTAATTTTTAGGATTGAATAGGTGTGAAGTGAACATTCTTTTACCTTGAATTAATGGATTAGAGTGGCATATTACCTTTTCATGGAAGAGGCTAAACACTCATGTGTGATTAATTCCTTAGTGATGTTACCCTCTAGAATTTGTTTCACTTCTTAATTAAGACCATATATCTTGCACTTGTTTGATAGGAGATGAGAGATGGCATTCATAAAAAATAGCCAAGAGCCAATAGCCAACCTATTATATTTTATTATCCTTTGTTAGCCACTTTAAGCCTTTGGTTTGATTCTTAAAAAAAAAAAATTCACCCTATTTTTCCCCAAGGAATGCATGTTACACTTTTATATTGTTTTTTTTTAATTATTCATTGCATGTCCTAGACCAAATGAGTGGATGCTTATTATCATTTCTCTATCCATTACTTCCATTGTTTTTCAAAGAGTTAGGGGCAACAAAAAAAAAAACAACAAAGATAGATTTGAAAAAAAAAATATAGTCAAAAAGAAAAGAAATAAAGTTGCTAGAAAAAAAAAAGAAGAAGAGAAAACAAAAAAAAGAAAAAAAAAAAAAAAAATAAAATAAAAATAAAAAGTTGCTAGCTCATCCATTCCATTTGTTTTATTTCTTATCATTTCTTTCCATCCTCATTGTGTTAAGGTGTTCACTCAATTGAGTTAGGTTATGCTTTGCATATTAAGGGGATATATCTTGATTTAGCATTATTTTGATGCTAACCCTATTTTTTTTATATACATGCATTTCTTAGACATCCTTTCATTACCTATATCACAACCTAATAAAGTCCATTTGATTCTTGATTGCAAGTGCTATTTAGTGATGGAGATGTAGAAGGGTTACAAATTCATAGTAGGGTTTATCCTAAGAAATTTTGAGTAAATTTAATACCTTATACACTGTGAGTGATGAGAGCAAACACTTAACCTAGAGAGGCTTACTCTTTGACATTGATTCTTGGTAAGGGTTTATTTGTGATGTGCATAATTCTTTCGTAATTATTGCCACATTGATTGATAATTTGTAGAAGTTCATGAGCTAGTATTTTAGTGACTTGAAACAATATTTTTCTCTTATTTCTTTGTCTTATAGTTTCTTTTGGGACCTTTTTCACTTGATTTTGCCCGGAGTGCAAAAGCTAAGTGTGGGGGAATTGATAGAACACATTTGTTACCCACTTTTATTTGTCAATTAGGACCATTTTATTAATGATTTATCACCTTCAAGTGCACACATTGCATTAGATTTGGAACTTTGCCTAAGTTTCTAAGATCAGTACACTAGGGGCATTTTGGTCCAAAAAATGAACTTTTGAGAAAATGTACAAGAAAAATTGAAAAAGTGCATTTTATATCCAGTTGATGAATGGTGAAATTATATTTTTAAAATTCATTTTAGTTTGGGAGTAATTAAATAAAAAAGTCAACACTTTCTTAAGTGTCTTAGTTTGTCCTAGTTTTGGTTTGCCTTTGTGTGAAAATTTTATATAATTTTGTGCAGCCTGAAACCTGGTTAATTTAATAAATTCTCCCTTCTAAATATGAATTTAATTCTGGACATGAATTAGATTTTATTATATCATATGCTATTTAATTGAATTATGTGATTTATATGACATAGGTGGCATGTGACTTGTGCATCAATTGGGCAATTGAGGTCAACACTCCTTGAGGTCAATGGCTGATGGTTTGCACGTGAATTATGATTATTTTGAGGGATTAAATCAGCTAAAATGATGTGGATGATATATGGGAAATTAGGCACACATTGGAATCATCTACAAATCAATAGGAAGTTGTCACCTTGCAAGTGTGACAAGGCTCCCATTTACATTTTAATTTCTTTTTCCTTATTTTAATTAAGCTTCAACTGATGGGAGACACCAAGGAGCACGTCGTTTTAAGTCCCAAATGGGATCCAACATATATCTCATTCATCTTCCACATTCTCTCTCTCTTGTTCATAGTGTTCTTCATTTTCTCTCTTTTGTTCTTCATTTTCCAGCACCCTAACCTCCATTTTCAGCCACCAAACCTCCACAAAACTCATACCATTCTTCTCCTATCTTCATTTTCGTTCCATCCCTTCCATTTTCACAAGGATTGAAGCTCATTTCCATCATTCAAGAGCTATGGAGTTTGGCCTTCACAAGCAATTACTAGGGTTCTTGAAGATGAAGATTGGCTAAGTTTCTTTGTAAATCCTAGAGAGATGAAGATGGAGGATGAGTCTTGAGCTTCAAATTGGCTAAGTTCTTTTGTTTCCTATCCTCTTCTCTTTTTACTAGATGGTTAGATTCCTTAATCTAGGGTTTAATCATCTTAGCTTATAAATTCTAATTTGAATTTGATGTTGATGTAAAGAGAGAGGATTGTTTCATTTAATTTCTTCCTTGGACAGCCATGACTGAATTTTGCCACTCTTTGTTTGGCACATAATCTTGTGTTTTTCAATTAGTGAATTTCTTGTGTTAATATTGCATAATCTTGTGGTGTTAATGCTTGTGTTGTTGAGTAGCTTGACATAATCTTGTGGTTGCTCAATTTATGTGTTTGACTATGGCTGTTGAGAGAGGATTTTGAGTGAATCACTTGGCTAATGTCTTCACCAATTGGTTAATTGAACTAGGGACTTTAATCTAAGACCTAGGGAGGTTAGCTAATTAGGTTAATTGGCTTAGGATAATTTTCTTAAGTCATGACAGCTTTAGTCAAGAGGAAAGGGAAGCTAAACTTAGCCTAATCATGAGAAGATAATGAGTCCAAAATTAACTAATCTCTAGGGTTCCATTATTGTAAAAGGGAAGTTCATTTCACTCACTTTCACTAGAATTTTAATTACTTGCACATTAGGTAATTAGTTTAGATAATTAGCTAGGTAACTAAATTCCTACAAACTTTGGTTGATTTATTTCACTAGATAACTTTCAATTAGACTTAAAACCATTCCTTGGGAGATGACCTAGGGTTGGCCCTATATTGCATTAGGGTTAGCTTTAGTGTGATTTTGAGGATAAGCGACTAATTTCCTATCAACACCACTCACTATCAGTTATAGGGTAAATGATCCCAGTACTAAGTAACTTGAAAACCTCTTTCTTTACCACATCTAAAATCAATGGGTTAAGTCTCCTTTGTGGTTGCCTAATGGGCTTAGCATTGTCCTCAAGAAAAATTTTATGTGTACACACAATAGGGTCAATACCAAGAATGTCAGCCAAAGTCCAACCAATAGCATGCATATTCTTTCTCAACACATCAAGCAACGCATTTTCTTCCTCACCAGATAAAGAGTTAGAAATTATTACCGGAAGCTTCTCATTCTCTAGGATATATGCATACTTGAGATTAGATGGTAAAGACTTCAAATCCAAGATAGGTGGCTTTACATAAGAGGGAATGAGCTTCTTCAAGTCTAATTTGGTGGAATATCCCATAGCACCCCCTTGTCTTTTAGGCTTCTCACTTTTTTAATTGCTCCTCTTCTTTCTTCACAACCTCCCCCTTTTCTTGCAACTTATCCTCAAGTGCTTGGACATGAGCCATGACCTCGACATGTGGAAGTGCAGAATTTTCCTCTAATAGCTTAGGAATCCTAAGAACATCAAGCTCGAGTGGAGAAAAACTCATAGCTTCAGCGTCAATGGCTTTAGTACCTACAACATAAGAAGATATACCCTTCTCAAGCATTTCAAGATCAAGCATAGGAGTTATTTTAAATAAATTATGAGAAGAAGTAGTTGCATCATTCAACCATGCATCAATCTTTAAACAAATAAGACAATCACATCCATCAATGCATGTAGTAGTGATAAGAGACAAATCATCATCAACATGTGAGAAAGAATTAAGCATGTGAGACTCACAAGCATCATAAAGCAATAGCTCAATTGAACTCACACCCAACAAAGAATAATCCTCAAAGGATGTTTCATTGCTTCATATATATTAAAAACAACATGATCCTCTCCACATTTCAAAATCAAACTACCCTTTTTCCATGTCAATCAATGTATGGGCAATCCTCATCCTCACTCCCTTCTTTTGACATATCAAGCACATAGAAATTCACAAGAAATAATAGACCTTTAACATAAACCAATAAGTCTTCTACTACTCCATGTGGTCTTCTAACACTTCTATCCGCTAATTGGCATATCATAGGTATCTTATGCATGCACTCAAGACTTAAGGCATGATAAATTGAAAGAGGCATAACATTAATGGTTGCACCTAAGTCTATCAATGCATGAGAAAAATGTGTGTTTCCAATCTTGCATGGAATTGTGAAGGAATTGGGGTCCTCACATTTTATAAGGAGTTGAGGCTTCATGATAGCACTCACAAATAAGGGTAACTGTACCGTTACATTAGGCCTAAATTTTCTTTTATTTGTACAACATTCTTTCAAAAATTTGGCATACTTAGGAAAGTTCTTAACTACATCCATTAAGGGTACATTAACATGAATCTTATAAAAGAAATCATATACCTCTTGATAAAATTGTCCCTTTACTTGCTTAGGGACCACTTGTGCTTATGGAACAGGAAGCTTCTTCACAATCTCTTGACCTTGCTTTCCTTCTTCCTTCCTTAAACTCTCCTTTCTTGTTCCACTTTGCTCAGCATCTCCCTCTTTTTCCTTGCTAAACAACTCGGCCATAGTCCTCTTTTCCACCTTAGATGGTGGTTGCTCACATATGATCTCCTTAATGTTCCCATTCTCATCATCTCTACAAAAAGATGCATCATTAGGAGCAAAAGAAGAACTAGAAACATTAATATCAATTGAAGAATTTAAAAAAATTCTCGGCCTTCTGTTTTCTTTTGTCTCCTTGCACTCTTTCTCCCAACTCCTTACCAGTCCTCAATGTGATAGCATTGAGATTAGCTTTAGGATTAGTAACAGTGTTGGATGGTAATGTAGAGGCTTGAGCATTGGCTGCACTTAATTGGTTCGCAAGCATATTCATTTAAGAAGGCATCAATTTTAGAGTTCATGTTCTCACACTTGTTACCCATACTCTCCACCTTATTCCCTAAGCCATCATACATGTTTTTATATAAGGAATTCATTTCAATCAATTGCTTGCGTAACACATTCACATCATTAGAAGAGTTAGAATTAGAAGAACTCTCAATTGAAACAAGCCTCCTATCATTATAAGAATTAGAAGAAGGTACAAGAGAATTACCACTTAGATTGTAGCTTTGAGAAGAGCTACCTTGAGACAAATAAGGTGGAGGGTCATAGCCAAAGGTGTTTTGATAAGATCCTCTTTGTTGATTATCTTGTAAAGCCATATTTGAATTTGAATAGGAGAAATTAGAATGGTCTCTCCATGAAGGGTTGTAAGTATTAGAATAAGTTGCTTGCCCTTGCCTCCCACCATAGGATTGTTTTCCATTGTAGATAGCATTTACTTGCTCAAACTTAATAGGACAATTGCTTTCTATATGCATAGGTGAGTCACAAAAAGTACAAGAATAAGGGACAAGTGCTTGAGAAGTACTTATACTACTCACTTGAGATATTTGTGGAGCCAACATTCTGCCAATCTTGGCAGCTAGCAAGTCCACATATGAATCATTAAGAATTGAGGAACCTACCATATTCACATTTCTCTTCTCCCTTGTAGAGCATTGAGCACTACTTGAAGCCATCTTGTCAATTAGTTTCCAAGCCTTTAAGGAAGTGAGGTCAATCAAGCATCCACTACTAGCAGCATCAATGTTAACTTTGTCTCTTAGAATCAAGCCCTTATAAAAATATTGGACTAAATTCTCACTAGAAATTTGATGGTGTGGGCATTTAGCTAAAAGACTTTGAAATCTAATCCAATACTCATAGAGACTCTCATCCTCTCCTTGTCGGACCCCATAGATTTGATTCCTCAAATTGATGACCTTAGAATTTGGAAAGAATTTATCCAAGAAAAGTCTTCTTAGCTCGACCTATATGCTCACTTTCACATAAGAAGGGTAGTTGAAATACCACTCCTTTGCTAAACCTTCAAGACAAAATACAAAAGCCTTAGCTTGAACATCATCAACATTTACATGCATAGGCTTCATAGTATTACAAACCAATAGGAGAGTATGCAAAAACCTATTGCAATCTTCTCTCAGTAACCCATGAAATTTAGGCAATGCATTAATCAAAGAGGGTTTAATTTCAAATTGAACACTAGTAGGAGGAACATACAAGCCATAACCAATTAGGTTAAGTTAATTGCCTAATGCTCCTCTCCTCTTTAGGATTATGCAAGCCTTTAAATTCATTATTAACATGGCCATCATCATGCAAATTCTCATTCCCGTTCCCATAGCCCTTATTATGCACATGCTCGTGCCCTAACATACCTTCCATTGTTGAATTACAAACCAAATGAGAATCAAGAATAGGTTGTGATCTTCTCAATCTAGAAATAGTCCTTTCAATTTATGGATCTAATTCAACAAAAGAGGTATGTTTTCTTCACGTCATGCACTAATCAAGCTCAAGAAAAATTAAGAACAAAGAACAAGCTAAACTAAAATGCAAATCAAGAAGAAACAATTCAAAACACACAAAAGCAAGAGAAATAATTTTTTTTCTAATAAACTTAACACAACAAAATGAAAAAAACAATCAAAAACAAAACCAAACAAGTAGAAAGAGAGTTAGAAATGCTCAATCAAGAAGCTTTGATAATTCTGAAATTTGCACAGTAGGCTTTCTGGAGATAGTGAACTTGTGGATTTTTTATCAGCCAATCCACACGAGCAATTCTCTTGACAATTTTACGAGAGACACAAGAGATATATAGGAAAATTATATAAAACCTTAAGATCAAAAATCCTTCCCAATCGTTCCCAGAATTTTTCACAAGTTGGCCCACAAGTCTGGAGAAATAGGATTTCTTCTAGAAGACCTTTAGAGCTTCTAATAAACTTTTAAACATGAAGATGTCAACATTGAAGACATTTCTAAATATAGGAAACAAATATAACAAGAAAAATGAGACTGAAATTAATCAATTTAAACACATAGAGAAGAGATATGCTAACTCGAAGTTACAACAGGGTTTTGGGAATCCTCTGTAAAGGCTCCCTGGACCTTGTTAGCTTGTAAAATTTCTACAAGACACTTCCCACGTCCAAAATTGACCAAACTAATTTTAAAATGAAGCTAAGATATAGAGATTTAAAATGAAAAGCTTTCAAGTTCAAATTAGCTCAGAATCGTTCCCAATTAATTTTTTAATTTCAAATAGAGACAGTAAAAACAGAGTATTTTCAGCTCTACACCAAATCAACAAAAATTACACTAGGTTTTTTTTCTTTTTTCCAAAATAGAACAAAAAGGCTCAAAACACACAAAAACACTAAGAAAAACACAAAACACAAATTTTATGATTTTCTTAAAAAAATTTTAGAAATACTAAAAATGTAAATTAAGCACTAAACAACCTTAGAATTAAACCTACACCATTCCCCGACAACGGCGCCAAAATTTTGATAGGGATTGTCGTTTGCCTTCAAAATTACACTAAAACTAACCCTCATGCAATATAGGGCCAACCTTAGATCATCTCCCAAGGAATGATTTTAAGTCTAATTTAAAAGTTATATAGTAAAATAAATCACCTAAAGTTTGAAGTTATTTAGCTAATTGATAACCTAATTATCTAGTGAATTAAGCTAGAAAACTAATCCTAATTTCGAAAGAAGTGGCTTCTCAATTTAAGTAGGAACTTTAGGGTGTTGTTAATGGAAGATTCCTAGCCTTTAATTAATTATGTAGCTCACTTAACTCCTCTTCCTTGGCTGAAAAATGCATTTACTTAAGACAACTATCTCAAGTATCCTAGCTTCACTAATTCAATCTTCTTAGTGCTATTACAAGCCCCTTAGGTAACCTTACTAGCTTAGCTCTAAAATTAACCAAGTATTTAGCTAAAATTCATTCCTAAATACCACTTCCCAAAGCTGTACCTAAGTTTAAAACTATGAAAAACTCAAGCAACTCATCAAGTATTCGCCACACAATTACATACTAGGCTAATACAAGACATTCACCCATTGAAATCACATATTATCATGCAAATTCATAGAGTGGATGAAATTTCAGCAGCATATAGGTCATCAAATTCAACTTAAAAATCTTGTTTCAACATTACAAATTACAAACAACCATGTAACTAAAGTTAAATTGAACCACAATCAACAATAGTCATAGTATTCTAATGGAATTGAAACAAGATGAAGAAATAGTTGAGCTAAGCCAAGTGAAAACTTCAAAACTCCTCTTCTATCAACTCTCCCCTAGGATTCCATGGAGACTCTAGATAGAAAACATCAAGAGCACTTTGCTTCCTCCATGAACACAACTAGGCTGTGGCATATGCTTCATGCTTCTTGATAGATTGAGCTTCAAATCTCCTTTTATTGCTTGGGGTTAGTTCGACCTTAAGAGGGAGAAGAATGGTGGAAGAATTAAGTGGATGTGATGGTGAAAAGAGGGAGAAATGGTGGCTAGATGCGCTGTATTGTAGAGAGAAGTAGGAGAAAATGAAGAACACCAAGAACAAGAGAGAGAAAATGTAGAAGAAGAATGAGATGATGATTGATTTGATTTTTTTAGGTAAATGGCATGCTCACCCTTGTTTTCCATTAGTTGATGACTTAATTAAAAAATAAGAAAAGAAATTAAAATGGAAATGGGAACCTTGTCACACTTGCAAGGTGGCAACCTCCTATTGATTTGTAGATGATTCCAATGTGTGTGTAATTTCTCATGTGTCATCCACATCATTTAAGCTGATTCAATATCCCAAAAATAGCATAAATCATGTGCAAATACTCAGCCATTGACCTCAATGAGTGTTGACTTCAATTGCCTAATTGATGCACAAGTCACATGCCACCTATGTCACATAAATCACATAATTCAATTAAATGGCATGTGATGTAATAAAAATTATTAATGTCTAGAATTAAATTCATAATTAGAAGGGAGAATTTATTAAATTAACCAAGTTTTAGGCTGAACAAATTATATAAAAATTTTCACACAAAGGCAAACTGAAACTAGGTCAAACTAAGATACTTAAGAAAGTGTTGAATTTTTATTTAATTACTCACAAACTAAAATGAATTTTAAAAATATAATTTTACCACTCATCAACTGGACATAAAATGCACTTTTTCAATTTTTCTTGTACGTTTTCTCAAAAGTTTAATTTTCGAACTAAAATACCCCTAGTGCACTGAACCTAGAAACTTAGGTAAAATTCTAAATCTAATGCAATGTGTACACTTGAAGGGAATAAATCATTAATAAAAGGGTCCTAATTGACAAATAAAAGTGGGTAACAAATGTGTCTATCACAATCATCAAAACTAGGGTTCAGCAAATAACCCATACAACTCCTTAATTCAATTTCTCTATATCACAAACTAATAGAAATTAGAGTAGGATAGGAGCTTAGGGCGGTATAAAACTATCTTCTGGTAGTCTATCATTCTTGCCTTAGCAAAGCTTTAATCTCCCCTCCTCCTTCTTCATTCTTTTTATCCTTTTTTCGTCTGTTTTCTCACATTTGACCACATCCAAATATTTAAATTTTTGTGAGGAAAATATCGCCATTTCTCACTCTAAAATACCATTCCTCCACTCAATCCTATCCATTTATGAGTACAACAAGTCAAAAAACCAAACTACCACACAAAATCTTAGTTATCCAATTAACCTAATAATTTACTAATTTACCCCTAATTGACAATTAGTTTTTTGATTAGGAATTCAAGATGTTACATCTATAATGTCTTTGATTTTATGAAGGATGTCATTTACAAGCCAGTTTCTAACTATGGCTATAGCCATGGTCACTTTGAGACTGGTATTGATGATCGGGTCATTTTAAGGAGAAGGTATGAATCTACTCACATTTTTCATCTTAAACTTATGATTGTTCTTTATGTTTATGTATTTAGGAAGCTTAATAATGTCATTCTAAACCAAGAAAGTAGCAAATGATGATCACTATGATAATGCTATTTTCCTTGGGGTTAATTATGTTTTTCTCTTATTGTAGCATGAGTTTAGCCATATGGGCTATAGTGGTAGGGGAAGAGGTTGAGGTCTAGGAGCTTGAAATGTTGTACCTAAAAGAAAGACTCATCATCATGACCTTGAAAATAAATCATGCCTTTTTGTTATGATTGAGGTAGGATCTAGAGCATTGTCTTTGCATAAGCTTGTCAATGATATCCTAAAAAGCTATTCAACTATTTCTAATCTATTTTGTGACACTTATAGAACTTCCAAACAATGTCAAATGCCTGTGAACATTTTTAAATCCCTTTTTAGACTTTAATAAATTGTGTAATTGGAAGTGTGAGGAGAAACTCTCCTCTTAGAGGTTGATGCATAAAGTTTAAGCATATACAAATAGTGTGTGATGGCATTAACTTCCTTGACACTCCTTGAAATAAAAATATCATCTTATGTTATAAAAACAATATCATCTTCTATGTCTAAAAAAACATTATTAATGTCAACTATATCATGTGAATCACAAAATTTAAATCTAAATTTTGTGATGGATGCATGTAAGTGTCTTGACAAAAATAACCAGAATACATTTTTAAAATGTATGTCCCATTTAAAACTATATCATTAATAATTCATATAAAACAAATTATATAAATTTAATTAGATAAAATATTACATGTCATTATGTTTACTGGAGTTAATTTTTTTAAGATAGAATAATTTCAAAATATTAGTCCTTAAACTGCCTGTGAAAAGCAAGGGGCCCTTCCACTAGTTTTATGGCAAGGCATAAGAGAAACACTCCACTAATAGCAAAATTTAATTTTCCCCACATATTGATTTGCTAAAATTAAACTATAACAAATTGAATATGTGAAATCAAAATTATTTAAAACTATACAATTGTTAGAACAAACTATACCTTATCATTATTTATGGCTCATGAATAATACAATTTTCTATTACTTTTGTAAATATATTGATGATATTGTTTAGCATCCACATATGCTACATTTTCTACCACATAATATATGTGGGAGACAAAACTTGATGTTGAATACGGTTGGCACTCAAGAGGGGATAAATTGAGTGTTAAAATTTTCACAAAATTTTTTCCCAACCCAAGATGATGATAAACTTTAAAATAGTTTAATGTAGAAAGCTTTTATGAAATAAAGAGTTTAGAGCAAGAGAAAGATTGGCACAAAAGAATTTATCTTAGTTTAGTCTAACCACATAGTCTACTTTTAGTCTCGAAGATCACACTTGAGATTTTTAAAATAAGCACAAGCTTATTTGGGTGTTTGCTACCATAGTACAATCTACAAGACTACACTAGTGTTGATTCTAGAAAAACACTTACAAGACTTGTAAGCTCTAACAATCCACTTAGGAAAATGTCTTCCTAAGATTTCAAAAAGGCAATAAAAATCTTTTCAAAATCGTAACTCTCTAAAAGAGCGAATATGAATACAATGAAAGTTATGAATGCTTGAGAGCTTTTTCATAGAATATTGAATGCAAATTAGTGAAATTGAATATGACACACTTAATGCTCAAATAATTGTTACCCACGCTGTGGCATCCAGAATTTTAAAATTTAGAATAAGTTGTTAATTAAATGAAAAATTAGTTAAAAATTATTAATTAATTTAATTATGTTTTTAGGTTGTTAATTGGCTTTTTGGATCATATATGACTCTAAATTGAGCTAGGATGGAAGTTGGATTGAATCAGGTTGGATCAAAAGGGGAGCAAAAGTGAGTTCTTGCTCTCTACATCATGAGCCGCAGCTTTTGTGCTGCAAGCTACAGTGCATGGCATAGCACAAATAGCATAAAATGCAAAAATCATCAGAAAAAGGTAGTTTTGGTGGAGGAAAACCTAGAGCTTGAAGGAGAAGGGATTGACCTTTGCTACGGTTTCAACTTAGGGGATTTTGAAAGCTAATTTGGATATTTAAATACTTAGGTAAGTTTTCCACTTCTCGCCTCTACTTTTTCATCTAATTGAGGCTATGAATCTGTGTTTTAAGGATTTCATGTGACTCTAAAAGTTTGATTTAATTTTCTTAACCTTGGATAAGTGGTAATATGAAGCTTAGGTATTAGTTAGTATGAGTTGGATTAAGCCCTAGTTAAATTATATGGTGTTTTGAAGTGTGATAAGTTGAAATATCAAGTAATATGTTGTGATAGATTTAGAAGGAAGCTTGAGGGGATTGTGTAAACTAGTTATAACCTAGACTAACTACTTTGTTGAGGATAGGAGGAGAAAGTAAGAGATTGGGGTGGTGGATTAAAAGGGTTGAATAAACACTAGCCATAATTTGAGAGTTTTAAGTTGTGGGAGTTGAGTAATAGTACAAATTAGCTTGTTATTGCTAAATGAATATATTGTGAGTGGTTGTAGCTTTGAATAACTCAATGGTAGAAGTTAAGGGTTTTTGAGTAACTAAATTTGATAACTCATGTTAAAAGTTTAGAACTCAAGTTTGTCCAAAACTTCCTTTAAACACAGTTTTGCAAAAAAGGATTTAAAAGAATCAAAATTTCCTCAACACCCAATTCACCCCCTATTAGGTGTTTTGCGATATCTAACAAGGGCCAATCATTATACTATGTACATTGTTATTTAATAAAATTTTCTTTTGTTATCATATCAATTGCATGTTCATATGATAACTGTGTCATTAGACAAACTATAATGATTGTCCTAAATGTCCTAATTAATCATCTATGAGGGATCATAGATGAACAAGACTAGTATGACTTTGATTAATTATAGAATATAAATCAAAATTGTAGACACTTAAAAGAGTATAAGGTGATGAACTAACCTACTATAAGAAAGCTACATAGTACAAGTCATAAGCTTATTTCATATGTAACTATATCACTAAGCCCTTTGACCTAAGGTTATCATGGATTCCTACATGATGACTACTGAATTTTGACCTAGTTAAAAATCACCTTTGATCATGTGATCATAAAGGCTATGATTGAGTTTAATGATATTCATATAGAGGAATATGAGTGGTTAAGATGAATTTGTCCCTCATGTTAATTAAGAGATATTACTAAGCCCCTCGATGAGTAAAACTAAGAAAATGTATGGCCATACTATAGTGAAAAGGGTTTTTCTATTGTTATATCAATCCACTTAAAGATCGAGAAAGTAATGGTTAGATAAAGGAGAAATAAAATTTCATGTCTCATAGTGACTGAAATATTGCGTGACAAAAGGGATGTGATACAGTTATGTGATAGGTTGCATTAGATCATTGATCTCCATATGAATTAGGTAGTTGCAATGTCTTGCTAGAAGCCACTTATAGCTTGTGGGTTAATAGTGTAATTAGCCTACTGCCAACTACATATGGGCCTATAGGGTCACACACAAGATAGCCTAACTCGAGCTATAATATTCAAGTTCATTGAATTTAGAAAAGTCTAGATTCAATAAATGTAATATAAGGTGAACGAATTTATATATACATATATATATATATATATTTTAATATTTATTTGATAAATATTTATAGATATTTATATGAAATATAAAATTCAAAATATACGTTTATATCTATATATATATATTTTCAAAATATATATGTATATTCATATATGTGTATAGATATATGATATATATATATATGCATATGATATATAAAATTAAAATATAATATAATATATCTATTTGAAATATATATTACACATAAATGTGTATTTCATGTATACATATATATAATATAATATTTATATCTGATATATCATATTGTAATATATTATATTAATTATAATATTTTATATTATATTATGTTAGTTTTAAATTAATTTTATGTGATAGACTAAATTTAATAACTAACATAATATAAGAACATCTATCAGTTCTATAGTTTAAATTTATAGACAAATTCAAATTAGATATGATATTATATATTTTATTGTGAGATAAATTTAATCCCATATTTTTGTTAGCTCATTAAAGGAAAGCAAACCCTAATTTATAAATAGATAGAAAAAAGGGACATGCTTTATGAGTTTTTAGATAGTTAGAAAAAGTTCTAATGGCAAAACACTTTGAGAGCCACAAAACACTCTAAAGAAAAGAAATCAACGTTCAAAGATGAACAGACGTGGGAGCACTAGCACACAGTTTGAGTTAGAGAGCTATTCGTGTGAATATCGGTAGTAGAGAGCAAATCTATATTGTCAACTCTTGAGATTCAAACTTTTAAAGAGAATGCATGTGAGAATTTAAAATTTAAAAGGTAACTTTTCTATTTACCTTGACTTAAATGAGTTCGTTCAGTCCCTATTGGGATAGGGATATAAAATTTTAATCTTTCACTATACCTCCTTATCCAACATGGTCCAATATAAATGCCTACAATTCATTTATGGAGAAATGGAGGATTGGATGGAATTTTTTAGTTATGCATGCCACATGTTAGTGGTGAATTATAATATGTTGCTTGTGCATAGTTATAATTATTATATGATTACTTGTTATTACTTTAACTATTAATTAGTAGTGTAGTTACTGAGATTATTATCTCACCCCTTGTAAGTTTTGAGATGAATAAGGGAAAGGAAAGAGCTAAGAGAGGAATAACTGCTTAGCTATCCATTGTAATACCTATTTTGTATTATGAGCGTGTATATATCCATAAATGTATATATTTTGGGTTGCCAATTAGGAATGCATATAATTGTTTAGTTACACTTGTATGATAATGAGTTTTGATGTATTTTAGCTTGTAAATTATATGATGTTATGATATGTGTGGTGATGGGCTAAAATTCTAGTACAAGTGCAAGTACATTGTAAAATGTATTGTAATATATTAACTACTTGTATAGTGAATTTGTAATACTTTGACCTAAAGGGAATGTTTGGTTAAACATTATTAAATCAGGCTAAAATATTACAAGTGTATGTAGTGATAAATAGATGTGAATTGAGGTGATGATTTGGTTATATAGCAATTATAGGTAGAAATGTAGTGACAGGCACCATTATGTGTATTGGGGCATAGGGTGGCTATATTTTAGTTTTGATGTGTTATTGGTTATTTATCTATCTAATTAGGTGTATATTCATCCATTAGGCTTAGATGAAATCTCAAAATAAGTTAATGGTATAAGTTTTGAGTTTTAGGTACTTGATGCTTGAAAACCATTTTAAAATATAACTTTTTGCATCTAGGTGTGTAAAATTCTCATACAGTATTATATTGGGATGAAACTTATACCATTTTTAGCTTATCAAATAAGCTTCACATGAGTACTTGAATTACTCCAATCGAATATCGAATGCGATAATGGCACGCAACCGAATTTCACTTTAAAAAGTTGTTATGACAATGACATGTGCGTCATGGCATGTCCACATACAAGTTGTGGCACATGATGCAGAGGCTGAATTGACCTTTATGTGTCACATACCACGGCACATGGATCACAAGCTGCATCATACAGAATGTGCTAAACTTACATTTTGGCCTTGTTTTTAGGTGTTTTACTTCCCAAACATTTCCATGCTTCTCATATCTTTAAAAATCATTAAGTTTGAGCTCAAATTACTATTTATTAAAGTGTTTTCATGGGATCCTAATATTTTAAGTTATTTTTAATGTTTAATAGTTTTAACCCTTCTGTATCTACAATGAGCTTAAGAGTGATCCATAGCTCTTAATTACCATTGTATGTTGTGGTTGTGAGGTGAATATGGTAATGTCAAGGAAGATATTACACACTTACTTAAATGAGCTTATTTATAGTTTAGAACTAAAGGAGATGCTAGGAACACTATAGGTAAGGATTAGCTTAAGATGTGAAGATGTGTAGAAGTGAATACTACCTAAAAAAGCACTTTTTCTATGAACAACATTAAATGCTTTTTAGAGTATGATTCATGCATGGATTGGTAAGGGAATACATGTGTATTAGTAATATGCATAAGGGTCTAGTTCACTTTAATCGAGTTTAAGCATGAGGCTATAATTGTTCAAGCATTTTTAGAGTTTAAAAGCTCTTTGCTTGCACTATGAGCTTAAACACATATGAGTAGACACTAAAAAAAGCATGTATTGGAAATATACTCCTTGAAAGTCAAAACATGCTTGAATCACTTCTGAATCAAGCTTGAATTGACTTGTTCAAGCTTGAGGCTCTCTAAGTCAAGCTTAAAAGAAACATAGTGTGTTAGAACCCATTCAAGCATGGATCACAAGGGTGTCACACGTGGATTACCCTATGATACACTCCAAACAAACACTATGGGATAATTCAAGCATGGATAAGATCAAATTCAAGAAAGTATTAGTTCATAGAAGCAAGCCTAAGTGAAATGGCTCATTGAAGCATGATCTCATCCTTGAGTCAAGCATGATTTATACAAGTTCAAGACTTTGCCTTCACTGATTCTCAACTAAGCGTGATTCTAGTTTAGGAGACGTTTGGATTGACCTACAACATTGAGCAATGCTTTTGGAGTGAAATTCAAGTGAGTTTCAATCTTCACTCAAATTTGAATTGGATTTCCTAAGTCTTATAATGCACAAGGATAGGTTGATTCATGCATGTGTTCATACCAAAACTAGCATGGATTAGACATTAAGGCACAAATGTATTCTAAGTGTTCAACAATGAAGATCTAGGACTTTATGAGCCCAATATATGATCTAATAGATGCATTCTTACCATTCAATTAGTGAGTTTTCTCTTAATAGTTTTTATATTATAATCTAAGAGAAGAAACAAATAATTACACGTATAAAATCTATGTCTTGTCTTGTTCTTCATGCTCTTGGAGATTTTATCACTTAGGATTTATAGATTGATCTGCACAAATAACAAACCCTTTTTTCTTAGTTTTGTAATCATTTAAAACACATAGTTTAACATTCTCACACTTTTAATAATTTTAAAACCTCAAGTTAAGATTAATTTTCTCCAAAATAAATTACTCCCCCTTAATCAAGCATAAAATTTCAAAATAAGTGCAAGAACTAAAAAGATCAGAGTAAAAATTAAATGTCATCAAGTTAAAGCATATATAAACTGAATAATACTCATTCCATTGATGAAAGACTAGTATACAAAAGATGTTAGCACAATTACATTAATGAAAAGTACTAAACAGTATACAACTCAAGCATTAATAGAAATTACAATAAAAAAATCACACAATGCTTGAACTTCTTCTTCTCCCCCCTTAACATCATCAAAAAGATGCAGGGGGCACGTATGACTACACAGTTGTCACTACCTTAATAAAATAATAATAAGTTATACTAGTTTAGTGATAGTGTGAACTTAGGTCATTCTTCTATGAGGAAGCTTAGTTAAAAAAGTTAGGTTGAAATGCACCACAAGTTAGGAGTGATTTTAGACATAGTTAAGCTCAAAGTTGATCAAGCTATTTAGCCTAATTCTAGAGGGAATGAAATGGTTTAAACTTGTTCAAAGTAAAAACTCCTATGTGAATTTGATCACCTATCCTTATTTGCTTACAACCTAACTGGTATAGTCTCCTCTCTCTTCTCTTTGATTTAAGTTACCTAGGTATATTCATGAAGACTTAGCTAATCTGTTGACTTTATGGTCTTAGAGTGTGCCAAAACCTACCTAGCATTAGGCCCGACCAAAGTATTACAAACATGAGTCAATTTAGTCAAGCACATATGAAGGAATCAACATGCTCAAGATTATGATTCATAAAGATATTCACATGCATTCAAGTTGGAAAGATTATGACAAGCAAGAAAATATTTAAAATCATCAAGCTAACTAAGATTATGAATTAACTTGAGGAGGCCAAAATTATGCACTCAACATAAAAAAACTCAAGTTGCAACAAGCTTCTCTAAATCATATGAATTATTACTTGAGATTACAAGATCAAAGAGTTATACAAATTTATAATTCTAAAGAGAGAAAGTAAAAACTAATTAGATATACAAACTCAAGGTTCTTACTCCTTATAGTAGCTCCTTCAAGATCTAGCATTGCATCTTCAAGTGGTCTTCAAGGTGAAGCTCCATTTCTATAGCTCTTTTGTCTTGAAAATTACCTAAATAAAGTTTAGTTTGATCCTTGAAAAAGCTCTTAGGTTATGAAAAGGAAGAAGAAGAGAGGAAGAGAATGAGATGATTTTTATGAAATTTAGATGGTTGGATTGAGAGATATAGAGGAGAGAGAGTAGAAGTGTAGAAATATGAAAAAATGTTTGAATGATCTAAAAAATAAATTTAATCCTAGCTTAAACATGTTTGGCTAAAATTATTAGTGAGTTACCTCCTAAACAAGTTCCACAACACTAATCACAAGTCATTAGGTCAAGTGAGGTTTAAAGGTGGTCTAGGTTAAAAGTCAACTTGAGTGATAATTCCAATGTTGCTTATCTAATCTCATATGTGCAAGGAAATGTTAAGAACTTGTGTTTCCTTAATTTTCTTAGAATTCATGCCTAATGCAATGCAAATATGAAATTTCTTCCAAACTTCTCAAACACATTACAATTATCTTAAGCTTTAATAAAGTCAACTTGATCCTTTGTGTGCATGTGCATGGTAACTTTATGTGTGCCTCTTTTCCCTTTGAAAATCACACCCCCTATGGTCCATTTCAGGTCTGAAATCATGTATCACAAGTCCCTTCATGTACCAAGCCAAGTGTTGAACCAAGTCTCTTCTATGCAAAGTGTCACTTAAGATAACAACATGAAATTTGACTAAGTTATTTTGTGCATGTGATAATTATGAAAATATTCAAACCCTAATACATTTTTGCATAAATTTTTAAAATCCATTAAAAACTTTATAAACACATATGAGAAATATAAGGTGGCTATGCATGTATGCAAATTATGTCAAATTTGCTAAATTAACAAGTCAATATAAAATGTTTACTTTTTAACCGTAGGCCCAAATGTGACTTTTAAGACCAAAAAATTTCAACCCAAATGGACCTAATACTAATGAACACATCAAATTCTAGGTTTTCCTTGAATTCCCAATAAAGTGTAAAATGACCAAAACACCCCTTATATGCATACTTTCTCACTAGGACTTTAAACCCGAATTTAACACTAAAAGTTCACATTCTAATGGTTTCTCATTATGAAATGCGGTCCTAAATCTCTAGGAAAAGTGTGTAAAAAATATGACCTATTACCATAACATCATGGAATTAAGCTTTGGCACTAGTATTTAGGACCTTTCTTCATAAAGAGGAGGAAGGTTGGAAAGAGGGCTGGTTTGGTTAGGAGAATTATAAAGAACCATTGTCCAAGTTTAAGGGTTTTGTAGATCCATAGTAGGTATAGGCTTGAGTTCCTCAAACTAATCTGCTCCCCCTTTTTCTTGGATTTGTACATCTTTCTCCTTATCCTCTTCTATTTTTAAGTCCCAATTCTTCTAATGTCTTGTGTTGTAACATCTTGAATTTAAATTAAAGAATTAATTGATTAATTAGATCATTTAACTAAGTAATTGGGGTAATTAAGAGCTTACCTTTGGGCTCGAGTAGTTATTTCGGGCTATAAGACCTTTTAAGGAAGTCAAAATGGGGAAAATGGGGGTTTTGGGCCATTTTAGGGCCACAATTTTGGGTTTTGATGAAATTGCAAATTTTAGGCTATTTACCACAGTGAAAGACAAATCTTATTGTGAAAAGCAAGATAGAATTTAAAACTTGAGTATGTCATTATAAGTGATTGATTTTTGGTGTTCCTAAAAAGTGATCCAAGAGGGAGGTGATGAAGCTAATCACCTACCTCTCAAAATAGTTCTAGTTATAACCCTACATAGTAAAGGGTCAACCCTAGGTCACTTCCCTAGTGAGTGACTGAATTTAATTGAGGTTACCTAGTAAACAAATTAACCAAGTGTGAGAGTGATTTCTAACAAACTATAAAGAAAATACCAAAAATTATTGACTACAATGAGTGAAGTAAAAATTCCCTTATGAAAGATTAGAACTTTAGAGATTAATTAATAAAGGAATCCTTACATTCTTGTTGATTAGGCTTTAATGCTTAAGAAACATAGTGTGTAACATCCTAATTTTTTAATCCTGTGATTTGCTATAATTAGGGGTAAAATGGTAATTGGTAAAGGATTAGAGATTTGGATGATTAGTTATTGATTTACGTCCTTTAGATGTTGAATGATGTAATGTTTCCCAATATTCACTCAATATTAGGAAGGTTAATTGAATTACCACACTAATCACACCAAACAGTAATCAAATGCTTTGTTTGAAAAGCTTAGGCCCAAGACTCATTTTGCAAAATCATCAAAATCATATTACATTCGAGCAATGCACAGCAAAAATAACTTAAATGCACTCATATAAACTATTGCATGCATCATAAAGAATAAAATTAGGTTAGATAAGGCCAAAAATGGACTAGACCACCGATGGTTTATTCTTGGTTGAGGTCTTTAGTATAATCCTATTCATGATGGGAATCAACATTTAGATCCCTATCGCTAGCTACTATTCATTCCAATCTTGGTCATGGTGGGAGCTAACATTTAGATCCTTGTAGTAGCGACTATTTGGTCTTAATTGGGGCTATTAGTCCTTTCTGGGTGGGTGTTGACTATCTAGTCATGGTGGAAGTTGGCCATCCAATTCTAGTCATGACCTAGATTCCAATCCTAGTCAATGTCGATGATCTATCCCTAATCTATGCTAGTGATTCAATCTTGATTGAGGTCGCTAGTTTGTCCTAATTAAAGTCATCAGTCTTGGTCATAGTGGGATTTAGTTGTCTAATCCTAGTAGCAGGCAGCTGCCTAGTCCTAGTCAATATCAAAGTTCTTATCCTAGTTGGCACCATGGTCTTGTCTCTATTTAGTGCTAGTAGTTTGATCCTAATAGAAGCCAAATGTCCAGTCCAATTGTTGCTTGGTTATCACCGGCAATCTAGTCTCATGGAAGTTGACTATTGAATCCTAATTGGCTCACACTACTAAAAAAAATGGGATTGGTAGCATGCATTATAGCTGTTAAAAATGAAATGCCACTAAAATAAAAGTTGAATTATACTAAGTAAAAATCCACCCAAGAGGAGGGTGAATTAGCCTTTATAAAAATTAAGCAAATGATAATTAAAATGAGAAGAGTTTAAAGAGATATCACCAAACACAAAGAAGATAAAGGAAGAAAAGCTTGCACATAAATTTATCCTAATTCAGCTCCAACCACTTAAGTTTATATCCAATCCTTAAGTTCTGCTTAAGATTTCTCAACTTACTTTACAAGATTTATCCAGGCTCTTAGCAACCTCAGTACAATTCTTGACTTCAACTAAAGTCTAAATCATTACCCTTTACAAAGATAATGATATAACCCACTTAAACTCCCTAAGTTTAAGTTGCTATGTTATGATTCAAAAAAACAAAGGCAAACAGAATGTGTTCAAAAATGGACAACTACTGTTAAATTATAGAGCTAACATCTAATCAATGAAGCTCACTGGAAATAATTATAAAACTCAGAAGGTTGGTGAACAATAAATATGAATGACTTGAGTTTGCTCATATTCATTTGTATCTTCTTTGTCTTCATAAATACTTGTATTATAGTTGAATCTCACAAAGGATCCGTTACACTTGGCTATAGCCATTGGAGTTATCGACTTCTTTTTATTGAGTTGTCTGAGCAATCACTAAACTGAGACAATGAAACAGTGCTTTTCAGTGAAGCTTTCTTTGTTACAGCAAGTAAGAAAGTAATGCCACTTTTCATAAATGTTCCAATAAGGTTAGATACTATTACAGAAGAGTGAAGCTATTTAGGGATAAGAATTTTGTGAGTAAGATCAATCTAAGCTCAACTTATCCTAAGAACATGTTTAGGATGATTCTTAAAAGATTCTATTATCATCAAAGCAGTTAGAATGTGAAGGATAGGATATTAGAGAGATTATACAGAACCTCTATTTTCTCATGTAAAACAGGTAAGGTAAGTGTATGCCTATCTTGTGAACACTGTATTTGTCGGGGGCATTTTCTAAATTTTCTAAAAAAATAATAAATAACCAAAAAAATATAAAAATAAAAAAAAAATTTAATCCTTTTTAGGATTATATTTTCAAAACAAAAAAATTTAATCTAATTTAATTTTAGATAATCTTTTATTGGTTAGGATTTTAGTTCTTTTAATTTAGAAAAACAATATATATATATATATATATATGAAAAAAAAATTTAATTCTTTTTAGGATTATATTTTCAAAAATATCTTTCCCTTAATCCAGTTTCAGAAATTAATAAAAAACATAATAAAAAAATAAAAGAATTATAGTTTTTCGTTTTTTTAGAAAAATAATATTCCAAAATCTCTCCACTCTAGGTAGACATAGACAGGAGAAGGGAAAAGCAAGAAGCCGTTGCAGCAACCTACACAGAAGAAGAAAACAGCAAGCAGAAACAAAGAGAAACACCAAGATGAAACACCAATAAAGGAATGTGTGCAGCAGGAAAAGATAGAGCCAGAGAACATAGCACCAACACACATGAAACTCACATAGAGAAAACCACAAATGCACACATGAGATAGAAGCATGTAGAAGCAAATACACAGAAAACATAGAAAGTAAATGCAAAATAAAAGAAACAAAGCCAAAAACACACGCAGACGAAATAGAAACATGCAGCAGTACACATGCAGAAGCACAGAAGTAGAAGAAGAACACACACAAAAAAAAGAGAAGAGATGATGTATGCAGAAAATGCATAGAAAGAAAGTAGGAAAGGTACACACGAGCAAAAATGCAGAAGAAGCAGAAACACAAAAACATAGATTGCAGAAAAAGCTTCACAGAGAAAAAAAAAATGCAACAAGCAACCAGAACACATATACATACACTTTTCTACCAGTAGAAGGAAAAAACAAAGTCAGAGACGTAAAATCAAATTTGCACATTACAGCACACGAGAAGAAAACAAAAAAAGGACACACAAAACACAAAAGGAGATAAAGTAGCAAGCACACACGAAAAACAATGGCAGAAAAGCAAAAACACAGCCACGCATGCATGGGAAAAGCGCCAGAAAAATAGAGCAGAAAAAAAAAAGCAGCAGAAAAGGAGAGAAAGAGGAAGCTGAGAGGGAGAGACTGAGAGTATAAAAGAGCATTCAAACAGAGATAGAAGAGAGCAGAGGAGACAGAGGCACGAGAGTTTTCTAAAAAAGACTGAGAAACACAAAAAAACAGACGTCGAGAGAGAGAGAGAAGAGAGAAACCAAGCAGAGAAACAAGGAACGTGAAACAGGAACGTGAAAATGGAGCAAAAAACCAGAGCAGGAGACTGAGGAGAAGAGCACAAGGAACAATGATTGAGAAAGAGAACAGAAAAAAAGAGCATGAGGATGGACAGAAGAGAGAAGAAAGAGAAAGCTGGAAGTGAAAACTAAAAAACAGAGACTGAATGAAAGGGGAAACCGAGGAATGCAACACGGAAGGAATGTGAAAATTGAAAATAAAGATAGAGAGAAAGAGGAAACCGAGATCAAAAAGGAGGAGTTTGCTGGACAGAATGGTGAGACAGATCTGAGACATGCTACACACAGGTTTACTAGTCTGCTTGCTTATGAATTTAAAATGCTCAGCTTGATTTCAGTTTATATTCCCAAACAAATTTCATGTTTAAATATTTGTCCTACATTTTTCAGTTTTCAAATAAAATTAATGTGATTGTCATTTTTTTTAAAAAAAAGAAGAGTGTGGAAAAAAGGGTAAAGAAATTACAAATAATAATTTTTGCTTACTATCATAACTAAGCTTAATTTGATTTTGGACATGATCTCATAATGAAAGAATTAGTACAATTATTAGGCAGGGTCTTTAATATATTTTTTAACATGAAAGGGCATATATATATGAGCATGATCTTGTTTTTTCATCTCCATCAGTCCTAAGGTCCTTTACTTGTCAATAATATTATTACACTCATACCGTATGGCACTTTCCATCATGCTTACATGTACGATTTCAATTATTATGACAAGCCTATTTATAAAAGGTTAAGAGGAGAGAATTCGATTCTTATATAAAAAAAATGAAATGAATAAGAGAAGATTTCTTTCTAATTATTACTTGTCGTGTGAGATTTTAAAAATTTTCACAGGCATTTTAAATGACTTGTACCATAAATCAATAAGATTTCGCAGGTACAAGAATCAATCTTATAATAAATATTTAAGTCTTATGTGAGATTTTAAGAATTTTCGTAGAAACTTAAATTAATCACATCATCGTATAGGATAAATAATATCCTTACAGATATCGTGATTCACAATTTATATGGTAAATAAATAAGTTAATTTGGTCAATAAAATAAAAAACATTTTCATAATTTGAATTAATTAAATTAATGAATTTAAATTATAATTATATTTACCAATCATATCTTTTGGTCATGTAAGATTTTTAAAATTTCGTAGACCTTTAAGATAATCGTACTACTGTATGAGGCAATAAGGCTTCACAGGTATAACGATTAAGATTTCTATATTAAAAAATATGTGTTATATAATTACACATTAAAATATATTCAAAGTGAATATTATTTAATTCTTTTATCGTGTGAGACTTTGAATCTCTATAGATATTTAGGATAATCTCGTGTCATGTAAATCAATAAGATTTCATAGATGTGAGAGCAAAACTTATGTATTAAAATTAACTCTCCTTTTATAATCCAAATTAATAATTTATTTAAGTCTCATGCTAGATTTCAAGAATCTTCATAGAGACTTAAATTAATCACATCATTGTGGGGATAATAAGTCCTCACAAATGTATTCATTATCAATTTTTTTATAATAAATAAATAATTTTTGTAAATAATGATATAATACATAATTTGGAAAAATTAATTAATCAAGTTAACGTATTTAAATTGTAATCATATTCACCAATTATATCTTTTAGTCATGTGAGATTTTTGAATCTTCATAGACTTCTAAGATAATCGTATTATCGTATGAGTCAATAAGACTCTGTAGATATAACGATTAAATTTTAAAAAATATATATACATATATTATATATTAAATTAATTAAATTAAAGATGTATTTAAATTTAATTCCTTTATCGTGCCGGATTTTAGAATCTCCGCAGATATTTAGAATAATCATATTACCGTATAAGTCAATAAGGCTATGCAGGTATGATGATTAAAATTCTTTTAAAAAACATGTACATACATGCTTAAATAAATTATTACTAGCATTAGAATCTCTACAAATAAATAAATAAAATTGCTAAATTCTTTTATCATGTGAGATTTCAGAATCTCTACAAATATTTAGAATAACTATATTATCGTATGAATCAATAAGGCTCTGTAGGTATAGCAGTTAAAATTCCTAAACATAAAACATAAAAGAAAAATAATTTTAATTTTAAACCATTTTCATTCCTTTATTCTAAAAATTAAAAATTGAGAAAATAATCAAAATTAAATTACTTTTTGTAATTTAAAACACACATATCAAAATTTCAGAAATCGTTTTATTTGCAAAAAAGGTAAGTTATTTCTAATTAATTTCTCTTCAAAAAAATATATTTTACTAACAAACTTTTAAGCCCGAACTATGTGAACTTTAATTCCCATTAATCACATTATTGTGTGAGATAATAAGTCCTCGCAGATATAGTGATTCTCAATTTCTATAATAAATAAGTGATTTTTGTAAATAATCATATGATACACAATTTAAAAAATTAATTAATCAAATTAATGCAATCATATTTACCAATTATATCTTTAGCCATGTGACATTTGAATCTCAGTAGACTTTTAAGATAATCGTATTATCGTATGAGTCAATAAGACTTTGCAGATATAACAATTAAGTTTTAATATATATAGATAAATTATATATTAATATAATCACATTAAAAATGTATTTAAATTTAATTCCTTTATCGTGTGAGATTTTAGGATCTCTGCAGATATTTAGAATAATCATATTACGGTATAAGCCAATAAGACTTTGCAAGTATGATAGTTAAAATTCTTCAAAACATGTTTATACATGCTAAAAAATTAATATTCACACTTAAAAATATACATAAGAATATAAATAAATAAATTAAATTGCTAAATTCTTTTATCGTGTGAGATTTTGAAATCTCCACAGATATTTAGAATAATTGTATTACCGTATGAGCCAATAAGGCTCTGCAGGTATTGCGATTAAATTCCTGATCATAAAATATAAAAATAAAAATAATTCTTAAACTCATTTCTTTTTGTTTATTCCAAAAAATTCAAAAATTGAGAAAATAATTAAAATTAAATCACTTTTTGCATTTTAAAACACATATATCAAAATTCAAAAAATTGTTTCATTTGCAAGATGGTGAATTATTTTTAATTAATTTTTCTTCAAAAATATTTTCACCAACAATTTTTAAGCCCAAACTACGTGGATTTTGATCCCCATCATAGGGTACATAGGCCTTAGAGTCAGATTTTAAGTCAAGTCCGTCCTCCCTCGTAAATAAATAAACATTTCTCACTTAATTCCTATCAACTTTATATCAAACACATGAATATAAAAGGAATAATTAAAATAATTACAAAACCATATTAATAGAGCACAACAAACTTCAGGTAACCGTTCTGATGAACGGGTGTTGTGGGGTGCCTAACACCTTCCCCACACTCAATCAACTCCCGAACCTATTCTCTGATTTCGTGGACCACCCTTATCTTCCATTAAGCGGTTTCTCGAGATTTACCTCAAAATCTTGGTGGTGACTCCTTGTTCGATTCGGTTCCCACCGCGAAGGTCGGGACCTTCGCTTGTGTGCCGTCCACATTGCATTTTCCAGATATGACACATCTATTTCAGAATAGGTGAGGCTATTTTAGGAATAGTGAAGATCATTTGAACAAGATGCTGAGAGGTTATTACGAAAGTGAACTTATATTGGAGTAGAGTTATGAAGCGTCATTCTAAAAAACTTTATTTGGGAATAAGAGGGACGTTTCTTAAATAAGCTATTTTTGAATAGACTATTCCTGGATATACTTTATAATGACACAATGTATATAAGCTTACGAAGAATAGAACACTATTCCAGAATAAAGATAGCTATTCCTAAATAAGCTATTCCTGAATAGGCAAAAGAGATGATATGTAGGAATAAGGAAGGTTTACTTAGGAATACGCTATTCCAAAATGAGGTCACTATTCTAGAATAAGGTCTATTAAGTAGAAAACCAATAAAGACACTCAGATGTTGAAATTTTGATTCTAAGAATGCTTGAGACACCTTTGAAGCAATGATCATTAAGAGATTAAGGTTAAATCAAATACTTAATTTTTAGTAAGAAACAAAATGTATATGGATTTAGGAAGACTTTACATTTTTCTTGTCTATTTGGGAATAAGATAGATATTTAAAAATAAGGAGATCTAAGAGAAAGAGACATGATATACATAAATTTAAATCTAATTTGATTAATTCCCTTACAAGCCATTATTTCTTGATTATTAAACTTGTCAAGCACCAACTTCTCTTATTTTGAAATCATCAAAACTAGGGTTTAACATTTCTCCCCCTTTTTAATGATGACAAAACTAGATGCAGTTTGCTAGTCCTAAAGAGAGTTTGGCTCCCCCTTAAACATATAATAAGTAGAGAAATAAACTAAGTCATGAACTAAATAAACATATATATTGATATGAAGTATGAACAATAGACGGTTATGACTAAAACTGAGAAAAGGCTACTAAAAAATAAGCTCAGTTCAAATAAAAAAAGGCTAAGGATTAGTGTTTTTGGATTTTGAGAAGACAGGACCCTTCTTGATCTTTACTGCATCAACTTTGGCCATAAAATATTTCACCTAATCATCTGTGAGGATATCAAAGTGAGGTAATGTATGCTTCTCAGAAGTTTTTAAGGGAAGTCAGGACAAAGGCTTAGTCACAGGTTCTTCTTCCTTAACAACCTTAAGCCTGAATTTCCTTACACTTCTCTTCTTCCTAATCATAGGGAATCCTTTATGCTTTTCTAACCCTAAATCCATAACTTCTTTTCCTTTTTTACTTTGTATATCAGAACTACTTTTCATTTTTAAACTCTCTGACTTGGTCTCCCTTTTTTATCAGCATCAAGGGGTTAAGGAGTTAAGGTAACCGATGTAAAGAAATGAGAAGGTAGAGTAATTGGAGTGATTGGACCAGCTACCTTGACCTTCTCTTCTAAATCCTCCTAAGTAGGCTAAGGGGAAAATTAAGGAGAGAGTTTGCAATCTCACCAGAGGCCAGTAAGGTAGTCAAAGGGTTATGATTTAGAAATACTTAAGAGTTTTACTTCATAAGGTCCAAGAAAAGAGCTATAGTAGGGACACTTGGAGATTTGGTTAAAGATTTCTATGTAACAAAAGTCCAAGGTGCATGTTTTCTCTTCTACATCAAAATCCTCATTGTCGTAGGTATGGGCAATGACCATAATAGTTTTTAGAGCTTCATCTATTAAACCCCCTTTCTTTTTAGATGATTGACCATCTGTGTCAACTGCATGATCAGGATCAGATTACTTTTCAAAACTAGGAGCTTTTAGAATGCCTAAGGTACTAGGACCCTCAAATTCTTCAAAGTCCTTCTTCTCTGTTCCATGGAAAGATGTATCAGTGGTGTGAATAGAAACATGTTTAGGAGTGGGTATATGAGTGTAATTCCCTTTGAGTAGACTCTTTATCTCTTCAAGTGAATCTCTAAGATTGCTAACTCTTAAGCCTTAAGTAACTCAACATCCAGCTTAAGATTTTGCAACTCAAGCTTGTAACCTTCATTTTGCCTTTTTAGACACATTGTGAAGACTTTAGATAGGGTCTTGAACTTCCTGTGTAGCCATCATAGTGTGTATATCTATGTTAGGCAGAGGCTCATCTTCTTAAAGATGCTAAGAAGAACTAGGCATAAAAGGATCAAATCTTCTTCTTTTGCTAGCAGATGATGCATAAAAGAGCTAGGTGTAGTTTGAGGAGTAGAAAAAAAGGCTTCACCATGTCTTTCTTTTTTTGCAAGAAGTTAGATCTTCTTCAAAGTAGTATGTCCCATGATATTAACGTAAACAACTTTCTTGTCATCCTCTAAGTATTTTATCTTTTGATCTTCTAGAATCTTTGAGATGAGAGAACCATATAAAAGAAATTTTCCAACTCTCTTGTGATCTAGTGAGACTAGTAATCTCATTTTCTCTATGATAATTGCTGCCATATTGATTTTCATACATTTAATCATGGCAATTAGAAATATAAAATCCTCCTAAGTCAGAGTATTAAATCCAGTTTGTTTAGCCAAAATTACTCTGGTTAAGATGTGATGAAGAATCCTTTGCTCTAGAGGCATAGTGGCTAGCTTGGTCACAGAGGGATCAATTGGTTCCCATGAAGGTACTAAAGTTTTCTGCATAATTGGCTTTGTGAAGTTGAAATCTGAGAATCTCATCATGGAGCCATCAGTTTGTAATTTTAGTAACTCAATCAAGTAATCTTCTATGATTTCAAACTCTTGATCTTAGATTTTTACCTTTAACTTCTTCTCATTATTGAATATCCAAATAGAGTTATAGAAAGCTCGTACAACTTCTTCACATATGAGGATGAGTTCTAGCGGTTTCTTATATGGTTCCACATATCTAGTTACATCTAGGCCATTATCATGTACTTTAAAATCTATAGACCAACTTAATTTGACACTTTTAAATTACATCTTAAGAAATTGTACATGAATAACCCTTTTATTTAGGCTCCTATAGTTACAGTTAGACCAATTTATTTGATCTATATTGACTTTTCTTTCCCTTTCTCTTTCTTTGATTCTGGACACTGGTTTCTTCAACATTAATATCTTCAGTTGTTCTTTCAATAGACCCAGAGCTTTGAGGCTTAGAAGTACGAGTAAGAGATTGAATTGTACCTTGAGCATCCTTAGGAGTACTTTGATGTTCTTCACCTTCCTAAAGAGGCTCTTGAATCTGAACTCGCTTTATAGAACCCTTTCTTTTTTTTGCCTTTATAAATTGCCCTGCTTTCTTCATAACCTGTTCATGTTTATTGCCAGTACAGGTACTTCAACTTCAATGCTATTTTTTAATCACAATATCCCTTGCTTTGAAAAAATCTTGGGGAGTAAGACCTCAAGTTGCTAAGGATTCAGGAGTATTCTTAGTGCAAGCATCTTTCAAGGAAGACCTGGACATATTTGACGAAGGAGAAGAGATTAAAAGATAGATTTGAAGGATGGGTTAAGATCAAGTGGGACTAGAGTAAGGGTTTTTGGAAAAACTTTGAGAGATAGAGAGAACTTAATAAAGGTTCTGAGAGATATAAGGCTTAGGGCAACTTTCAAAAAAGATGGAACTAAAGAAAAAAAACTAAGCATTATACATAAATAGCCTATTTCAAAATAAGAGCTATTTGCTAATTAAAGAAACTAGCTGTTATGAAATTTAAAGAGTCAAAGTCAAAGACATGCCTTATTATTTAGGAATAGTGCTTACTATTTTAGAATAACTACCTTGAGTCTCACATTATGCTTTACTCTGAAGTGATTTATCTTCCATGCAAATAGCTTATTCTAGAATAGAAACATTTTTCTAAAATAGCTAACTTTGTCTCACATTGAATGTGCTATTCCCAATTAGTTTCTTTCTGAGTAATCTTCTCGCTATCGTCCTTATTTTGGAATAAGTGGTATATTCTAAAATAGCACCACTATTCCTAAAGATGTAAGAAATAAAACCTTCATTCACTTAGAAACTAGTTAATCTCAATATAATCAATCTTATACCAACTCTTATTTCAAAAAGGAGATCTTGCAAAAACATCTTAAAACACTCCAAATCTTAAGTTAGATGATTTTCCATTGAAAAATATAATTATAACTTAGGATAGAAATACTTACAGCTCATTAGGATTTAGCAAACCCAATTCTCTCCTTATGTATAAAAATTGATTAGTTGTTAATGGTTTAGTGAGAATGTCTGCAAATTGAAAATCAGTAGTGATGAACTCAACCATCACATCTTTTTTTTGTGTATGATCTCTGATGAAGTGATGTTTGGTATCAATATGCTTAGTTCTAGAACGATGTACTAGATTTTTTGTCAAGCATATTGTACTTGTATTATCATACTTGATTAGAATTTCTTTAGGTTTAATCCCAAAATCTTCAAGTTACTACTTTATCGAAAGGATTTGTGAACAGCATAATCCAGCAACAATATACTCTGATTCAGTTGATGATAATGAGATAGTGTTTTGTTTCTTGGTTGCCCAAGATACAAGTCAGTCATTAAAGAAGTGACAAATCCTACTTGTGCTTTTCCTCTTTGCTTTACATCCTCCAAAATCTATGTTAGAATATCCAATCGAGAACTCACTTCCTCCTTTAGGATACCAGAGTCCTAATGTATTATATCCTTGAGATATTTGAATATTCTCTTTACAGCAGTCATATGAGATTCTTTTAGAGTGATTAAAATCTAGCACAGAGTCCTACTAAAAGAAATATTAGGTTGGCTTGCAGTAAGGTATAGAAGTGATCCTGTCATCTCTCTGTATAATTTGCAATCATACTCTGTTCCAGTTGCATCCTCATCCATTTTAATAGATGAAATCATGGGGGTCTCTATTCTATTTGCTTGATCCATTCTAAACTTTTTAAGCATCTCCTTTAAATACTTTGTTTGACAGATAAAAATATCATCCCTTTTTTGTTTAATTTGAAGTTCTAAGAAGATATTTAGTTCTCTCATTGTTGACATTTCAAATTCACCCTCAATTAGCTCAGAAAATTCCTTACACAAGGAATAGTCAATATCACCGATTATTATATCATTTACATAAATTTCTACAATAAGTAAATGTTCTTTCTTTTTCTTAATGAACAAGGTAGTGTCTACTTTACCTCGATTGAACCTTTTTTCTAAAAGAAAAGAGCTCAATGAATCATACCATGCTCTAGGTGCTTGCTTATGTCTATATAATGCCTTTTTGAGCTTGAATACAGCATCAGGATTCTGTAGATCTTTAAAACTAGATGGTTGTTCAACATATACTTATTTAAGGATGTATCTATTTAGAAATGCACTTTTCACATCTATCTGGTAGAGCTTAATATCCTTCATAACAGCATAAGTAAGGAGAAGATGAGTTGCTTCTAATCTTGTAACAGGTGCAAACATTTCGTCATAATTAATGCCTTATTCTTGATTGTATCTTTTGGCTAGCAATCTTGCTTTATTTCTAACAATAGTTCCTCCTTTGTCAAGCTTATTTTTGAAAACCCATTTGGTTCTAATAACCGGATGATCTTTGGGTCTTGGAACTAAATCCCAAACTTAACTTCATTCAAATTGATTGAGTTCATCTTGCATAGCATCTATCTAGTAGGAGTTGGATAGAGCTTCTTTGATAGTTTTGGGTTTAATCTCTAAAATGAAGGTCGAGTGACTAGCTATGTTCTATAGATGACTTTGTGTATGTACTAGATCACTTATTTTTCCAATGATATAGTCAAGAGGATGATTCTTATTATTCCTCCTAGCCATTAGTTATAGAGATTCTACTTCTATCTCAAGTGGAGTTTCTACTTTCAATTTTTTGAGATTTTTGAAATTGGAGATTATCTATCATCTCAGTTAATTCATCCATGTCAGAGTTATTATTCTATGTTCATTTTTCATTGAAAACAACATGTACAGACTCCTCCATAACTTTTATTTTAAGATTGAATACTCGAAATCCCTTGCTTTTATTTGAGTAGCCTAGGAAAATTCTCAAGTCTGATTTTGCATCAAACTTTTCAAGGTTCTCTTTGTTGTTGTTATGAACATATATCTTTCTTGCAAATACATGGAAATGAGAGATATTTGGCTTTCTTCCTTTGTAGAGCTCATATAGAGTTTTGTTGAGCTTTGGTCTGATATAGGCCTATTGATAATGTAAAATGCTATACTCATTGTGCCTGACTAAAAAAACTTGAGAGACTCCATTGTCATTCAACATAGCTCTTGCCATTTTCAATGAGTACTCTATTTTTTTCCCTCTACTATGCCATTTTGTTGAGGAGTTCTTAGTGCAGAGAAATTATGATCAATTCCTTGCTCTTCGCAGAAGTCCATAAAGTCGCCATTTTCAAATTCTCCTCTATGATCAGACCTAATAGACACAACAGATATACCTTTCTCATTTTGGACCTTTTTGGAAAAAGTACTAAATGCATAGAATGTTTCTTCATTAGAACTCAGGAAGAAAGTCTAAGTAAATCTAGAGAAATTATCGACAATAACAAGCGCATATAAATTACCATCAAAACTTTTAACTCTTGAAGGACCCACTGAGTCCATATGCAAGAGGTAAAGAGCTCTTTCAGAGGATATAAAATCTTTTGGTGTGAAAGATGTTTAAGTTTTTTTTCGTAAACTGACATGCTTGGAAAATTTTTCTTTGATTAAAACTTAAGGGTGAAAGGACAATGACCAAATTATTTTTCACTAATTTTTTTAATTTATTTTTATGAACATGTGCTAAGCATCTATACCATAAAAATATTTCCTCATATTTACCCATAAATCATTTTTGCAAATAGGATTCATATTCTAAATTGAAGGTATAACAATTACTGTCCCTGTCACCATGAAAAACTATCTTTCAATCTGACTTCCTTTGAACTATACAGGATTTTGAGTTGAAGACAACTCTATTTCCTTTATCATAACTTTGGTTGACACTGGTAAGATTGTGGAACAGTCCTTTGACATATAAAACATCTTCAATGATTTCTTCTTTTTCATTATCAATTTTCCTAATTCTAGCAATGTGACCTTTTTGATTTCCACCAAAAGGTTACATTTCCTCCTTCTTTTTCTACAAGTTCCACAAACTCATTAATATCTCCAATCATGTGTCTCGAACACCCACTATCAATGTACCACTTTTTCTTTTCCTTTGAGAGAGTGAGGCACACTTATAATTATAAGATCATTTCTTTTTAGGTACCCATTTCTTTTTGGTTATTTTCTATTAGTTGAACTCTCAAGCACACAAGTACCTTTGGGAACCCATTTCATAAACAAACTAATGTCATTTTTCTTATGAAGACAAGACTTGACAGATGACCTTTCTTATTACAGAATGCACAAATGATACAAGGACTAGATGAATGGACAGAAGGCTTAAAAAAACTATGATAATACTTTGCTGCCTTTTTTTGTTTTTTCTGAGAGGTGTAAGTTGTGGGATTATACCTAATTCTTGATCTATCAGCAATACAATGTTGAGAACCAATTAAAATATTTAGCATCTCGATACTCTAAGTGAACTTAGCTAAATCTTTTTTTAGGGAGTCATTCTGATTTTGTAATGAAATGCATCTATCAATTAATTCATTCTTTTTAGAAAAGGACTGAATTTTATCTTCTAATTTAGAAATAGTCCTTTTAGCATGCAAGAACTATTTGCATTGTTCTTGAAATAATGTAAACAAGTCATTAAATTCATCTTGAAGTAAGTTAGAGTTTACCTCATCTAGTTGTGCCTCAATCAGATTGTCTTCGTCTCTTTGTGTTATGAGGCACAGATTGGCTATTTCTTTTTCTTCATCCTCATCTTCTGAAGAACTATCACCCCAAGCTGCAAAAGCTTTCTTTTTTTGAGGTTTTTCTTTCTTCTTCTCTTTTTCTTATTTCTTTTGCCACTGATAATAGTCCCATTTGATGTGACTAGGCTTCTGACATTCATAACGAGTGAGAGGTTCCTTCTGATCCTTTTTGTTGCTAGAAGATCCCCTCCAAAAGTTCCTTTTGCCTTTATAGAATTTTTTAAATCTTTTAACCATCATGGCAAACTCCTCATCTTGATCAGATTTTATAGTTAATTGATCATTTTCTATAGCTTTCAAGGCAACCCTTCTTCTTTTCATTCATGTCTTCCTTGTATTGCAGAAGTGTAGATTCATATTCTTTTAAGCTACCAAAGAGAGAGCAACAAACCTCATTGAACCTCATTGAGCTTTTATAATAATAGTGATCTTTGGTTGCCATTCCATCGAAAGACTTTTGAGTATGCTAACTTGCTCTGCTTGAGTGTATGTCTTTTCCATATTCATGAAATGATTTATGATATAAGTGAATCTAATCTGTATATCTTTGATGCTTTCTCCTTTCATTTTGAAGGTCTTGTACTTATGTATCAGGCTTCTCTTTATATTCTCCTTAACTCTATCAATTCCTTCATGAACTTGCCTTAAGGCATCTTACATTTCTTTGGCAATCGTGTAATGAATAACATGATAATATTTGGTACGATTAAGTGCACAAGCTATAGTAAGATTGGCCTTAGCATTAAGATTCACAAGACGTTTATCCTTTTCACTCCACTCTTCTTTTCTTTTTTCTCTCATTAACCCATCATCTCTAATTATCATTAGGACATACCGGCCTTTAGTGATAATATCTAACATTTCAATGTCAAGCATTTCTAGGTACATCATTATTATGCTTTTCTAAAATAGATAATCTTCTCCCTTGAAGGTAGGTGATCTAGTTGTAGACAATCCTTCTTTAAGGTTATCATCTACAAAACTAGCCATTAATAAGATATTTGTACTCTAAATGTTAAGTAAAAAATAAACAACCAAGCTCTGATACTAATTGAAAGTCCGCCTAAGAGGGGGTTGAGTTAGACATTATAAAAATTTGGCAAATGATAATTAAAATAAGAAGAAGACTTTAGAGAGATATCACTAAACATAGAGAAGAAAAAGGAAGATAAGCTTGTACAGATATTTATCCTAGTTCAGCTCCAATGACTTGCGCTTTTATCTAGCCTTCAAGTTTTGCTTGAGATTTCTCCACTAACTTTACCAAAATTAATCCTAGCTTTTGAAATTCTCAATACAATCATAGACTTCAACTAAAGTCTAAATCATCACCTCTTACAAAGGTAATGATATAAACCACTTAAACTCCCTGAGTTTAAATTGCTCTGTTATGAATAAAAAAAATAGAGTCAAACAGAATATGTTCAAAATGGACAACTACTGCTAAATACTCTCGCTCAGAGTTAATATATAATCAATAAAGCTCACCGGTAATAATTATAAACTTAGAAGGTTGGTGAACGGTAAATATGAATGACTTGAGTTTGCTCATATTAGTTCGTATCTTCTCCATCTTCATAAATACTTGTATTTATAGTTGAAGCTCATAAAGGATCCATTACACTCATAGATATAGCCATTAGAGTCATTGACTTCTGTTCATTGAGTTGTTTGAGCAATTGCTGAACTGAGACAATGGGACAGTGCCTTCGGTGAAGCTTTCTCTATTACAGCAAGTGAGGAAAGTAAGGCTACTTTTAATTAAATGTTCTGACAAGGAAGGTAAGATACTATTTCAAAAGAGTGAAGCTATTTAGGAATAAATATTTTATGAGTAAGATCAATCTAAGCTCCACTTATCCTAAGAACATGTTTAGAATGATTCTTAAAAGATTATATTATCATCAAAGCAATTAGAACATGAAGGATGGGATATTGGAGAGATCATGGAGAACCTTTATTTTTCTTGTGTAAAATAAAGCAAGTGTATGCCCATTTATTTCAGAATAGGTAAGGCTATTTAAGAATAGTGAAGATCATTCTAAACAAGATGCTGAGAGACTATTTCAAAGTAGTGAACTTATATTGGAGTTGACTTACGAAGCATTGTCCTGAAAAACATTATTTGGGAGTAAGAGGAACTATTCCTAAATAAGCTATTTCTAAACAAACTATTCTTGAATAAGCTATACTTCAAAATGATGCAATGCATATAAGCTTATGAAGAACAGAACACTATTTCAAAATAAAGATAGCTATTCCCAAATAAGCTATTCCTGAATAAGCAAAAGATTATACTTAGGAATAAGGAAGGTTTACTTTGGAATACACTATTCCGGAATAAGGTAACTATTCTAAAATAAGGACCATTGAGTAGAAAACTAATAAAGGCATTCAGATGTTGAAATGTTGATTATAAGATCGCTTGAAACACCTTTTAAGTAATATAAGAGGTCCTTAAGAGATTAAGGTTAAATCAAATACTTAATCTTTAGCAAGAAACACAATGTATATGGATTTAGGAAGACTTTATGTGTTTCTTGTCTATTTGGGAATAAGATAGATATTTAGGAATAAGGAGATCTAAGATACATAAATTTAAATCCAAGTTGATTAATTCCCTTACAAGCTATTATTTCTTGATTATTAAACCTCTCAAACACAAACCTATCAAAATTAGGGTTTAACATTAGGTGCCGCCACTTATCAATTATTTTTTATTTACAATTTTATTAAATAACAAGAGGTGGTGTTTCCTTTATAAAATGCCACAATTTGTTGTTATTGAATAATTTGGTGACTAATAATTATGATAATATTACAAAAAATAATTTTATTTAGTATGGTTATTATAATTATTATTACACTTATTCATGCAATTGTTATAATAATTATTAAAATACTATTATTAATTTGATAACCAATTATAATATAAATTAAGTAGTTAATTAATAATCATCATTAATATATCACAAAATTTAAAAATAAAAATATAAAATTTTACAAGTACTTTTTTCAACATTTATTTCATAATAAATGTAAATTAAATATAATTTATTTAACTAATCTTAGGTTGCATTTTCTGCGAAAATGCCACCTAATAATTTTTATTTTTTATTTAATTATATATTATTTTTAATAATTATTTTATAATAAAAAAATTATTTTCTAACAAATATAATATTTAATAAATATTTTATTTAAATAAGTTTTGGTGGCGTTTCCTACTTGTGGAAACGCCACCTAAGAATTTTAATTTATTTTTATTTCATAGTTGATTATTTTTAAAGATATAATTTTTAAAAAATTATTTTATAATAAATGTAATATTTAATAATATTTTATTTTGTTAATCTTAGGTGGTGTTTCCTTTGTGGTTCTAATTAATATTTATTTGATTTTTAATCATTTCATTATAGAATTTTTTAATAAATAATTTATAATAAATAATAAATATAAAACTTATTAAATATTATGTGGCATTTCATGCTTGAGAAAACACCACCTAATAGTTTTTATTTATTTATATGAATATATATTATTTTTGATAATTTTTTCTCATAAATATAATTTTTAATAAATATTTTATTTAATTAATATTAGGGGGTGTTTACCTTTAACTAAGATTTTCGCTACCCTAGTAAAATAATACTAAGATATACTAATGTAGTACTAGTGTGAACCTAGATTGATCTTTATGAGGAGGTTTAGTTAGAAATTTAGATTTGAAGTGTGTTACAAGTTAAAAGGTGTGTGGGATAGATTTAAACTCAAAACTAATTAAGCTAATTAACCTAATTCTAAGGTAATGGAATGGGTGTGTGTAAACCTGTTAAAAGTAGGAACTCCTATGTGAAATTGGTTACCTATCCTTGTTTGATTACAATCTAGCTGGTTTAGTCTCTTTTCTCTTCTCTTCAGTTTTAGTGACTTAGTTATATTAACCAAGACTTAACTAATACCTCGACCAACCACAATTTAAGATTCTGATCTTAGAGTGAGCTAAAGAAAAGCTAGCATTAAGCCTAACCAAAGTATTACAAGTATGAGTCAATTAGGTCAAGCACATATGAGAGAATCAACATGCTCAAAATTATGATTTTTGAAGATATTCAAATGCATTCAAGTTGACAAGATTATGACAAGCAAGAAAGCAGTTAGACTCATCAAGCTAACCAAGATTATGAATCAACTTGAAGAGGCTAAAATCTAGAGCTCAAAGTAACAAAACTCAAGTAGCAACAAGCATCTCTCGATTATATAAATCATCGCTTGAAATTACAACATCAAAGAGTCATATAAATTTGTAATTCTAGAGAGAGAAAGTAGAGAGAAGAAATTAAAAACTAGCTAGAAAATAATACAAAATCAAGGTTTCCTCCTCCTCATAGTAGCTCCTTCAAGAACCTAGTCTTGCATTTTCAAGTTTTCTTCAAGATGAAGCTTTAACTCTATGGCTGATTTTCTCATGAATTTAGCTTAAGGAAGACAAGGTTTAATCCTTGATAAAGCTATTAGGTTTGTAGAGGAAGAAAAGAGAAAGAGAATGGTGGTGGTTTGGTGAAATTTGGATGGTTAGATTGAAAGATATGGAGGAGAGAGAGTAGAAGTGTAGAGAGAGAAGTGAGAGAACTTGAAGAACATGAAGATGAAGATTCAAAATGTGAGTAAATGATCTGAAAAACTGATCCTAAGCCTAATTAAATCTGTTTTGGATGAAAATGAGGATGGCTACCTACTAAACAAGTTTCCACAAAACACCAAACAAGTCATTAGGTCAAGTGAAGTTAAGGGTAATCTAGGTTACAAGTCAACTTGGGTAATAATTCCAATGTTGCTCTTTTAATCCCATATGTGCATGGACATGTTAAGCCCTTGTGTTCTCCTTAAAAACCTTGAAATTCACGTCCAAACCATTCTCAAATCAGATTTGGAATTATCTTCAAAGCTTCTCAAACACATTGCAATTATCTTGAACTTTGATAAGTCGACTTGATCCCTTATGTGCAAGTGCATGGAAATCTCTTGTGTGTCTCATTTGCCTTGGAAAATCACACCATTTTGAAGCCCATTCAGGTCTGAAATTTTGTGCTCAAGCTCCCCCATGTGCCAAACCAAGTATTGAACCAAGGCCTCCTCCATGCAAAGTGTCACCTAAGACAACACCATGAAATTTAACTAAGTTATTTTACACATGTGATGATTATGAAAATATTCAAACTCTAATGTCTTTTTAAATATATTTTTAAAATTCATCCATAACTTCAAAAACACATATGAGAAAATTAAAGTGGCCATGCAAATTAGGTCAAACTAGCCAAATTGGCAAGACAACCTAAAATGCTGACTTTTTAACCCTAGGTCTAAATGTAACTTTTAAGACCAAGTATTTCAAGCCTAATGGACTTAAAAATAACACACACATCAAATTTTCAATTTACCCTTGAATTCCCAACAAAGTGCAAAATGACCAAGATACCCTTAATGTGCTCACTTTCTTACTAGGACTCAAAACCCTAATTTAACACCTAAAATGTACGTTTTAGGATTTTCTATCATGAAATGTGGTCCTAAATTCTTAATAAAATTTTGTAACAAATATGACCTATCAACCTTTTAAAAACACTACTTAATAGTTTTTTAATTATTTATATTTAATTTAATTTATCTTAGGTGAGTTTTCTTTATTAGAAATGCCACCTATGGTTTTTCATTTATTTTATAAAAAATAAATATTTTGTAATAAATATTTTATTTTATTAATCTTAGGTGGCGTTTCCTGAATGAGGAAATGCCACCTAAGTGTTTTAATTTATTTTATTTGATAATTATTTATTTTACTTAAGGATTTACTTTTTCCATAAGTATTTTTATAATAAATATTTTATTTATTGATCATATGTGGCTAATTTTTTAATTTATTTTATTTAATTCAATATAATTTTCAAAAATTATATTGTAGTTAATATATTAATTAATTTTATTTTTAAATTATAAAATTATCAAAATTTGTTTATTCCATATTAAATATTAAAAATATTATTTAATGAGAGAGATGGCATGTCAAGATGATAGAAATGCCACTCCCTCATAAAAATTAAATTTGTTATTGATTAATATTATTTCTTAAAATATATGTAATAAAAAATATAAAAAATATTTAAATGAGAGAGGTGGCATTTCCAAGTGAAGAAAACACCACCTTTCTCTTATAGATTAAATTCTCTTTAAATTAATATATTTTTAATATATATATATATATATATAATTTTCTGAAATATTAAATATTAAAAAATTATTTAAATGAGAGAGGTGGCATTTTTAGGTGATAGAAACTTACCTATCTCTTATAAATTAAAAAAAATTTAATTAATATTTTTTTAAAATATATAATTATTAAACATTATTTATGAAACAAAAAATAAAGAAAATTATTTAAATGAGTGAGTTGGAGTCTCTAAGTGATGAAAACGCCACCTCTCTCTTACAGATTAAATTATTTTTTAATTAATATTATTTTTAAAATATATATAATAATGTTTATCAAATATAAAATATTAAAAAAGTATTTATATGAGAGACGTGGCCATTCCAGGTAACGAAAATGCCACTCTCTCTTATAGATTAAATTGTTTTATAATTAATATTATTTTTTAAAATATATATAATAATGTTTATCAAATTTTAAATATTGAAAAAATTATTTGGATTAAAGAAAAAATAGGACTCTAAATTATTGCTTAAAAATTACCTTAGATCCTAAAACTCTTAAAATATGAAAATAAACCCAACATTTAAATTCATAGCAAAATAAACCCTAATCATTAACTTTTTTAACAATTTTACTGTCCACATGGTATGGTAACAATTAAGGTTAAATTCATAGAAAAATAACCCCTGAATAGTACCTTCGTGGACAATAACGGTATTAAAAAGTTAATGGTTAGAGTTTATTTTACTATGAATTTAAAAATTTTAAATGTATTTTGTATATTTTAAGAGTTCATGGTCTAGGATAAATTTCAAGCAAGAATTTAGGGTCCTATTTGCTCATTAATCTAAATTATTTTAATGAGAGGTGGTATTTTCAAGTAATAGAAATGCTATCTCTCTCTTATAAATTAAATTCTTTGTTAATTAATATTATTTTGGCATTATATAATTATTAAATAATATTTTATTAAATATAAAATAATAAAATTTATTTAAATGAGTGAGGTGGTGTTTCTAGATTATTGAAACGCCACCTCTCTCTTCAAAGTTAAATTTTTTATTAATTAATTTAATTTTTAAAAAATCAAAGAGGCTGAAATGTCATTGCTATGATTTTTAATTATTTTTAAAAATTAAGGATAGTTTTTAACTCTTCTTGAAATTTCCAAATTTTAATCTCCTCATCTTAGTCGTTCATTCTGTTTAGCCGCTTGCTCTTCTTTCTTGCAACCTATGAATTATCTGTTTTTTAATTTTTAAAGTTGCTCTCGTCGTCTTCTCTAATTGAGGTCGCTTATACAAGTACACTAATAACAGGTTTCTTTTTTTCATTTTTCTTACCTCTTATTTATCTACCTACTATTTATCTATATATATATATATAGATCTTCATGATTTTTCTTTTCTTTCTTTTTAGTTGATAATTTTTTTCCACTATTGAAGGGTACATTTTTTTAATTTTCTATTAGCATATCTATTGGTAAAATAGTTCTCTAGGTACAAAGCTTTATTCAGATCTAGGGAACAGATGGTGAGATTTTCAATCTTCATGCTTTCAATGATAAATGGCTTGGTTTTGTCAAGTTTTGGACTCTCAAAAAGGTAATGATGATAATCTTTGTTAATTATTGAGGAAGAAACTTGTTTCTAATTTAAAATCTACCCAATTTTTCTAATATATATATGTTCAATGTTGAAGAACAGTCAAAACTTGTGTAGCCAGATGATAGTTTGTCTTTTCTTCATAGTTTGTATAAATTGTTTTAGTTATTTTATATTTAATCTTTGTTAAATATTAGTCATAATTTTTTTTCAATTTTATTGTTTTATTTATTTTTGTTGTAGGTATTGTTTTTCATAACTATATTACAAAAATTGCTAATAAACCTTATTATATCTCTAAGCTAATATTTAATTTATATTATTTATTTATTTTTTATGATCTTGTTAAATTTATCATAGTTTTGTATAGTATGAAATTGATTATTTATTTTTATTAATTATATGAATAAAGTTTATTGTATAAATTAATTGTATATTTACTTAAAAAATTATATGAATTGATGAAGTATAAGAGATTATATTATATTTTATATATATATATATATATGAAAAAGTGATTCTTTCAATTTTTTTTTTAAAAAAATGTAGTAGACATGCGGCATTTCCTGTAAGAAATGCCAACTCTCTTCCCTCTTATTTTTGGGAAAATTGGTAAAAAGAATTAAGTTGGAACAAAAATTAATCCCAATGACCAAATTTCATTAAATGATCATGCTAAATAATTTATTCATTTTAAAAATTCTAGTTGGACCAAAATGCCCTGCCATGACAAAGGAAATTGAAATCAAAGATGACTCTGTGCTTGGTTTCTTCGAGCTAGTTGAATGGGAGAAGATAGTGGTGTGAGCTGTGTGTAAATCATGAGCAATGAGTTCTGAGAATGATAGCCCCATCTCTTCACATGATGCCCTAATTGGATGAGTTTTGAGGTTTTAGAGAGGTTCAATGATGGAGAAAATGGTGCTGTAAGTGAAACACACTAATGGCGAAAATGAGCCTCGCTATTTCTTTGCTTGCCCCAGTTGGAGGGGTATGCTACATGAATGATTTCCATTGGTTGACTAGTTCGATGTACAATGTCTTTATAATGACTGACTTCTACCTGATTAAAAGAATATGTTTTCAAACAGGACTATGTAGCTTGTAATTACATGTGTGGGAGGATTTCTTGTCCAATAGGTTAGTTAGGTATGCTTGTATTCTTGTATCCAACTCTAAACTTAAAACAACCCCTACCTAAGCCTTTGTTATGGTGTAAGTATGATCTACTAATTTTTGTTTGGATTTTTTTTTGCTATCTTTTGATGCTATCGTCACTCATACACAAGAAGTTAATCATATTGATTTTAAAAATAGTGTTAGCACCAATGTATGACTTACTAATGAAAGAAAGCTACTAATGTCCTAAGCATAAAGGCAAAACCAGATTGTATTCTTTACTTGTAAATAAAACCAGGTTGCAAAGGATACTTTTGATCTATTGAGAATTGGACCAGTTAAGTGTAAATACTTTTTTGTGAGCTCACCATTCTTCATCTTTGCTAGCTAAAGTGCAAATTCTATTCTAAATGACCTTTCTCTTGAAGAGCACAATCAACATTAATAGGAGGAGTAGTTGATACTTTGTCACATCCATAACAACTTTGTGAAGACCAAGGCTTTGCTTGAAGCATCTCAGCAAGATAGTAAATCCCTTTGAGAGGAGGCCTCTTGACTTAAGGAGATGCTTCTTTGGAGTAGAATCCTAACAAACCTCTTGTGAGATGTATACTCATCTTGGTGAGATTAGTGCAAGGATGATGGAAGTTGAAGAAGGCTTAAAGATTATAGCAGAGCAAGTAGGCACTGCAAGAACACTCAATCAAGAGATAGAAGTGAAGCAACTTGCAAAAAAGATAGTTCTAAATAAGTCTAAACTTAATTGGAGAGATAATGTTCAATATCTTAATATTTGTACAAGGATGATAAAGAACCCTAATTGATATGTTTATCAGAAATCAGAAAATGCTAGCTGATATATAAAAATAATGTTCTACATGGAAATGTATAACTTGGCTTAGTGTTTGCCATTAAATATATATAGTTTAAGTTGTGTTTTGTTTTATTTTTCATTTTCAATCAATTTCTCTTCCTGAAGAAGCTATTCTTTGTAATAGCAGTAGCTATACTAGGAGTTCATCTTCCCTTAGTTTGTACTTTGCACAATGAAGTACCAAAAATAGTGAAATTATTATTCTTTCATTCATACTTTAGTTGTTCATAATAATATCTAAAACTGGAAATTTAGGTGTCTTTCATGTAAAATTGTTGATTCCTCACATTTCATTGTGACAATTATTTGTAATATATTATAGGTTACATGTAAACAAAACACAAAGGGAGAACCCACTGTGAGTGTCCCTGTAATTACATGAAAAACACACAAGTAATTTACATGTTATCAAGAAGGGAAAAAATTTTCTTACCTTGGTTGAGGAACAATTTACATGTAATCCTTAGCAGATTACATGTAAATCCATCAGACAAAAATAGAAGGCCCTGTCAGTTGCCAAGAATTACATGAAACGACTACTGATTACATGTAAATCAATAATAGTGAAAAATTGTGAGCATGATTGAGTAACAAATTTCATGTAATCTATACCAATTTACATGTAAACTCATCACATAGAAATGCAGCCCTTGTCAGTCACCAAGAATTACATGAAAATGACTATGGATTACATATAAATCAATGATGGTATAACATAAGGTAAAATCCTTGCAGCCCAAGCTCGAAGGCTTGCACCCTAAGCCAAAACCCTTGCACCCAGTCTAAAATTACATGAAAATACTAAAAGATTTACATGTAAATTAGTGTTGTCATCGCACAACCTGCAACAAGCTAAAAGGCTTACACTCTAAGCTATATACCTTACACCCTAAGCCAAAAGACTTGCACTCCAAGCCATATACCCTGCACCCCAAGCTAGAAGACTTGCACCCTAAGTTAGATACCCTGTACCCTAAGCCAGAAGGCTTGCACTCTAAGCTAGATGCCCTATACCCAAGCTAGAAGGTTTGTACCCTAAGCACAACCCTTGCACCTAGACAAGAATTACATAAAAATGCCAAAATATTTACATGTAAATAAATGTTGTCCTCACACAACCTACACCATGTCAAAAGGCTTGCATGCTAAGCTGGAAGCCTTGCACCGCAAGCCAAAAGGCTTGTACCAAGCCAGATGCCCTGCACCCTAAACCAAATGCCCTGCATCCCAAGCTAGAATGCTTGTATCCTAAGCCAGATGCCTTACACCCTAAGCCAAAAGGCTTACATCGTAGTCACAACCCTTGCACCTAGACAAGAATTACATGAAAATGCCAAAAGCTTTACATGTAAATCAAACTTGCCATCCTACTACACATAACACTTGCACCCCAAGCCAAATGGCTTGCACCCTAAGACAAACTTATTATCTTATTCATTTAATAATTCTTTATCTGACCAAAATGCCCCTAAAACATTGGGAAAAAAAGGTAATAAATGAAGGCAAAGCATGCAAGGTTTTTTTATGTTATTAATGTCTCAGGCATGCCTAAGCATGAATTGAGCATGATGGATGAGTTGTTGTTTGTAACATCCTGAAATTTTAAGACTCGGATTTATTAAAAAAATAAAATAAAATATCTATAATTAAATTAAAATTTAGAATAATTTGATAGAGGTCTAGAGTTTGAATTTTACTAAGCAAAAGTTAGGTTTTATTTTATTTTTAACTATGAAAAAAATTACCAAAGTTGACTCGGGCTTTTGTGCTATAATAAAAAAATGTTGGGCCCTTTCTTGTAATTTTTTCCAAAATGTTTTAAGATCAGTTTTAAGAGGAAACAACACATAGAAATGTAGAAATAGAATAAAGAAACAAACACACAAGAGAAAGAGAGGAAGAAGAGAGGAGAAAGAGAGGGAGTTAGGCTTAGATCTAAGAGGCTTTACGACCATTGCGAGCTCAGTTACATGATTGGTAAACTTCCTACTTCAATCCTCTTCCTTCCCTCTTGATTCTCTTAAATTTTTGGAAGAGAAAATTTTTGGATTTTAATCACAAAGGCTTTATTCTTGTAAGCTTTAGTTTCTTGGGTCTTTGGGAGATTGTTTTGAGTTTCTATATGGTGTTCTAATATTTTGAGTAGATAATTGGATGAAAGAGGTGTTTTACGCAAAAATCAAAACCCAAGAGGTTGGGTTTTTCTCTTCAATGATTTAAGTCTATTGATTTAGTTATAATTTTGCTATTTGAGCCCAATAAGATTTAAATTAAGGTTTGGTTTTCATTATAAGGGCTAATGGTGAAAGTTGATGATATTAAGTGAAGGTTTTTAATTGATTAAAAATTATATAAATTGAAAATTAGCCTAGTGATGGCTAATAAATGGTTTTGGTGGTTAAGTGATACTATGTGAATGGTTGGCTTAATATATGGACCATTAGGATGGATTATGACTCATTAACTCAGTTGTGTGGTATGAGTTATAGTCTTCATTAATGCTATTTGTCATGATAAGTGATGTGGATTACTTATATATTGTAGGAAATTGTTGGTGGAACTTATTGAGAAGTTAAGAAACAAGCCAAGTCCTATTTTGTACAAAAGGAAACCCTTTTGGTACCAAAGGGTTGAGGTAACAGGGGAATTTATATTTTTTATTACTTTGTTTTAGCTATTTTTGAATAAATATTACTATCTATCATGCATTACATATTTTAACAGATTAAATGTGCTTTATAAGGAGTTATGGGGTACTACTTTGATTATAGTACAAATATGTTTTTTCTAATTGTTTAACAATAATGTTTTTATGAAAACGAGATTTGTTTGTATGTATTGTAATCATAAAGAATAGAAGTTGCACTTAAGGAAGTGTAATTAAGTAAGGTATCTTAAATAGGCTAAAGAACCATTTAAGGGAGGTTAATAAATGTTATACTACCTTAGAGTGTTGAAGTGGTCAATACTCGGGAAAGGTAGACACAAATAAAAGGCATAATCTCAGTAGGAGTTCACCAATGAGAAGGTGTGGACTTTTGATATTCTGTAGCACACTGCCAATACTCAGTATTGCTTTACGTATTGTGGGCTCAGTGCCCTAAAGTGGTTAGTGTATTGAGTATTCGACACCTCTCAGTGGGAGAGGGAGTCCAACATATGAAGTATGAGATTGAGTGCCTAGGCTAAGGTAGCCCTCACATGGAAAGTAAGTCGGGCTGGCTCTAGGAAGGAGTTAGCTTTAACTACTTTGGATTCATGTCGAACGGGCATAGGCGGTTTGGTGGATTAGATCATGCTTTAGATTATGTTTTGTGCCTGTGGAGGTACAAGTGGGTATAAAGTTTACCTGTGAGTTAAAGAGTTTCAGGGGGCATTCTATTAGTCATGAAAGGCCATACCGGCCTATGTCATGCATTCATGCATTTTAAATGGTTAAATTATATACTATATTGAATTTATTATTTGTTTATTTGATTATAGCTTACTTTGTAATTCAATGTAGATTTCTCTATTACTGAGACTGTGGTTGTCTCACCCCTTTCTTTTTAATATTTTCAGGTCCAGGCGAAGGAACCAGTAGAGGATGGAGAAAGGAGCATAGCTAGGGGTTGTTTGTGAATTGTAAAGAATTGCAACCCCTTTCTTTTGAGCAAATCTACTGTAATATATTTAGGATTAAGGTGCCAGTAAGATGTGATTATATATATATATATGGATTGTATGGCTTGTGTATGAATTTTTGTTTGCTTGTAGACTTGTGGCTAGGAAACTTGGCTATGGTGTGTGGTTTTGATGGATTTATTTAGTAGACCAAGTTTTCACTACAAGCAAATATTTATTTTGGTATATATGTGATTCCACAAGCAAATGCAAAGTGGTTGCATTGCAAATGGTGTGCTATGAGCAAACATATACCTTGGATAGAGAAAGTAGGTGCGTGGGCCCTATAGATATCTCTGAGCTAAGTGTAATGTTTAGCGTTTGTATTCCTATGTGTATAGGATATTTGTAATGGTTTTTAGCCACTCTTATGTGATTTGTGAATTTTCAGGGCATAGGGTCCATTTTTGGGAAATGGCACTCGGGTGGTAAAATTTTGGTATAAAGGGTTTTTCTATCATTTAAATATTCTATCAGGTGTTTTTAGTCCTATTTGATGTGTCCAAAGTGTTTCCACAAGTTTGTGACCATTAAGATGATATTTGGCCAATTTTGAAAATGGTTTTTTACCAAAAAACTGTACTTTTACATCTGGGTGTCCAAATCTCAATCCAACCGTTGGATTTCTCTAAACTTTGGGTCACAAGTAAAAATTTTATAAGCTTCGTGTGGGATTTGGAATCACATCGATCGGACACCGGAGAGAGAAACAGTGCACTCTGAAATTTGGTCCGGAGGTGCTGTCATGTTTCTGTCATGACAAAAACAGGATTGATGTTGGGACATGCACGAATTTTGATCCAACTGTTGGATCTTTCTAAAATTTTGTACACTTATATTACTCTTTGAATTTGATGTGTAGGCTTTGAAATCACTTCGATCGGGGGTCGGATGATGAAATGGTGTCTTCGGAAGTTGGTTTGAATGTGCTGTCATGACAGCAAAAATGCCAAACTTTTAATGTGTCTAAATTTTAATCCGTCCGTTTGATCTTTGTGAAATTTAGAAAACTATTATTACTCATTAAAAGTGACATATTAGCTTTGAAATCACTTCAATCGGAGGCTAGATAGTGAATCGGCACCTCTCGAAAGTTTGCCCGAGAGGGTTATCATGACAGCAAAATTAATGCTGTCATGACATCAATTAACTACCCCTGTTTGCCTTATTTGCTTCCATGCACTACATATTAATCCTTTATACTTTTATAAGAGGTTTTATATGTGTGTTTTGCTATTATGTAAATTGTTATTGATTTAAATGATTTGTTTCCTAAGTTGGTTTTAGGATCAACTCCTTAACGACACTTAGTTTATTTGAATTTTGTGATTTTTAGATAACACTCGAGGAAAGTGTTACATTGTTGACCAAGCATTGTTTTTCCATTTTGAGGATGTTGAACAATGCTTTGTTTATGGACTTGATGCTTCGCTTGACCTTATTTACATAGCATTGATAGGTGCTCTATTGGTGTGTTTGAAATCAAGGGAGCATTTGTTTAACACAATTATGGTTTTCTTGACTCTTTGTCTATCTTACAACATCCATATAGATTTAGGTATTCCCATGGTGTTATCTTTGACCTGCAACATAGGGCTTCCTTTGAAGGTTGATTCTTTAAAAATTATGAGATATTTACTAGAGAAACTATAGAAGCACAAATGGAAAGTGGTTTTAGGATGGTATGATGGTGTTTTCATCCTATTTCTTGTTGCAACTTTTACTACCTCACTACCAAACATGACCCCTAGCACATGAACCAAACTTAAAAAGTACGTGATATTAGTTCCTTATCCCATTAGTTTCAATGTATTTCTCTCATATGTGAAGCTTGTGGTTCTTGTTTTCTATTGTCTTGCAGACTAATATGATTAGTGTGCAAGAGAGTGAGATATATTACTTCTTCCAAATTGGTGGGACTATTGTGACAACTTTTGAGGGATTCCTATATGATAGTGAGATAACATGTGGAAGAGTAATAAGAGAAGGAACCATAATTTCTGAATTAAGGGGCATAATATCTTCATGCCTACGTATTGAATTGGAAGGATGTATCATTAAGTCCATACTTACAGACTTAGACAAACGAACTCTAGTAGATGTAGAAGGTGATGAGGCTATGAAGCAAGTACTCAAGTATAATCATAAATATGCACACCTATATATACTAGAAGAATCATGTGAATTCAGACATGAAGGACACCCATAATTAATAGCAATTTCATGAAGGTAAGCTATAATGATTATTAGAAGGTGTTTTTGGTTTTTCAAGAAATGACACTTATATGACTATTGATTGTAGTGTAGGTTAGAACCATGCCTTAGGATATTGTAAGTACTCATAAATAATTGTTGGATCTTCGTTAACAATTTCATCATAAGAATTCGCATTCATACCTCAAAGTGCCCCTATACCTATTCCAAATCTTAGCTTAAAGAAAGGGAAGGACTTGTTAATAGGTCCAAATCAAAGTTTTAAACATGCTAATGAAGTAAGAGAAGCACCCTACAAGTATAGTATAGCCTATAATTTTATATATCAGTTTAAGAGGAATGCTACCAGCAAAGTTATAGCTAATTATAAGGTCAATAGTTATCCTTGGAAGATCATTGTTTATAGGGTAGGGGAAGAAGGGTGAAAGTTTATGAGAGTGACAACTTTTATTAGAGAACACAACCATTCCGCTCAAGACAACTTGATTGTTGGCAGGTCATTTCGGTCAACCTTGGCATCTAGTATTATAAGAGATAGGTTAAGGGGTTGTGCTGGTAAGTCTCCCAATGAGATCAAACGTGAGTTACATTAGGAATATGGTATGTTTTAAAACTATATTCAAGTGTGGATGGGCAAAGAGAAAGCTTTGGAAAACAAGGAAGGATGGCCTAACTAATCATACATGCTAATTCCTTATACTATCAAAGATTAGTGGAGGTAGATTTAAAATAATGGAAAAATGGGAAATAGGTATTGACCACAGGTTTCGTAGGGTCTTCATTTGTTATGGGTGTTGTATATAGGGTTTTGTTGGAGGATGGCAGCCTGTTTTATACATTGATGGAACTTTCCTTAGTCCTTATCACAGAATGATTATCAATATTGACTTATGATGCTAATAACTGTAACATCCTGAATTTCTTAATCCTAAGTTTAGAGGTAAATCAAGGGTGAAGTTGAAATTAAAGTGGGATTAAAGATTTAGAGGACTAATTAGTATTTTGACTGGGTTGTGTGTTGTATGAATAGATATAGGTAATAGGAGTGTGTTTCAGGTTGAAGCAAGTGCATATGGTGTAACATCTGAGAACTTCAAATCTGGAAAGATTGACTAATTAAGGGATAAATTTGTTAAAAATATGATTAATTAATTTAAATATATTTTGGGTTGTTAATTAGATTTTTGGGTCATATTTGGCTTTAAATTGAGTTAGGATGAAAGTCGGATCAAGTCAGGTGGCATCAAGGAGAGCAAAATCAACACTTTACTCGCTGCGTTATGAGCCGTCACTTGTGTGGCATGCGTTGTGGCGCATGGCACAACAAGCAACTTGAAAATTTGAAAATCATCAGAAAATGATAGTTTTTAGGGTAGAAAACCTAGAACATGAAGGGGAGAGTTTTGGGCACTACTAAGGCATCAATTTGTGAGGATTTTGAAGATAAATTGAGCCTTCAAACTCTTAAGTAAGTTTCCTACCCTTCTCCTCTACCTTTTCATACCATTTTCCATGGGACTTAAAAGTGGGAGAATTTGCTTTGAATTGGATTAAGTTATGAGTCTATCTTTTGAAGGTTTCTATTGACTTTAAAGGTTTGATTTAGATTTATTAATCATGGATATGTGGTAATATGAAGCTACTTTGTTGTTTGGTGAAATTTGGATCAAGCTCTAACTTGATCATGGGGTTTTGAAGTGTGATAAGTTGAGATATCAAGTTTTATAATGTGATAGAGTTAGAAGGAGGCTTGAAGGGATTGTGTGAACAAAATCTAATCTTAACAAACCTCTTTGTTAAGAATATAAGTGAGAAAGTGGGAGAATTGGGAGGTTATTTGTAGCTAATAGTGCTTATGTTAATTGAAAATTAACATATAGTACTTGTTGATGTAGATTGTGGTGTAGGAGGACTTACCTTGACACAAGAAGAGATTCAGTACCACCGGTAACCCTTTTAGCAATAAAAGGGTTGAGGTAACTACATAATTTGCATTATTTATTACCTTGTATAAGTTATTCTCAAGTTTTTTTTCTATGATTTATTATGTATATATATATAAATTTTGTAAAGGTTAACTATTTTAGAAAATGAGTGGAGTATTAGTTTGTGAAATTCTATATTTTTAAAGTAAATGATAAGATTTGTTATATTTGATTAGAAAATTGTTTATGCATGGTCAAGTGGAGATATATAGTGAAATGTGGCATATTAAAGGGTGGGAGGTCACCCCAATAGAGTTAGTGAAGATTAAGTCCATATGGCACTGCTGGCACCTTGGGATGCTACGTGCAGCACTTACTCTCCTTAGTGCCTGAAAATGGCTGTGGTATTGGAGACTTACTCTCTTTAGTACCCGAAAGAGTGTAAAGTTGGAGAATTTGCTCCTTAGCATTTACGGATGCGGTGTTGAAGTGTTTTGCTTCCCAAAACTTTTCCATTCTTCTAAAAATGACATTTTAGGCCCTATTTTGAAGTGTTTTGCTTCCCAAAACTTTTCCATGCTTCCAATATCTTTATAAATCGTTAAGTTTGACCTCAAAACTACAAATTTAAAGGGTTTTTATGGGATCCCAAGTTTTCCAAAATTATTTCTAAAATATTATTAATTTTAACTCTTATATAGATAATGTTAGCTTAGGAGCAATCCTAATTATGATTGTTTGTTGTGATTGTGTGGTGAATTTTGGTAATGTCAAGGTGGACATTACATTTTGGTATCAATTTCTCGGGTTATGAGATCTGGTTGTAGTGATGTGTCCATTACATTCATTTTCATTAGTTGGCAACTTTATGTGCACAAATCTTTCCCTTTGTCTCATTTCCTTTATTTTCCTACTAATTCCCCTTCTCTACTTGGTTTTCTTCCTTAGGAGGGGAGAAAATTGGTTAGAAGAAGCATCCAAAATGTCGGCAAGTTATCGAAGAATGATGGGCCTATACTAGAGGTACAGCTAGAGATACGAGTAGAACAACAATAAAGGCCCCAAGGTAATGATGCAATTCTAGAAGAATTGTGGGATATGATGAGGAATATTCAGAGAACTCATCAAGACTATGACATTTTACTCTATAATAGAGGTTATGAGGAGGAACAAAGGAGACAAGAGGAAGCTTATGAGAGTAGATTGAAACCATCTCATGGTTCCGATAGTAGACTTGGATCATCTGGGATGAGAGTAGATGGAGATGCTCAAGGGATGGCTATTGATTGAGCATGGAGGACTTTCTCTCTGTTTAACCCTCTAACCTTTAAGGGAACTATAAAGGAAAGAGAAGTGGAGAAATGGATAGAGAGAGTTGAAACCATCTTTGAGGTGGTATCGTGCTCTACGAAATAGAAGGTCATTATAGCCACAGTGGATCTGGTTGAGGATGCTAAACACTGGTGAAATTCTGTAAGACCAATGGATGGTTGTCAGCTAACATGGGAACAATTCAAGGAAATGTTCTTTGATCATCATTTTCCTTCAGCATTCAAAGATGGGAAATAGGTCAAGTTCTATGCATTTTGATAAGGAGATCTTGACTGTTCAAAAGTTTAATTAGCTATCAAAATTTTCTATTATTTGAATGAGAAGGGTGATAGTGAGTGGAAGGCTAAGAGACTTTTGGAAAAGATAAGGCTAGAATATAGACAGTAGATTGCTCTGCTAGGAGTAACGATGTATGCTGACATGTGTAATTGGCTCTGAATTGTGGCAAGAAAGGGTCAGGAAGTAGAAGCAAAAAAGAGACAAGATAGTCATGGGAGGTTCTCGTCCTCCTTAGGCCCTTTTGGAGGAGTCTCTAAGAAGATGGGTTTTGGCCTGAGTAGTTCTGTAGCATCAAGTAAGAAGAGTTTTGTTAGAGGATCACAGACTTGAGGAACATTTCAGAGGGGTGGATTTAGGAGTTATGGTGTTCCACAACTATCCTGACAGGCTTTTAATATGCCTGCCTCGACCTTGAGTATAGCTCGGTCACCACCATGTGCTAAGTGTAGGTAGTCACATCCTGGGAGGTGCTGGGCATATTTTAAATGTTAAAAACCTGGCCATTTGGCAAGACAATTCTTCGAGGGAAGAGTAGAGATAGCAATGTAGAGATCTACCATTCCAGGATGAGTTTACACACTAATCTCAGGAGGAGGCAAGAGCATCACCTAATTTGATAAAAGGTATTATTTCTATCTGCGACCAAAAAATTGAAGCATTGTTTGATTCCAGTGCTACACATTCATTTATTTCATATAAATGTGTAGAGAGGTTGGAACTTCCTTTACATGAATTGCCTTATGTGATTAAAGTATCTATACTATTTAGGTCATCGGATATGACTAGTAAAGCATGTTTGAATGTAAAAGTAAGGTTTGAAAATCATTCAACCACTCTCGATTTGATCCGAATTCCTATAAAGGGTTTGGATGTGATTATCGGTATGGATTGGTTGATGGCAAATAATGCCACCTTGGATTGTGCTAAGAAGACAATTCTGTTATCACCGCACCGGCTAATATTCCTAGCGAGTCTAAGTTCTTATTAGTGGTACAAGCAGAGAAACTAATGCAACAAGGATGTATGGCTTATGTGGTTTTCTTCTCAATGCATAGGGTCTATGATAAAAGTATTGATAAGAGATTGGGGTAGTGAATGAATTTCCTGAGGTATTTACAGATCATATATCCAGTTTGCCTTTAAAAAGGGAGGTGGAATTCACCATAGACCTAATGCCAGGAACTGAACTAGTCTCAAAAGCACCATATTAGATGTCACCAACTGGGTTAACTGAGTTGAAGAAGCAGATAGAGGAGTTACTTGAAAAGGGGTTTATTAGACCCAGTGTGTCACCTTGTAGATCACCCATGCTGTTTGTTAAGAAGAAGGACAGCAGCTTATGGCTCTATATTGACTATAGACAGTTGAATAAGGTGATGGTGAAGAACAAATATCCTTTACCAAGAATTGATGATTTATTAGATCAATTGGTAGGAGCTTCAATTTTCTCAAACATTGACCTAAGGTTAAGATACCATCAATTGAGAGTGCGTTTGGAGGATGTGCCCAAGACAGCTTTCCATACCAGATATGGGCATTATGAGTTCCTGGTTATTCTATTTGGGTTAACAAATGCGCCTGCGGTTTTCATGGATTACATGAACTGCATATTTAGGCCTTAGCTAGATTAATTTGTTGTGGTATTCATTGATGACATTCTGATACATTCTGAAGATGAGGAGTAGCATGCGAAGCATTTAAGGATTGTGCTATAAATTTTAAAGAATAATAAGCTCTATGCCAAGTTTAGCAAATGTGAGTTTTAGCTACGAGAGGTCCGATTTCTAGGACATGTGTTGGCGAAAGGGATTACGGTGGATCTGCATAAAGTAAATGCATTATTGAAATGGGAGAGTACCTAGTTCTATGACTGAAATACAAAGTTTTTTAGGATTGGCTGGATATTATCATAGATTTATCTAGGGTTTCTCTCAGATAGCTTCATCATTGACTAGGTTGACGCGACAAGATCAGCCATTCATTTGGGATGACAAGTGTGAGATTGCATTTCAAAAGTTGAAGGAGAAACTGATTACGGCACTAGTGTTGATTATTCCTAATCCATAATCACTATATGAAGTGTACACGAATGCATCTCTAAAGGGTCTGGGATGTGTGTTGATACAAGATGAGTAAGTAATGGCTTATACTTCTACACAACTCAGGCCGCATGAAGAGAATTACCTGACCTATGACTTAAAGCTTGCCACAGTTGTGTTTGCACTAAAGATTTAGCGGCACTATTTGTATGGAGTAATGTTCAGTGTTTTCAGTGAGCACAAGAGCCTGAAATATTTAGGGATCAGAAAGAACTTAATATGAGGTAGAGAAGGTGGATGGAGTTTTTGAAGGACTATAGCTTTGAATTTAAATACCATCCGAGGAAAGCAAATGTAGTTGCATATGCCTTAAGTTGAAAGTCATTGCATGTCGCTTGTCTAATGGTGCAAGACCACAAATTGTTGGAATCTTACTTAGATATTCAGCATGATTCACCAAAATTAACTTTGTATAGTTTACATTCCACAGAGATTACCAATGAGTTTTAGAGAGAGTTAAGGATAGCACAGCTTAAGGATGAGTATCTATTGAGAATTCAGGAAGTTATGGAGGAAAGGCAAACTATAGATTTTGGTTTTAGTGATGATGGATTTGTTGTGCATCGAGATCAAGTTTGTGTACTAGATGAGAGTGATTTGAGAAAGAAAATTTTGAATGAGGCACATAAGAATAGATATACAATTCACCCTAGAGCAACTAAGATGTACTAGGATATAAAGTGGTATTGGTGGTGGCCTAGAATGAAAAGGGATGTTACAGATTTTGTAGCTTGGTGTTTAATTTATCAAAACGTTAAAATCAAGCATTGGAGACTAGCAGGAACTTTACAACTACTAGAGATATCAAAGTGGAAGTGGGATAGTATATTTATAGATTTCATTTCAAGATTACCAAGAACCTAATCCAATCATGATTCTATTTAGGTGATTGTAGATAGGTTGACAAAGTCAGATCATTTCCTAGCAGTGTGAATGAGTGATTTATTGGAGAAGTTGGAAGAGATATACATTCAAAAAGTTGTGAGATTGCATGGGGTGCTAAAGGACATTATCTCTGATTGTGATCTGAGGTTCACCTCGAACTTTTAAAAAGCATTACAGAGAGCAATGGGTACTGAATTAAGATTCAGCATAGCATATCATCCACAGATTGATGGATAGATAGAAAGGACTATATAGACTCTAGAGGACATGTTGAGAGCTTGTGCCTTAAAACTGAGAGGCAACTGGGATAGCCATCTTCCTTTGGGTAAGTTTGCCTACAATAATAATTTCCACTCCAGTATAGGAATGGATCCCTATGAGGCACTATATAGAAGAAAATGTTGATCTCCTCTCTGTTGGGTTGAACTGAGTGAGAGAAGCATTATGGGTCTAGATATTATGGATCAAAACAACACAAAAGATTCAAATGATAAGGCAAAAACTTCTAACTGCTCAGAGTAGGCAAAAGAGTTATGCAGATAAACAGTGAAGGCCGTTGGAGTTTATGGTTGGTGACCATGTTTTTTAAGAGTTTTACTTGTGATAGGAATCGGGAGGTCTATCCGAGTAAAGAAATTATCTCCTCAATTCATGGATCCATTTAAGATCCTTAAGAAAGTTAGGCCGATTACCTACCAAATCGCTTTGCCACCACATTTATCTGGGATTCATGATGTTTTTTATGTTTCTCAATTGAAGAAATATCAACTTGATCTATCTCATGTAATTAAACCCGAAGAGGTAGAGCTGTAAGAGAATATGACTTATTGAGCAGAGCTAAAATAAATAGTGGATGTTAAAGATAAGCAATTGTGAAACAAGATTATTTGAATGGTTAAGGTGGTGTGGAAAGGAATAGCTCCTGGTGATACTACCTAGGAGATAGAGGACAAAATGAAGCAGTAATATCCCTATCTATTTCCTTAGGTATGTGTTGAGGTTGTTGTTGAATTTTGGGGGAAAAATTCCTTTAAAGGAAGGGAGAACTATAACATCCGGAAACTTTAAATCTGGAAAAGTTGACTAATTAAGGGATAAATTTGTTAAAAAATATGATTAATTAATTTAAATATGTTTTTGGGTTGTTAATTGGATTTTTGGGTTATATTTAGCTTTAAATTGAGTTAGGATGGAAGTCGGATCAAGTTGGGTGGCATCGAGGGAAGCAAAATCAATACTTTATTCACTGCATCATGAGCCACAGCTTGTGTGGCATGCACTGTGGCACACACCATAGCAGGCAACTTAAAATTTTGAAAATCATCAGAAAATGACAATTTTTGGGCTGGAAAACCTAGAACACAAAGGGGCAAGTTTTGGGTACTGTTAGGGCATCAATTTAGGAGGATTTTGAAGATAAATTAAGCCTTCAACCTCTTGAATAAGTTTCCTACCTTTCTCCTCTACCTTTTGATCTCATTTTCCATGGGATTTGGAAGTGGGAGAATTTGCTTTGAATGGATCAAGTCATGAGTCTATGTTTTGAAGGTTTCTATTAACTCTAAAGGTTTGATTTAGGTTTATTAATCTTGGATATGTGGTAATATGAAGCTACTTTATTGTTTGGTGAAATTTGGATCAAGCCTTAACTTGATCATGGGGTTTTTGTAGTGTGATAAGTTGAGATATTAAGTTTTATGTTATGATAGAGTTAGAAGGAGGCTTGAAGGGATTGTGTGAACAAATTCTAATCTTAACAAGCCTCTTTGTTGAGAATATGAGTGAGAAAGTAGGAGAATTGGGAGGTTATTAGTAGCTAATAATGCTCGTGTTAATTGAAAATTAACATATAGTACTTGTTGATGTAGATTGTGGTGTAAGAAGACTTACCTCAACAAAAAAAGAGATTTAGTACCACCGGTGACCCTTTTAGTAACAAAAGAGTTAAGGTAACTAGATAATTTGCATTATTTATTACCTTATATAAGTTATTCTCAAGTTGCTTTTCTATGATTTGTTATGTATATATGTATAAATTTTGTAAAGGTTAACTATTTTAGAAAATGAGTTGAGTATTGGTTTGTGAAATTCTATATTATTGAAGTAAATGATAAGATTTGTTATATTTGTTTAGAAAGTTGTTTATGCATGGTCAAGTGAAGATATATAGTGAAATGTGGCATATTAGAGGGTGAGAGGTCACCCTAGTGGAGTTAGTGAAGATTAAGTCCATATGGCACTGTTGGCACCTTGGGATGCTAGGTGCAGTACTTACTCTCCTTAGTGCCCGAAAATAGGTGCGGTGTTGGAGACTTATTCTCCTTAGTACCCACAAAGGTACAGAGTTGGAGAATATGCTCCTTAGCATTCATAGGATGTGGTGTTAGAGTAACAAGACCTCAATTACCTGTAATAGGGGGAACCAGTAGTCCAGAAGTAGTTCAGGACACCTTGGCTGGGTAGTCCTACCACGGATGGTGAGCTTGGGGACCATACATGTGGTTTAGTTATGTGAAATAGCTTACCGATTCGGTCATGAGTATTGAAGGACTGGATGGTTAAGGATCATGCATGTAACTTGTGGTGATTTCATATGATGTATTTATTTTACTTATTTTAAGACTTGTTTGTAACTTGGCATGTTAATCAATGATGTAGATTATCTTAGTTACTAGAATTTTTATCTCATCCCATGGTTATCATTTTACAGGTTCTACTACTGAGACTAAGCAAGGGAAGGAATCGGGCAAGGATTAGCAGATTTGCTACATTGAATAGTAATGCTCGATTTTTGTTTGAGTGGTGTACATAAACTTGTTCTATGATATTATATGTTGCCAACTAGGAATGCATATCATTTTGATTGGTTGCACTTGTTTCATACTATGTTATTTTGTATTTTAGCCCAATATTGTATATAATGTGAATATGTGGCAATTTTTATGGTGATGGGCTAAAATGCTAATACAAGTGCAAGAAATGTTTTATCTATGTGGTGGCCATATATATGCACGGTATTATGTGACAATGGAGGCCAAATAGTGCATGTAGTGTTGATTGTGTATTTTGGCCATATTGGGTGAAAGGGCCATTGAGTGGCCCAATTTTGTGTTTGGTAAGTTTTTATGGGTTTGAATGCTCAACCAAGTGTATTTTGGTCCATTGGATGTGGTTTAAGCCTCACAATAGGTTAATGGTATAAGTTATGAGTTTCGGATACTTGGATGGTTGAAAATTACTTTAAAAATTGACTTTTACGTCTAAGTGTCTAAAATTCTCATATCGGACATCGAATGTGAAAATGGCGTGTGTTCAAAGTTCGTCCAAAAAAGCTGTCATGACAGTATTGCTGTTATGGACATGTGCGCCACGGCACATTTCGCACAAGCTACGGTGCATGGTATAGCAAGAAAACTTGCCTTTCTGTGCCATATGCCACGGCGCATAGACCATGAGCTGCAGCGCATGGATCAAAACACTTAAAAATGACATTTTTGGCCCTGTTTTGAAGTGTTTTGCTTCCTAAAACTTTTTCATGCTTTCAATACCTTTATAAATCTTTAAGTTGGATCTTAAACTATAAATTTGAATATTTTTTGTGGGATCCCAAGTTTTCCAAAATTATTTCTAAAAGATTATTAATTTTAACTCTTATATAGATAATGTGAGCTTAGGAGCAATCCTTGCTCTTAATTATGATTGTGTGGTGAATTTTTGTAATGTTAAGGTGGACATTACACATGGTGAGAAGAAGTCTCACTGTGCCACGCGCCGCGGCTTGTGCTTCGTGCACCACGGCGTATGGACCAGAATTTACCTTCATAAGTCGTGAATTTCAGACAATTTTAGAGGAGAGAATTTGAGAAACACATGAAACAGAGAGATGAGAAGGGCTAAGAAGATAGGTTAAGTCATTTTAGAGTGGTAGAAGGTGATTCAGATCGGTAACCTGCCAAGTAAGCTACGTATAACTCTTACCTTCCATTCTCCACAAATTTCTTTGAAAATGAGTTATAGGAAAATTGAATTGGTGGAATTTGAGGGGTTTGATTCTTGCCCAATAGTAATAAAAATGTTCTTAGAAGTTAAATTAAAGCTTTGTGATTGGTTTAGAGCTGAACGGTATAGCTTTAAACCTAGAGGCTCAATTTTAAGTCATTAAAGAGAGAAAGTTAGGGCAAAATTTATCTTGAGAGAAATAAGACCGGTTGAGGTGATGTAAAGTAGTAATTGGGTAGTTATGGACTTAGAATAGATAAATGGAAAAGAGTTTACGGATGAATATAGCCTTAAATAGTAAAAATGTGTTTTTGGTCAAAATGGACCAAATGACTAAAATGTGCCAAGTGTGTTTAGATTGGCATATTGGGTGAGTGAGTAGAGAAAGAAAGCTTGAGATAAGCTTGTACGATAGTGGAAATTTACAGGTAACCTTTGTAGTGACAGAAGAGTTAAGGTAACCAAATAACTTCCCGTGTTTGACTGTTTATTGTAATTGTATGCTAGTATGCTATGTAATGCATGAACAGGTTTTGAATTAAGCATGTTTTGTGGCATTGAGTGATTGTTTGTGTAAATTTTTACTTTTGGTTGAAATGAGAATTGAAATTGTGTTTGTAATGTAAAGTGATATGTGTGTGTGTGTGTGTGTTATGTGTAAGAAAGAAAAGTCTATTGTGAAAAGGGAACCTTAAATGGTTCGAGAAAGTATGATCTGAGTGGTGGGAGTTTACTCAAGTATAGGGGGTGATAAAGATCATATGGTAAGGTTTTTTTAGTACCTTGTTAGGGTACGATGTTGGAAACAATTCTCCTAAGTGCCTTGAAAGGTGCTATGTCAGAGAAAATCTCCTAAGTGCCTATTAAGGTACTGTGTTGGAGATGAGAGATTCCTTAGTATCTTTGTGATATAGGTGGGAGTCAACGATGCCTCATTGTGTGTATTGGGGAAAAACCATAGTCTGTATTATGGGTTAGAACATTTTTGGCCGGGTGATTCTATCACCGTAGGTGAGCTCAAGACTAATGAGAGTGTACATTGGTTTGAGATGAGCCTATAGTTTCATGTGTGGTTGGTAGAGATCATGCTAATATTTTATGATATGATGAAATATCTTGAGATAGCACAAAATCTCTCGGGATTAATGAAAAGTAAAAAATGAAATGTGATATGATATAAATACTACTTTATGAAGTTTTAATGATATACTATGTTTACTTTCATATTGTTGCATGTGATAGTCAATAGGAGTGAGTTATTCTATTACTAAGATTTTTATCTCACCCCCGTGGTTACATGTTTACAGGACCAGGAAGTGAGCAGGTTAAGGGAAGAGAGTTTGGATTGGCTTGAGTTGAAAAGCCATGTACTTTGAGGTTGTATAATGAATTGAATCAAAATATTGTATATATAAGTATATATAAGTTGCCATAGGTTGCATGCATGTATTGAATTGAGTTTTTGTGAAATCAAGCCCGATTATGTGTATGTGTGTTGTTTAATACAAAAAGGGCTTTGATTGGAAAAAGTTTGAGTTGAAATGGTTCTTTGTGTTAGTAAATCTTAAGCAAAAGGACAAATTATGAGGAAATGAGTAATTTGGGGGTTAAGATTGTATTATAAATATGATTGCATATGTTTGTACATGATTGAGTTGAGAAATAGCCAAGTGGTCTATGTTATGCCAAGAAATGGCATAGTTTATGAAATTAGTAAATTGTGAAATCTGGCCGTAAAGGGGTTAAATTTTGATATATATGTATAATTATAATTAATCATGGTCAATCAGGTGTTTTAGATACTTTTAGACTTGGTTCAAGGCTTAGTGTGGTCTAATGAGAGAAAGGGATTGAAGTGAGAGCTTGGGTGTGGAAATTTTTTTTTTAAAAAGTGACTTTTTGCACTAGGTGTCTAAATTTTTATCAGACCATTAGATCGTGTCCAAACCTATCTCATTTATTAGTATACGAGCTAAGCTTCATGTGGGCACTTGAATCATTCCTATTGGATGTCATACGCAAAAATGGTGCACGCCAGAAGTTTGTTTTTATGCTATCAAAATGACAGCAGAAAAATAGACAGGCGGACCACGACGCATGGATGCACATGCTGTGGCTCACGTCACAGACAGGATGAGCGTGTGTCTCTGTGCCACATGCCGTGGTGCACTGATCATCTGTTGCAGTGCACGAACCAAAATTTAGTTTTATTTTATGTGCTGAAATGCATGCATTTGAGTTAGGAATGCTAGTAGGTTAAGTCCACTATGTATTTGAAAAGTGTATTAATTATTTCTACTGTATTTTCTCTGATTGAATTTTGATTTAACTAATTTTATAAACTAAGTCTTCGGCCGAAGCTTTTAAAATGGAACTTGATTATTGTGATTGAGTTGGGGTAATGGTAACATCGTAATCTTCTCTTATATGGTGTGGATATATAGGAGGAGGTTACAATAACAACTTGTATGCTATTGCTTTTGCCATTATATCGGGTGAGATGAATGAGGAGTTGCTTTAGTTCATATGTCTCTTAAAGGAGATTTTGGGATCCCTTGTAGTTGTCATAGTTTTTGATAGACACAACATAATCATCCATACAGTTCAATCTGTGTTTAGGAACAAAAGGCATGCATTCTTCTATAGGCATATAAAAGAGAACTTTATTTTAGAATATTCAAAGGTGCATAGAGGTCCAAACGTGAATACTAGAATTAGGAAGGAAGATGCATTGAAGATGTTGGATGGGATTGCATATGCCAAGGTTGAGGAGCATTTCTAAAGAGTTATAGAAAACATGCGAGCTTATAGTTCTCCACTTATAAGGTGGGTTAAAGAATAAGGAGACATCGATAGGTAGGTAATGTCATAATTGCCCCATAAAAGATGGAACAACATAATGTCAAATCTGCCCGAGTCTTATAATGCATGCCTCGTGACTAAGAGAAAACACCAAGTTTTTACATTGATAAAGGAGTATCGAGAGAAGCTTGTCAATAAGTTGTTTTCTATACATGATATAGGAACTTTATAGTCTAATGGAGTGGGACTAAACACTAAAGCTAAGTTGAAGGCAAGTGTAGACAAATCTATGTCAATACATGTTATGTAGTGCTTTGATCACGAGTTTGAGGTAATATTTAGAAATATCCATGTTGTTATCAACCTTTTGCTTACAAGGCATAGGAGATGACTAGCTTTCTTACCTTGCCTATATACATCTGCATGCATTAGAAAGGTGAATCATAGTGTATACACTTATGTTGATGAATGTTATTTGCAGGCAACTTAAGAAAAGATATATTAGAGAACTATGACTCCAATTGACATGCACGACATGACAAGGTTGGATAGCTTAGATTATGATGATTATCAAACTAACACATTTTTATGGCCCCCAAACACACATTGTAGTATTGGGAGACCCCACAACAGGAGTTGAGAGTCTCTGTTCATGCGTGTGCAGACATATAGGTGTTCAACGTGCCATTAAGAAGGGCATACTAGGTGGAGGTGCAAGAACCCAAATTCAAGCTAATCTTACCTTCGACATGTATACCTATTCACTTGCATCTTGAGTATATCTAAACATTTGATAGACCTTTTATTGTATTATGAAATGCACCTATAACCATTCCCCCTAGATGTTTTTTTGTAAAAGTTTTATGTAGGTTACTATCGGCATGATGTTGTTTTCATCCCCTATGATATATTTTTGTAATTTTAGGTGTGTCACGGTCTTTTTGTATCAGCTGTTTTGTACTTGGTATTTTGCTAGAGCAACTTAATAGGAAATTAGTCGCTTATCCTCAAAATTACACTAAAGCTAACCCTAATGCAATATAGGGCCAACCCTAGGTCATCTCCCAAGGAATGGTTTTAAGTCTAATTGAAAGTTATCTAGTGAAATAAATCAACCAAAGTTTGTAGGAATTTAGTTATCTAGCTAATTATCTAAACTAATTACCTAATATGCAAGTAATTAAAATGCTAGTGAAAGTGAGTGAAATGAACTTCTCTTTTTACAATAATGGAACCCTAGAGATTAGTTGATTTTGGACTCATTATCTTCTCATGATTAGGCTAAGTTTAGCTTCCCTTTTCTCTTGACTAAAGTTGTCATGACTTAAGACAATTATCCTAAGCCAATTAACCTAATTAGCTAACCTCCCTAGGTCTTAGATTAAAGTCCCTAGTTCAATTAATCAATTGGTGAAGACATTAGCCAAGTGATTCATTCAAAATCCTCTCTCAACAGCCATGGTCAAACACATAAATTGAGCAACCACAAGATTATGTCAAGCTACTCAACAACACAAGCATTAATACCACAAGATTATGCAATATTAATATAAGAAATTCACTAATTAAAAAACACAAGATTATGTGCCAAACAAAGAGTGGCAAAATTCAATCATGGCTTTCCAAGGAAGAAATTAAATGAAACAATCCTCTCTCTTTACATCAACATCAAATTCAAATTAGAATTTATAAGCTAAGATGATTAAACCCTAGATTAAGGAATCTAACCATCTAGTAAAAAGAGAAGAGGATAGGAAACAAAAGAACTTAGCCAATTTGAAGCTCAAGACTCATCCTCCATCTTCATCTCTCTAGGATTCCACAAAGAAACTTAGCCAATCTTCATCTTCAAGAACCCTAGTGATTGCTTGTGAAGGCCAAACTCTATAGCTCTTGAATGATGAAAATGAGCTTCAATCCTTGTGAAAATGGAAGGGATGGAACGAAAATGAAGAGAGGAGAAGAATGGTATGAGTTTTGTGGAGGTTTGGTGGCTGAAAATGGAGGTTAGGGTGCTGGAAAATGAAGAACAAAAGAGAGAAAATGAAGAACACTATGAACAAGAGAGAGAGAATGTGGAAGATGAATGAGATATGTGTTGGATCCCATTTGGGACTTAAAATGGCGTGCTCCTTGGTGTCTCCCATCAGCTGAAGCTTAATGAAAATAAAGAAAAAGAAATTAAAATGTAAATGGGAGCCTTGTCACACTTGCAAGGTGGCAACTTCCTATTGGTTTGTAGATGATTCCAATGTGTGCCTAATTTCCCATGTGTCATCCACATCATTTTAGCTGATCTAATCCCTCAAAATAATCATAATTCACGTGCAAACCATCAGCCATTGTCCTCAAGGAGCGTTGACCTCAATTGCCCAATTGATGCACAAGTCACATGCCACCTATGTCACATAAATCACATAATTCAATTAAATAGCATATGATATAATAAAATCTAATTCATGTCCAGAATTAAATTCATAATTAGAAGGGAGAATTTATTAAATTAACCAAGTTTCAGGCTGCACAAAATTATATAAAAATTTTCACACAAAGGCAAACCAAAAACTAGGACAAACTAAGACACTTAAGAAAGTGTTGACTTTTTTATTTAATTACTCCCATAACTAAAATGAATTTTAAAAATATAATTTCACCATTCATCAACTAGACATAAAATGCACTTTGTCAATTTTTCTTGTACATTTTCTCAAAAGTTCATTTTTTGGACCAAAATGCCCCTAGTGCACTGATCTTAGAAACTTAGGCAAAGTTCCAAATCTAATGCAATGTGTGCACTTGAAGGTGATAAATCATTAATAAAATGGTCCTAATTGACAAATAAAAGTGGGTAACAAATGTGTCCTATCACAACTGTAATGGTACTAATGTTATTTTCTTAATTTTTTTTCATATTCTCCCTATGCATGTACTTGTTTTTCTTAGAAAACACTGCTGTCATTGACAAAAAATTATTGAATCCTCATCAGCTGTTACTGCAACTACTATAAGTAATCCCCTCTATCTTACATGTAAACTAGAGGCACAAAAAGGGTGCCCTTGTGAGTGGCGTAGTTTTACATGGAAACATCTGAGGTTTACATGTAAATCAGGAGGTGGAGTTCATATGTCATGAGTGATTTACATGTAATCTCCTTTAGCTTACATGTAAACTAAAGACATAGAGAGGGTGCCCCTATGAGGGCCGAGTTTTACATGAAAATGTCTAAGGTTTATATGTAAATCAAGAGGCAGAGTTCATGCATCATTAGTGATTTACATATAATCCCCTTTGTCTTACATATACACCAAAGACACAGAGAGGCCACCCCTGTGAGGATCAAGTTTTACATGGAAACATCTGAGCTTTACATGTAAATCAGGAGGCAGAGTTCATGCGTCATGAGTGATTTACATGCAATCCCCTTTATCTTACATGTAAATTAGAGTCACAGATACGGCACCCCTAGGCTAAGTTTTACATGGAAGCATATGAGGTTTACATGTAAATCAGGAGGTGGATAAACTCACACAGAAGCCAAAAGGCTTCTATCCATGCCAAATTTTACATGAAAAATGTTATAAGATTACATGTAAACCATACCATAAGACACCACACAGCCTTCGCATCTAAGCCATGATCCTTCCTCATAATGTCACATACTTTGCACCATAAGCCAAAAGACTTACACCTATATAAGGATAACATGGAAATGTAAATGGATTACATGTAAACATTTGGTAGCTATCTCCCCTATTTATTTTCACAGTAGTTTACCCCTATTTTCCATCATGTCCAATTTACATGTTAACTTTATGGATTCCATTTAATTTAACAAATTATGAAGACTAATCGTTAGAGTGCATGAAGAATTCCATTAAAATATACATGAAAATACATGAATTGCCACCACAAAGACTTGTTCCTTCCTTATTTTCACACCTAACACCAAAATCTAAAATCTATAGCTGAAGCATCCTAGTTGCCTTCGATTTCAATTTTTTCTCCTGAAGCCTAGCCTGGAGTGTGTTCTTAGCTCTTTCATACACTCTAAATGCTTTTGCATCTACGCACACAATGCATCCGTGAATTGAAGCTCATCATCCCCCTGTTTAATCCTTTGCTCCAACCTACCCTTTTCCTATGTGAGTGACTCAAAACACTCCTTTATTACTTCAAGTGTAGCTGTAATGTCCTGATGCATCTTGTTTACCTTCTCCATCCATGCTATGGTCTATTAGATGTTGTTCTTATCCTTCTCAGTCATGTATTATAGTGTCAAGTTAGAAGTTCCATTCAAGTTCTACTAGGAAGCACACACATAACATCACGAGAAGGTCCATTTAGGTTCTCCTAGGAAGCACATGCAAAACATCACGAGATTGGAGGGTAACCCTAACCTAACAATGAAATGGGTATTACCTTGTGTAAGGCATTGATCTACATCCTATGTATTGTGTAGATGAGGGAGACGAGTAAGGTAAATGACTGCTTGCTGTTAAGCCTATAAGGACGACTGTGAAGTAAATCGAGAAATAAAATGTCCCCTCATACTGACCAAATAACAAGTGGGGGCCTCTATAGAATTTGAAAATGAACTATTGTGTCAAAAACTATATTGCAGCATTTTAAACAATTTTCACGTAAATATAAGGCATTTTTATATAAACCAAACATAACGAGCACATGCCACTAGGGGTTTCCTTTGTTTGCATGTAAACCTAATGCTTTTTCATGTAAACTAAACACATTGAGCACATGTCACTAGGTGTATCCCTCATTTACATGTAAACCTAAGGAGTTTTCATGTAAACTGAATAGGCCTACCACATTCCATTAATGGTGTTTTTTGTTTACATGTAAACGACATCTAATGACATTTAACTAACATATTTTACCTGGAATACCCTAGGGCTAAAACTCACTATTAGTGATAGCACTCACCCACCATTGACGAAAAATTAGATAAACCATTTTCACATTTTCTTTCTACCCATCAATGATGGAAAATTTAATAAACCTCCACCTCAGTGAGTAAAACAAAATGCAGACATAGTTCACCTGGAAGATAAAACAATCTATTGGCTTTAATAGCTAGGATGAAGCAATCGAATATAACTAAGATGAATCAAAGGTGAAAAGGCAAAGGCAAAGCAGAACCCCATTAAAGGGCAAGGGCGATACACCCTAACCAAAGGGAACATCCACTCTAAAGCCTACATTAGGTTAGAAGAAAGGGTCTTCTTCTGTAAAGGCTGACTCCTCTAAGAAGAGTGAAGTTGCATTTTTATTAGAGAGACCAAACAAGGAAGACCTCTGGACTAGGGACCAAGTAACCAACTACCCAAAACATTACATTTAGAGGGATGTCATTGCCCCTCACCATGTGAGCCTTGATACATTCATTTCCAACTACTTCCTCATATTAAAGAGTGTTCGAGTCTATGCAAGAAATTGTTAGAGTTAAACTTACCATATTCAAAGACTATGGTTTATATTATCTATAGTGACTTGAAATTAAAGCAATCTATGGGGAAGGCAACAGTTACCCTTCGAGGGCACATTATGGGGTTTGATGCTGATTTTCTAGCAATGCTTTTAGGATTTCTTAGTAAGGGTGGATATAAGCTTTCTATTGATGATAAGGATGAAAATGTTATGGCTTCTAATCCTAATAAGCTTAAGTTTCCTTACTCCAAGAAGGATTTTTGGGAGTTATTTATGTTAGATATCCTTCCTTTAGAGGACTATGCAATCAGGCCATCTAAGTTACCTGTCTACTTTAGGATTTTACATTATATTGTCACAAGCATGCTATTCAATAACTCCAACAACTACTACTACATCTCTTAGGCTAACGTTAAGGCTATAACACTATATTAAAGGAGCAACCCATTGACTTGGCCGACTTCATATTTCGTAATATGTTCATAGTAACCAATCTCAAGAAGGCTCTCCTACCCTTTACATCTATTGTCTCTGCCATTTTGAAGCACCATAATGTATACCATTTGAAAGGTGCAAAGAGGGAACCAGCCAATGAGCTTAGTGATAAAGGCATGCATAAGATGCATTACAAGTTAGAGAAAGAGACCAATAGATGAGTTATGGACCCTTATAGAGGGCACATAAGGAAGAGAACCTCAATGGCCACTATTAGCCCTCCTATCACCAATAACACATTGTACAATATGATGCTTACATTAGAGAGAAAGCTTGATATTGTGATGAAGCATCACATTATTGAACTCCCCACTTATGTCATAAAAGGTCCACAGATTAATGAACCTGTTAGAGATGGTAGGCACATTTAGGAAGAGACCACAAACAATGCCGAAGAGGGTGATGCAGCTGGGAGTCAAGACAACGTTGACAACAAAGAAATCATTAAGGCCAAAGCATTTATCAAAGTATAGGAAGGTACTATAGAAGAATGTAAAGGTGGAGAAACCCATAAGGATGATACTGCTGGAGGAGCTAACACATGTGGAAGAAATGTGGGTGATAAAGTGAGTAAGATGTTGGGGCACAATTCTAGAAGTCTCACATGTTGTGGTAGCAGAGGTTTTTATGTCTCAAATTATGGACATCCAAGAGATGCCACATGATGATCCATAAACTGTTCATGAAGACAAAGTAAAGGAAGACTGTAATATCTATGTCGTGTACCTCAGCATGTGTCACCATGCACCGCAATGTGCCTGTCCAGTTCTCTCTAGAATCTCAAAAGGACCAATGAATCTAAGAGTTAATTTCTTGGCCCTTATCAATCTCATAATTCCTGTCACTAGTGTAACCCTCAGAAATATATGGTCTCCTATTAGGAACTTTAGCAATCTTTTACGCCTATCTGTGTAACTCATATGCCTAATTTGAGCCATTAATAGCTTTTACTTGACCAACTTAATCTTTTGAGTTTTCTAATCCATAATATTGGTCTTAACATACTCTTTTTGCTCAACTCTGTCCAGCAAAGAGGCTATCTGCATTTTGTCCCATACAATGCCTTATATGGTGCCATTTGTATACTAAAGTGGTAACTGTTGTTGTAAGCAAATTCAGCTAAAGGGAAATGGCTATCCCAATTACCTTTCAACTGTAATACACAGGCTCTCAACATATCCTCTAAAGTCTATATGGTTCGTTCTATTTGCCCATATTTTTGCAGATGATACACCATACTGAATCTCAACTCAACACCTATAGCACACTATAAAGCTCCCCAAAACTTGGAAGTAAATCTTAGATCTCTATCAGAAATTATATTCTTCGACACACCATATAACCTTACCACTTCTCGAATATAGATCTCTGCCAACTTTTTCAAAGAATCACTAATCCGAATTGTTAAGAAATGAGCCGATTTAGTAAGTCTATTGACTATGACACAAATGGCATCATATTCAGATTGAGTTCTTGGTAACCCAGTTATAAAATCCATATAAATGATCTCCCATTTCTACTTAGGAATATCTAATGATTGTAACGTTCTTGCTAGACATTGGTGTTCTATCATAACCTTTTGACAGGTCAAACACCGAGTCACAAACTTCGTCACATCTTTCTTCATACCAAGCCACCATTATACTGCTTCACATCTTGGTACATCTTTGTAGCTCCTAGATGGATCGTGTACTTGCTATAATGAGCCTTATTCAAGATAACCTTTCTTAGATCCACATCGTCAGGCACACAAATCCTATCCCGGTAAACCAAAAAACCATCATCATTAAATCTAAAATCAATAGCTTATTCTATTTCAATCTCTTCTTTAACCCTTAAGAGACTCTCATCTTCTAGTTATGCCATTCTCAATTCCTTCTAACAATCATTGCTAATCTTAATGGAATAGGAACCAACTAATGCCTTCACTGGCGCATCCTGCTATGACTCAACAAATGACTCCATCAGTTTGTGTTTCTTAACCATAAGACTTGCCACATTCAAAGTCTTCCGGCTCAAAGCATCAGCAATCATATTAGCTTTACTCAAATGGTATTTCAATTCAAAATTATAATCCTTAAGGAGCTCCATCCATCTTCTCTACTCATATTCAGTTCCTTTTGATCCACCAAGTATTTCAAACTCTTATGGTTGCTAAACACAATGAACACTACACCATACAGATAATGGCATCAAATCTTTAGAGCAAATACTATTACTACAAGCTCTAAATCATATGCAGGATAGTTCTCCTCATGTGGTCTCAATTGTCATGAAGCATAGGCTACAACTTGACTATCTTGCATTAAAACACAACTAAGACCTTTTAAAGACACATTTGTGTATATCTCGCAAGGTAACCTTAGACTAAGGATAATCAACGCTGGTGTCATGTTTAATTTCTCTTTTAGCTTTTAAAATGCTACTTCACACCAGTTATCCCATATATAAGGCTAAACTTTTTGAGTTAATTTAGTCAAAGAAGAAGCTATTTGGGAAAATTCTTGGATAAATTATCGATAATACCCAGCTAATCCTAGAAAACTACGTATCACTATGGCTGAACTAAGACGTTCCCATTTCAACACTGCATCAACCTTATGTAGATCCACTGAAATTCCATCTGCAGACACCACGTGTCCTAAAAATCTCACTTCTCTCAACCAAAACTCACACTTATTGAGCTTGGCATACAACTTTTTGTCTTTCAAAATTTGCAGTACCATTCTCAAATACCTCACATGTTGCCCTTCATTCTCAAAATAGATCAAGATGTCATCTATAAAGACCACTACAAATTGATCTAAGTACGGCCTAAAGATTTGATTCATATAATCCATGAACGCTAATGACACCTTGGTCAAACCAAATGGAATAACTAAGAATTCATAATGGCCATACCTAGTTTTGAAAGCTGTCTTGGGTACATATGTTGTATTAACTCTCAACTGATGATACCCTAACCTCTAATAAATCTTAAAAAAGATTGACACACCAGCCAATTGATCTAAAAGATCATCTACCATGGTAGAGGATACTTGTTCTTCATAATTACCTTGTTTAGTTGTTGGTAATCGATGCACAGTCACAAACTGCCATCCTTCTTTCTCACAAACAATACCAGTGATCCCCGAGGTGATATACTTGGTTTGGTGAATCCTTTCTCTACCAAATCTTCAATCTACTTCTTTAACTCATCCAATTTTGACGATGACATTCTATAAGGGGCCTTTGATATTGGTTCGGTTTTAGGAACCAAGTTAATTGAGAACTCAACTTTCCTTTCAAGAGGTAATCCAGTCATCTCTTTTAAAAATACCTCTAGGAACTCACTTACTATACCAATCTTCTTGACCCCACCATCATACACCATACTGGCTATAGAGAATACCATGGCATCACAGCCTTACCGGATCAATTTCTCAGCACTTACTACCAGTAGAAACTTAGGTTGCTCCAAAGATTCCATAGTTACACATAATACTGGTAGGGAAACCACTCTTTTGGCATAATCAAGCATAGCATTATTTGCTACTAGCCAATCTATGCCGTTATCATATCTATTCCTCTCATAGGAATACAAATTAGATCGATCTTGGAAACTCTGTCCTCAAATCAAATCTCCACTTCTGACAAGCTTGACTTGTAATACTAAACAACCCAGAAGGTGTCGTCATTTTAATGAGCACAGACAATTCTTGTAAAGACAATTCCAATCTATCTACACATTCCTTAAACATAAAAGAATGGGTGGCGCCCAAATTGAATAATGCCTCTACTTTGTGACCATTAACAGAAATCATACCTCTGATTAGATTTGGAGATGCTTTGGCCTCCTCTTGTGTAATTGCAAATACTCAGTTAGGAACCATTGATCTCTGCTTAGCCCCCCCAACTCTACCTTATAGGTATTTCCTCACTATATGACTTGACTTAACATACTTGTAGCATGCCCAACATCTTCCCCGATGAGATTTACCATATATATTACACTGAGGCATCCTTCCAGTACTTAGAGTTAGAGTTGGAACATTCAACGCTTTCCTCGAAGACTATAGAGGCATAATTCTCACACCTCTACCCCTTTTCATTAACCCTCTATGCATAGGTCAAGACTGCAATCCTCAACTGAAACCCCTTCTTCTAGAAGAACTGGAACTGGTCGCACTGAACCCAATCCTCTTTTAGATTCCACCAATCAAACCCATAAGAGATGAAAATCTTCCCATACTATCTCTCTCCTTTTAGTATCTGCCTCTCTACCATGCCTAGCTGCTACCCTCAGCTTATGGCACATCTCTTCATATATCATCACATCAAGCAGTGCTATATGTTACCAGTACTCAAGTCTCATCTTTTCAAGTAATCTCTCAACTTTCCACCTCGAGTCATTACTATGTTGAAGATATGTGGAGTAAGCTAATAAGTCATTAAATCTTCTTATGAATTCTTCCTCGTCCAAGTCTCCCTATTTAAAAGCATGAAATTCCTCTTCCTTCTCAATTTTAAATGAGGTTGGAAAGTATTGATCAAAGAATACTCTCTTGAACTCATCTCAGCTCAACCAAATACCACTAGTTGGCCTCACATATTCTCGCCATCTTTTAGCAGCACTAGCCAACTGCACTATGGCCAAGATAACTTTCTGCTCTGAAGTACAGATTACCACCTCAAAGATGGTTTCCATTTATTCTATCCATAATTCTGCTTCACCTTTCCTCATACTTCCATCAAACGTCGACAGATTAAATCGAACGAACATCTTCCAAGCATGATCAATAGATGGATCGGTGCCAGGAATCATGGGTCCATTACCTAAATTTCGAGACGGTCTAGGTCTACTATGTGCTTCCTATACTGGGATATTCTGAGCTTTAACTCTCTCTTCTTGCTCTCTACCCCTAAGGATCATGTCATGATCCCTAACAGTTTGTCTTATATTGATAACCATATCCCTAAGCTCTTCCAGTAGCTCATCACATCTATCCCTTTGCAACTAAATCAGTTGAACTTCTAGCTCTCGCTGCTCCTCTATAACCCATCTAGACACTGTGATTCTCCCACAAGTGCCTCTCATACCATACTATTTTCTCCCATCCTAAGGATGAAAAATATGAAACATAAAGGAAATCAGGGAAAGAGTTGTGTAATGAATAAGATAAGTTGCCATATTTCTAAATGAATGCACCAATAACAATCAAGTCTTGAAAACTGAGAAACTGATACTAAAGTTTATAACCTCCTCCTATATCCACTCAATATAACAGAAGATTACAGTATTACCACTACCTCGCATCAATCACAATAAATTAAATTTCATTTTAAAAGCTTTAGTTGAAGACTTATTTTATAAAATCAATCAATTCACAACACGATCAGAGAAAAACACAGCGAAAGAAAATCATAAATTCCTTAACTATATAGTGTACATAACCCACCAGCATTTCTATCCCAATTGCATGCATTTCATCATAAAATAAAAATAAAAATTTACTCTGTGTGCCACGGTGGGTAGTCAATGCATCACGGCATATGGCATAAAGCCACATGCTTACCCCATTTGTGTCGTGCGCTGCGGTATGTGTCATCATGCACCACGACACGCCTGTCCGAATTTCTGCTATCATTTTGACAACAAAAATAATGAACTTCTGATATGCGCCAATTTCTCTTACAACATCCGATTAGAGTGATTCAAGCACCCACATGAAGCTTAGCTTGTATACTAGCTTATGAGATAGGATTGGACATGATCTAATGGTCCAATCAAAATTTAGACACTCGGGTGCAAAAAGTTACTTTTTCTAAATATTTTGCATACCCAAGCACTCAATTCGATCCCTTTCTCTTATTAGACGACACTAAGCCTTGAACTAAGTCTAAAAGGATCTAGTACACTTGATTGACCATAATTAATCACAATCATACTCATATATCAAAATTTGACCCTTCTACGGCCAATTTTCACGATTAACTAACCTCACATAATTTGCCATTTTTTTGGTATAACTTAGCCCACCTGGCTATTTCTTAACTCATACATATACAATCATATTCACAATACAATCTTAGCCCCTAAATTACTTATTTTATCATAATTTATCCTTTGGCTTAAGATTCACCAACACAAACAACCATTTCACACATACACTCCAAGTCATAGCCCTTTTTTTGTTTCATTACAACACATATACAATCTATTGGGCTAGACTTCACAAAATCTCAATTCAATATATGCATGCAACCCTATGGCAACTCATATACACTTATATATACAATCTTTCAATTTAGTTCATTACATAACCTTAGAGTACGCAGCTTCACAACTTAAGCCGATCCAAACTCTCTTCCCGTGCCCTGATCACTTATCGGTCTTGTAAACATGTAACCACGGGAGTGAGATAAAAATCTCAGTAATAGAATAACTCACTCTTATTGACTATCACATGCAACAATATAAAAAGTAAACATAGTATATCATTAAAGCCTCATAAAGTAGCATTTATATCACAAATCTCATTTCATTCTCAGCTTTTCCTCAATCACAAAGAGTTCCATGTTATCTCAAGATATTTCATCATATCGCATAATATACTAGCATGATCCTTATCAACCGAACCTTCGAATCACCTTAACACAAAACCATAGGCTCATCTTATACTAATATACACACTCATTAGTCTTGAGCTCACCTGCAGTGGTAGAATCACCCTGCTAAAGATGTTCTAACACACAATACAGACTATGGTTTCCCCCAATACACACAATGGGGCATTGTTGACTCTAACACCGCATCGCAAAGATACTAAGGAATCTCTCATCTCCAACACTGTACCTCATTAAGCACTAAGGAGATCTTCTCCAACACCACACCTTTTAAGGTATTAAGGAGAATTGGTTCCAACACCGCACCTTAACAAGGTACTAAGGAAACCTTGCCATATGGTCTTTATTATCTCCTATATTGGGATAAACTCCCACCCCTATGATCATGCTTTCCTAAACCATTTAAGGTTCCCATTTACCATATCACATTTTCTTGTACATTATATACAAATAATATTTTTTATTACAAAACACACATTTCAATGCTCATTTCACCTAAAAGTAATTTCATGCACAACAATCACTCAATGCTATAAAATGTGCTTGGTTTGAAACCATTTCATGCACTACATAGCATACTAACATACAATTATAATAAACAGTCAAACAAAGGAAGTTCTTCAGTTACCTCAACTCTTCTGTCATTAGAAAGGTTACCCATAAATTTCAACTATCACACAAGCTTATCTCAAGCTTCCTTTCTCTACTCATGCATCCAATATGCTAATCTGAACACATTTGGCACATTTTAGCCCTTTGGTCCATTTTGACCAAAAACTCATTTTTACTACTTAAGGTTATATTCATCCGTAAACTCTTTTCTACTTATCTATTCTAAGTCCATGGCTACCCAATTACTACTTTACATCACCTCAACTGGTCTTATTTTACTCAAGACATATTTTTACCCTAACTTTCTCTCTCTAAAGGCTAAAATTGAGCTTATGATTTTAAAGTTCTACCATTCAGCTCTAAACCAATCGCAAAGTTCTAATTTAACTTTCGAGAACCTTTTTATTACTATTAGGCAAGAATCAAACCCCTTAATTTCCACCGATTCAATTTTCCTATAATTTATTTTCAGAGAATTTTGTGTAGAATGGAAGGTAAGAGTTATGCATAACATACCCGATAAGTTACCAATTCAAATCACCTTCTACCACTTCAAAATAGCTTGACTTAGCTCCTCAGCCCTTCTCTCTCTATCTTGTGTGTTTCTCAATTTCTCTCCTATAAAATTTCTAAATTTTCACGACTTATGAAGGAAATTTTTGGTCTATGTGCCGTGGTGCATGCAACACAAGCCGCAGCGTATTGCACAGTGAGATTTATTCTCATTACACACACTTTCTTTGACCCGAAATGCACTCTTATCACCCATATCTATTCATGCAACACAAAAACAAGTCAAAATACCAATTAATCATCTGAATCTCTAATCCCACACTAACTTCTACTTCACCCTCGATTAACCTCTAAACTTAGGATTAAGAAATTCAGTATGTTATACAATAATTCTTGTAGCATGATCCACTATCATCTAAAGAGTTTATGATTTTGTGTCCATACTTACACTTATCCTCCATTACCATGACCTAAAAAGTAGAACAATCTCAAATAGCAGAGCATAAATCTAAAGCAAGCATAAAGACAACAGCTTTATTGTGCATAACAATACAAATATCATCAATTGAATACACACGCATCTCAGTCCATCTTAGTAACCTAGTATTTTCATAAAATTTTGCAATCTTAAATCCACTTGCATTTAGAACAACTAACAGTGTGCAAACATAATTAATTGAATACATGTGCCTCATATTTCTACCTTCCTAACCTAGTATTTTTAATAATTCATCCTAATGCTCAGCTCAGTGCACTCATGGCCACCACTGTGCAAGGACTATAATAAGGTCAGAGAGAAATAGGGTTTCACGACCATAAATTGTAAAGGTAGAAAACCATAACCCACATGCATCTAAATGATTTAAACACAATAAATTTAAAGTTCTTACTGAGTATGATCACAAAGAAAGATGATAGACAGGAGTCTTACCATCAATTGAGTTGTTAGAGAATGATGATTAAAATGCTGGAAAAATTTTATGCACAGCTGATGGGTTAAATTGTGGGTGCATAGGTGCAAGCCTTATGGCATAGGTGCAAGCCTTCTGTCTTTAAGTGTAAGCTACTTGGCTAAGGGTGTAAGCAATCTGGCTTAAGGTGAATGTGTTCTATTTAGTGTGATCGTAACATGGATTTATATGTAAAGCTATTACATTTACATGTAATTATGGTGCAAGGCTTCTGGCATGGGTGCAAGCCTTCTAGCTTTGGGTGCAAGCTGTCTGGCTAAGGGTTCAAGCCATCTAGCTTGGGCTGAATGTGTTCTGCCTAGTATGATAGCAATATAGATTTATATGTAAAGCTATTGCATTTACATGTAATTATTCTATTGGTGCAAGCCTTCTAGCTTTAGGTACAAGCTATCTAATAAGGGTGCAAGCCATTTGGCTTGGGGTGAATGTGTTCTATTTGGTGTGATCATAATATGGATTTACATGTAATTATGCTATTCTTCTAGCATAGGGTGCAATGATTTTGGCTTGTGTGCAATAGTTCTGGCTTTCATGCAAGCCTTCTGGCTTGGATGCAAGGGTTCTAGTCTACGGTGCAAGTGTTCTAGCTTCAGTACAAGCCTTTTTCTTTTAGGTGAAAGCCATCTCATTTAGGGTGCAAGCCTAGTGGCTTCTGGTACAAACCTTTTAGCGTGAGTGCAAGAATTCTCCCTTAGTTGATTTACATAGAATTAAAGATTATTTTCAAGTAATTTTAGGGCGTTGACATCCTTGTACTCTTTGTGTTATCTAGTTACATGCAATCCTTATCTGTTTTCATATAAGTATGGGATACAGCCAGGGGGCAGTCTTTATGTGTTTTACTTACATGTAAAATACCATGGATTACATGTGAATTACTCACTAGCCATACTCGCACATTTTATCCCTATAGTGATTTACATGTAAAATATGGTGCTTTTCATGTAAGTATGGGACAATGCCAATGGTGCTCTTTGTGCATTTTATTTACATGTAAAACACCAAGGATTATATATAAATTGCTCATCAGGCATGCTCATGCATGTTATCCCTTTAGTGATTAACATGTAAAATGAGGTGGTTTTCATGTAAATCAATATAAAATCTTCCTTATGCATGCTTGCAAGGGTTTTCACATATTGTTTTACATGTAATCCTTGGTGTTTTACATGAAAATTAGGGTCATTAACAGCTATAATTACTTAGAATTAGTCACTGTGAGGATAGGACTTTTGAAGACATAATCATATTCACATTTTGCATCACAAATATGAGAATATTTATATACATATATAAAATCTATACACCAAATAATCCATAACATCTGTATATTGAATAATCTATAATAACATTTGTACAATAACAACTACATCGTCTTCCTAGCTTTCTTTCCTCTTAAACCTCTATCACATTCTAATTTCTTTTTGATCTCGTTTGTCATTCTAAGAATTGGTTAATAGACATTAAACCACTTCAACCCTATGTATAGGAAAATCAACCTGGACAATATAAGGAATATGTAATGTAAGGCAATGATCCAAGATATCAAATTATTATACATGGGCAATGTAACATACTGTAGGTAGTTCAAGTCTATTAGTGCACTCTAGAATAGGGTTATTATCCTACCCTTAGACCTAGCATATGAGAAACATACCACAGTCATATATGCTTATAATAGGAAATGCGTTATCGTCTATAAAATTTGACAATGCAAATGACATGAATGTGTGATTTGATAAAATACTTAATTTGTTCTTCTGTTGTGGAACCCTAGCAATTTTGAAGTCAATGAAAGGTATATGCATAAATTCATCTAGCAACAAGTATGCAATAACTCTTCCAAATGTGTGGCCTATCAAAAATGACACAAGTATAACAATTATATTGACCCATGCATCAAAAGTAAAGTAATATGAAGGTTACCATAAGTGTAATATCACTTGTCTCTCTTGATTCGTAATTCCTTAGATCTAGAAGGTATAGGGTCATGTCCTTCTTCACAAAAGCATAACAAAACCAGTTATCATCTTTGCATGCAACCACAAAAATAATCTCACAAGATGATAAATCATACTAGGATTGGTTAGAGGCAATCAAATCTTGTATGGTCTTCCAGCCTCCATTGCTCCACATTCCATAGCATGCCATCCTGCCACATATATAGTGATATGTTTAGCTACTAATATCCCATAATTTGTAAAAATTCAAGAAGCAAATTACATAGTAAGCACCCACTGCTAGTGAAGGATCTAAAATAAGGCATCTCAGAGGCTCATCATGACTCTATTCAGAATTCAATATCTTACTAATTACCAGCATCACCTACAACCAATTATAAATGAGAGATTTAGATATCAAGAAAAAAAAAGATAATGGATATACCAGAGGACATGACATTTGAACTTATGATAACTCACATTTATTACAAACTTTTCCTTATTATTATTGACTAAAAATCATGTTATATTTACCCAAATTGTACACTTATTGCGTTAATTGTGAGAAATTGCCTAAATGTAGGATACTGTGCATTAAGGGCATTTTGGTCATAAAATTAGACTTTTGAGAAAATGTTTGAAACAATTAGTCAAGATGAATTTTTAGTCTAGAAGAACAATGGTCTAATTAGATTTCTCAAACTCTTTTTAGATCGAGAGTAATTAATTTCACAAGCTAATAATTTTGGAAAGTTAAAATTTCATGTTAACTTGTTTTCTTACACTTAGGCTAGGTTATTTTTGTACATGTGTGGGCTTATAATTTTTAGGCTATTTAGAACACCCCAAGGGCTCTTTTATCATTTCATAATTAGCTTTTATTATTTAATTTTTATTATGTCACATATTTAAAATTAATTTTAATTGGAAATGCAATTATTATTCATATACATTGAACTTTGATCTTGTGTGTCACATTTATTTGTGTAGGATTACACACCATAGATTTGGTACATGAAGACCATTTTATTAGAATAATAGATGAGTCAAGGCAAAACACTTGAATTTTGGAGTGAAAGTATAAGCCTTGCATGGTCTTACACACATTGTACCACACTTTAAATCCACTCACTCTCTCTCTTAATTTCCCATTACCTTTAGCTTTATTTAGTTCAATTTGTAGACCATTTTCATCCATTTTACCATGGTAAATAGTAAATTTACCCTAGATCATTTTTCACCCATTTTCTTAACATTTGAGTTGGGCCCATTCACCCTAGACTTGAATCAAACTACCCTAATTTCATTTTCAACATTTATTCTTCCATTCACTCGCATTTTTCAGCCTCCACCCTTATCCATCTCTGTCTGTTGTTCTTTATGTTCTTCATCTCTATCTCATCTTTTCTCCTCCATATCTCATGATCCAAACATCAAAATTCTAATCCGACTCCATCATTCTTCTTCTTCCACCTCACTTTTCAAACCCCAAGCTTCATTTTCTTGGTTTGGCTTCAAAATGCTCAAGTTTTTTATGAGTATGGTTCAGCCATGGTGGAAGGATTGAGCTCAAATAGATTCCAAGATGACTGGAGGCTAATCTATAAGGAGTGCTAGGAGGGAAGGATGCTAGAGGAATCTTGAAGTGCCTTAAGAAAGGTTAAAGGTTATGGCCACTCTCCATTAAACATAAGTTGATGTAATCTTGTTCTTAAAATTAAGAGCATTGTTATATCTTGTTTCTATTGACCAAAATTGGTATTTAACTTGTTGGTTTAGTGTTTTTTTCACTTGATTCCCCTTTACGTAGTTGCTGGAAATTTTCTCCAATGCATCATAATTCATATAAATATATGTTTTATGTGTGTTGAATGTGTCTTGCATTGGCTATGCAGAAATATGTTTGGTTGGTGTTTGATAAAATATCTTATGTGTAAAATTATGCATTAGACTTACCATAGGCCGAGTTGCACATAAAGGGAGCCTCAAGACATTATTATATCTTGTTTTTATTTATCAAAATTGGTATTTAACTTGTTGGTTTAGTATTTTTTCCACTTGATTCCCCTTTATGTAGTTGCTAGAAATTTTCTCCAATACATTATAATTCATATAAATATATGTTTTATGTGTGTTGAATGTGTCTTATATTGGCTATGCATCAATATGTTTGGTTCGTATTTGATAAAATGTCTTGTATGTAAAATTATGCATTAAACTTATTATAGGCTGAGTTGTACATAAAGGGAACCTCAAGAGAATTTTGATCACTTTGCACTTAACTAAGAAATTAATTAGGGACTTGTACAAAATTGTGCAAAGACTTGGTTAATTGAATTAGTTAGGAAGGCATACTTATACAAAATTATATAAGGGGTTTAATTTGATCAAGAGAGTGAAAATTAACTTAAGCTTAATTAAAAACAGTAAACAAGAAATCTAGCATCCCATAACTCTTAGGACCCAACTTTAGAAAAGGTTAAAACACTCCTATTTCCATTTCACTAGTTAATTAGGTTTTTAATTAAATCTATCCACTTAGTTTAATTAGTTAAAATCAATAAACTCTTGGTTAGTTTAGCTCACTAGTTTAGCCTTAATTAACCTTAGTTAGCCTCCTTAGTGAAGAATGATTTAGGTTGTCACTAGTACTATATTAGTGTTAACTTAGCTATGTTGGAGTGTAAGTGACATATGCTCTCAACTTACCTATGAACTTATCCATTGTCTAGGGGCAAAGTAATACATTTCATTTTGAGTCAGGTATAGTCCATTAACCTGACAAAAAATCTCATCCTCATAAAGAGCTTTAGGCTTCTTAGTATACATAGAGTACAACCTCCCTTATTCTAAAGGTGGTCATGCATTTGAGAAGAAGGGTGAAACCAAGAAACATAAGGGCTTTATATTTCTAAAGGACCATCTTGGAATTAGAAGGGTAGCTATGGTAGTCTCGCTATGAATCGATCCTTAGAAAACATCCTCTTCTTTTAGCATATCCAAGCGAGAAGGCCCCACCACTAGTTTTACCATAGTGAACAGTAATAGAGTTCACTTTAGCACTAGCATTAACTTCACTTAGGTCATTGCTTTTCACATCTATCCCATGTATGTCTCTCCTTTTACCAAGGTTATCTCTAGCACATATATTGCTTGCCCTAGCTCCCATTGATGCCTCCTCACATTTATATTTTATCTTTTACAACTCAGCCGACAGCACAAACTAGATAATATCTTTTTCATTTAATTCATCAATGGATGGAGCAACACCCTTGCCTAACTCTGATTGTAATGCAACATCCTCTTAGCAATAGCATCACCGAGTGATCCCATTATATGGCTATATGTACAAGACATTTTCTGCACAAAAGGCATAAATAAGGCCATAGAATATAAATGAAAATGACATATCAACTATAATACTCAACTTAAAACACACCGAATCATTAAACATAGGGTGTGGAGGATCACCAACTTGGTTGTCCTTCTACTGCCCAAGTTTCACAAGGCAAATTTCATAGGTGCCTTGATCATTATAAGTAGTATAGGTCCTGTGCATTCCACCTCAAGTGTAGACCCTGAATATAAGATCCCTCAAACACTATCCCTCTCCCTCATGGTAGCTTGCTTTCATCATCTTAATAGAGTAAAGCATCACTTGACTCAGCAACCTCACTTCTATCTAAGGGAAAGTTTTGAAGAAACATAATATGAAATCACAAGGTGGAAAGGATGTCATATACACAAGTTAATCAACATGTAAAAAATCATATACACAAGGTGGATGGAGATTTAGGACATGTTCAAAGTTTTCTCTTTGCGTTATCAAATTGATAGCTAATAACTATCATATTCATGTAATGCGCTACGACACATAGCATAGAGAAGGGTGATCTATAGTATATGTGTACTTAGCTGCGGTGTATGTCACGTTTTCCACATAAAATATAGTTTTGAGTTTTGAAACTCAATGTTTTGGGTCCCAAGTATTTTACAAGCTTCCACATTATTTTAAAAGTCTAATTTAAGTATATTTAGTATTTGTTAGAGATAGAAAATGTTGAGTTTTGGGATCCTATTGTAATTGATTTGAGAATTGTTCTTACTTATGTGATTTTTACAAACTTGGTAATCCAATTGAGGGTTTAGTCCCTTGATTACCTTAATTAGGAGTTAATTGTAGTTTAGTAAGGGAAACCTTACAACTTGGTATCAGTTTCTCTAGTTATGAGAACTGATTTGTGGATTGTGAATCAAGACTGAATTTGATTGTGAATTGTGCATTTTCATATAGAAAGTTGGCAATTAACATTATACACATATTCTTTTTCCTTGTTGAGCTAGTACTAATTCTTTTCCTTTATGGGATAACTTCCATCCTTAAGAGGGGAGAATAATGCAAACAAGAAATACGGCTGGTAACATCTCAATAAATGTATCAAGACAAGAGCGAGAAGTCTTGGTATAGGAGGAGGATATAGTCTCAAGTGAGCATGTTGAGATGGGTTTAGGTTTAGGACAAGCTAGAAAGTAACTAGGGCCTACTATGAGCAGTGAAAACATATTGCTCGAATTAAGAAGTATGATAAGGAGGATTGAGTAGAGAATCAATGAGCACAATAAGATCCTTAAGAAAAGACCCAAAGAGTCTAGCAAGACTATAGAAAGGGTTGAAGGCAATGATGGTGAAGTGAGACTAGACAGGGAGGTACTTAGCCAACATGAAGAAGACTACTACGAGAAGAGTAGACCAAAGAGGCTTGAGCTAGTGACATATAGAGGGAAAGAGCAAGAAAGCTGTATTGACTTGGCATTGAAGAAGTTCACTCAGTTGAATCCTCTATCACCTAAGGGTTTAATGGAGAATAAAGTGGCCAAGAAGTAAATAGATTAGTTGGAGATGATCTTTTCTATTATGACCTTTACATCTAAGCAGCAGGTGTTACTTGCTACATTCTTACTTCAGGATGCTACCAAGTAGTGGTGGGAGAGTGTCAAACCAATTAATGGGTCTCAGTTGACATGCTATGAGTTTAAAATGATATTCTTCCCTTACTACTTCCCTGTCTCATTCAGAGATAAGAAAGAGGCTGAGTTCCGCCAGTTGTAGTAGGAAAACATGAATGAAGAGGAATTCATTGCTAAGTTTAATAAGTTTCCTAAGTACTTGACATACTTGAGGAACCACAACGATGAGTACTGGAAGGCTGAGCTATTTCTTGAGAAGATACAGTGTGATTACAAACAACAGTTAATTAGCACCTTTTAATATTATCTCCTATAGTAATATGTGTAGTAAGTTAATAGCAATGGCCAGATGTGATCATGAGGTTAAGGATAGCCAAAGAAGAGATGGTAGGGGCCATTTCTCTAAATATATGAGTCCTACTATTGGTGTTAGCAAAAGAGCTGGATATAGCTTTAGACTATTGGAATTTAGAAATAACAGTAAGAAGAAGGGTTTTCAGAGGGGTTCTTAGTCAAGAGTTTCCCAGATGATGGGTAATGCCCTTAGGAGTATGGATGGATGGAGTCAAGCCTCGAGACAAGATTCCACTCCTACTATAGCTAGAATGAGCCAATCCCTATAGTGCAACAAGTGTGGGAGACATCATATTGTGGAGTGCTAGACTTTCTTCAAGTGCCATAAGGCTAGGCGCATTGCTTAATATTTCTCGGAGAATGCCTTTAACATTGACAAAGGTTTTTCTATTCTTGGTCATATGTTTGCTATGATGAGAAAAGAGGCTGAAGCTTCCCCAAAGCTCATTTGAGGTACAATTTCTTCAAGCAATTAATAAATTACTGCTTTATTTGATTCTAGTGCCACTCACTTGTTTATTTTTGATGAGTGTACAAAAAGGTTAAGTCTGCATGTGATTGAAATGCCCTTCATGATGAATGTGTCTACGCCTATTGGTGCTTCTATGAAAACTAACCAGGTTTGCTTGAAAGTAGACTTTAAATTTAGTGAGATAGTCACAAGTATTGATGTGGTGTGTTTACCCATATCAAAAATTGATGTGATAATTAGCATGGATTGTTTGTTTGCCAATAGAGCGACTTTAAACTGTAACAAGAAGATAGTTTCATTACCAGTGTACATGGTGACTATAATGAATGATGAAAGTGCACAACTTGTGCGTATAACTACTTTAAAGACTCCCAAGTTCCTATCAGCAGTATAAGTAAAGAAATAAGTGAAATAAGGATGCCAAGCATTTATAGTATTCTATTGAGTACATGGAGTGTATGACGGTGCATTAGACAAGATTAGAATTATCAATGAGTTTCTAAAGGTATTCATAGATAAAGTATCAGGATTGCCACTAGAAAGAGATCAAGTTCTCAATTGACTTGGTACCTGGTACCAAGCCAATCTTTAAGGCTTAATATTAGATGGCTCTAACAAAGTTGAATGAGCTCAAGAAGCAGTTGGAGGAGTTGTTGGAGAAGGGGTTAATTAGACCAAGTGTATCACCTTGGGAGTCCTCTATTCTATTCACGAAGAAGAAAGATGGTAGCATAAGATTGTGTATAGACTACTGACAGCTAAACAAGGTGACAATCAAGAACAAATATTTATTACCCTGAATTAATGACTTGTTAGATCAGTTGGCTGGAGTAGCAGTATTGTCTAAGACTTGAGATTCAACTATCACCAGTTAAGAGTGAAAATGGATGATGTGCCAAAGACTACTTTTAGAATGAGATATAGGCACTATAAGTTTCTTGTTATGCCATTCGGATCGATGAACGCACTAGCAATCTTTGTGGACTATATGGACTAAATCTTTAGGCCTTACTTGAATAAGTTTGTAGTGGTCTTTGTAATGTCCACCTTGACATTACTAATATTCACAACACAATCATAACAAATATTGATAATTAGGAGCTATAGATTGCTCCTAAGCTTACAGTAAATACAGAAGGGTTAAAGCTAATAAACAATTAAAAATAATTTAAAATACTTGGGATCCTATGAAAACCCTCTAAATAGGTAATTTTAGCTGAAACTTAATGATTTAAAAGATATAGGAAGCATGGAAAAGTTGGGAAGCAACATACTTGAGAATAGGGCTAAAATTGTCATTTTTATGCAATTTGGTAATTATGCAGCAACATGTGACCCATATGCCACGGCATGTGACACAGAAACATCAATTTTGCTATTGTACCATATACTGCGACATACACAATTTATATCGCAGCATAAATGTCACAGTATTTTTGTTGTCATAACAGCTTTTCAAGCGAACTTTTAACGTGTGCCATTTTCACATATGAAGTATGATTGGAGTGATTCAAGCACTCGTATGAAGCTTATTCGATAAAATAACTAATGGTATAAGTTTTGTTATAATCCAATGTCATATGTGAAATTTAGACACCCTGATGTAAAAGTAAATTTTAAAACGATTTTCAAGTATCCAATTACCTGAAGCTCAAAACTTATACCATTAACCCATTTTGAAGCTTGAACCAAGTCCAATGGACCAATATACACCTGATTGAGCATTTAACCACATAATAACACACCAAACACAAAATTTTACCACTTAAGGCCGGTTTCACCTATTATGGGCAAAAGCACAAAATCACAATCACACACTATTTAGCCTCTAATGCCACATAAGATAGCACATATACATTATCACCACATGTATACAACGTTTCTTGCACTTGTATTAGTATTTTAGCCCTTCACCATAAAAATCACCATATATTTATATCATATGCAATATGGGACTAAAATACAATATAGCATAACATAATACAAGTGCTAGCCATAAAATATTATGCATTCGTTGTTGGCAACTCATATTGTCTTATATCTAAGTTTATGTACAGACAACCCAAAGCAAAATTGGGCATTACAATTGCAGTGCAGCAAATATGCTAGCCCTTGCCTGACTCCTTCCCTTGCTCAGACTCAATAGTAGAACTTGTAAAATAATAACAATGGGGTGAGATAAAATCTCAATAACTAAGATAATATAACATTATCAATTAATATGCCAATTTAAAAGCAAGCTTTAAAATATGCATCATGAACACACCATATACAAATTACCATAATTACAATGCATGATTGCTAATCATTCGATCCTCTAATACTCCAGACCAAATCGGTAGGCTATTTCACATAACCAAACCACATGTTTGGTCTCCAAGCTCACCATCCATGGTAGGACTGCCCGATCAAGGCATCCTAAACCACTTTTAGACTATATGTTTCCCCTATTACAAGTATTGGGGTGTCATTACTCCAACACCACATCTTACGAATGCTAAGGAATATAGTTTCCAACTCCGTACCCTTTTGGGTACTTTGGAAAATAACTTTCTAACACCATACCCTTTCTAAGCATTAAGGAGAAATATGAGCTGTACCTGACATCTCGAAGTGTCAACAATGACATATGGACTTAATGTCCACTAACTCCATTAGGTCAACCTCTTACCCTCTAACATGCCACATTTTACTATATATGTCTAGTTGACCATGCATAATCACTTTCTAAACAAATATAATAAATCTTACCACTTCAAAAATAGGAAATTTCATAAATCAATACTCCACACATCTTCTAAAATACTTAACTTTAAAAATTTTGTATATGTAAATATAACCAATTATACAAAAATAAATTGTAAATAACTTATACAAATAATAAATAATGTAAATTATCTAATTATCTCAACCTTTTTATCACAAAAAGGATTACTTATGATATTAAATCTCCTCTTGGGTCACAACAAGTTTTCCTAACACCTTAATATATAACAACAAGTAATATATCTTAATTTTCAATTAACACAAGCACTATTAGGCCTCAATATCACCCTAGGTCTCTCACTTTTTGCTCCTATCCTTAACACAAAGAAGCTAGTCAAGGTTACAACTAGCTCACACCATCCCCTCAAGCTTCTCTCTAACTCTATCACAATATACAACTTCATATCTCAAATTTTCATAGCTCAAAACCTTATAAAACAACTAGGGCTTGATCCAATTTATGCTAAACAACCCTTAAGCTTCATAATAACAATTATTCAAGTCACAAAAACTCTAATTAAGCTCCAATCATCCCACACAATCCTTAAGGTTTGAGTATAATCTTAAACCCAAAATCTCTAAATCTCCTATCCCTTTTAAAAATGATATAGTGAAGGAGGAGAGGGAGTTATCAAGCTTACTTGAATGATTGAGAACCTAAATCAACTTCCAATCTTGCCTATACAAAATCCCTAGCATAGCTGCTCAAGATCCCTTTTTGTGCTCTTTACTCTTACAAAAACCCTATCTAAAATTTTATGTTGATTCACACACATTTTATTTTCAGGTTTAGGAATTATTCCATAGCATAATTTGTTTATGCCGTGACATAATACACAATGAGATCAATCTCACTTATATAATGTTATCTTGTCCTGATTGGATCTAACTTTGACCCTAGCTCAACTTGGGAACTATTCAATGATCCAAAACATCAATTAACAACCCAAAACATGATCAAATTAATTACACATTATTTTTAACTAATTTTTTATTTAATTAGCAATAAATTCCATATTAAAACTTTAGATGTTACAGTCTTCATAGATGATATCTTAATATATTCAGTTCATGAGGAGGAATATGCTAAGCACTTGAGGATTGTGTTGTAAATCTTAAAGAGAAGAAGCTTTATGCAGAATTGAGTAAATGCGAGTTCTGGTTGTGTGAGGTGAGATTTCTAGGCCATGTAGTTTCAATAAATGGTATTGCAATTGATCCCTATAAGGTTGATGTATTACTATAATAAGAAAGACTAACCTCTGTGATAGAGATTCAAAGCTTTTTGGGTCTAGTAGGGTACTATAGGAGATTTATTTAGGGATTTTCCTATATTGCTTTTGCTTTGATCAAACTGACCAACAAAGATTAGCCTTTCATATGGATTGACAAGTGTGAAGAGGGTTTCCAAGAGTTGAGATAGAGATTGACGAATGCACCTGTCTTGACTCTTCCAGATCTAAAATGGGCATTTGTTGTGTACGTGAATGCTTCACTTAAGGGTCTCAGGTGTGTATTAATATAAGATGATAAGGTTGTGGCATATGCTTCGAGACAGTTAAGACCACATGAAGAAACTATCTGACTCATGATCTTAAGCTTGCAACAGTTGTGTTTGTGGTTAAGATATAGTGGCATTACTTGTACGGTGCACAGTTTGAAGTCTATAGTGATTACAAGAGCCTTAAGTATTTGGTAGACTAGAAAGAGCTAAATATGAGATAGTATAGATGAATGGAGTTCCCTAAGGACTGAAACTTTGTGTTGAAGTACCATCTTAGGAAGGCTAATGTAGTAGCCGTTGCTTTAAGTCGAAAGACTTTGCATGCGGAAAACACACAAAGGCATAGGATTTGTAGAGTAATCCTTTTATATGCCTCTCCTTGTCATTTATGTGTATAAATGTTGATTCAATTGCCAATTAGGTTTCATATGATTATTTTTGTACGACTTGTATTAATTATATAACTTGTGTATTTTATGCCCTAGCTTAATAAGTTTTGATTGTAAATCCCTAAATAAGGCTAAAATACTTGTACTACTAGAATATGTGTATTTTGAATGATTTGGAATTAAAATGATGGTTTTGTGCAAAGTTTTCCTCCCCCTTGTACTTTATGAATTAGGGGTTGAGTGGTGATTTTTGGTTATATATGTTTTTTGGTTGTATATGATGCATTGTATGGGTCCGCTAGAGTCCATTGAGTGTGATTAGAGAGTCGCTGAAGGCTTTTAGCACTTGTAGTTAAGATGGGACACCAATGTTGTGTATTTTATGTGAAAAAGTGATAAAATAGTTTTTATTGTCTAACATTTTTTAGAAAATAAATTTGAGTATGAAACTTATGCTATTAGCTAGAACTAAGGGAAAGCTCAGTATAGACACCAAAATCACCTCAATCAGATATTGGATGGATATTTAGGATGTGTTCAAAGTTTTCTCCCTGTGATGTCAAATTGACAGTTGATAACTATCATATTCATACAATGCGCCGCAGCACATGGCATAAAAAAGGGTAAGCTGTAGTGCATGTGCACTTAACTGTGGTGCATGTCATATTTTCTGCACAAAATATAGTTTTGAGTTTTGAAACTCAATGTTTAGGTCCCAAGTGTTTTCTAATCTTCTACATTGTTTTAAAACTCTGAGTTTTGGGATCCCATTGCAATTGATTTAAGAATTACTTTTAGTTATGTAATTTTTACAAATTCGATAATCCAATTGAGGGTTTAGTCCCTTGATTACCTTGATTATAGAGTTAATTATGGTTTAATAAATGAAACCTTACAAACAATGTAACCTCACCCAATTTCTTCTTAATATTAGGAAGGGTTAACTAAATCGCCACACTAACCACTCCAAATAGTAATTAAATATTTATTTGAAAAGTTTAGGCCTAAGTCTCATTTTGCAAAATCATCAAATTCATAATACATTCGAGCAACACGCAGTAGAAATACCCATATGCATTCATATAACTTATTGCATGTATCATAAACAAAGAAAACAAATTAGATTAAGGGCGCAGTGGACAACACATGCACCCTATTCCTCTTTGTGTCATACACTGTGGCATAACACGTCATGTGCCATGGTGCACATGTCTGATTTTACAGTTGTCATTTGACAGCTTAAATGATGAACTTCTGAGATATGCTGTTTTGACATATGACATTCGATCAGAGTGATTCAAGCGCACACATGTAGCTTAACTCATAAACTAATAAGATAGGTTTGGACACAATCTGACGATCTGATCAAAATTTGGATACTTTGGTGCAAAAAGTCACTCCTTACAAAAATTTAACATACCCAAGCACTTAAGTTGATCTTATTGCCTCATTAGACTACACAAGGCCTTAAACCAAATCTAAAAGGACCTAACACACTTGATTGACCAGTTATATAGTAAATACACACATACAACAACCTATTTTCATAAAACATAAGTTTGCGCAACTTGGCTCAAAACTTCCCTTTGGCCTTTTTCACCACAATTTCACTTCAAATCTCCACTTTACACATTCACAACTCAATCTTAGCCCCAATTACTCATTTCATCACATATTCACACATAAGCGCTACAATTCACAAAAATCACTATAATTCTTTACAAATCACTACTTAGACATGCATGAAATCCCTATGGCACCTTGTATATATATATATATATATGTACAATATACACATCCAGTTAGTTCATTACACAAACTCAAAGGGTCTCACAGCCACAGCAGTACTATGCTAGTCTAGACTCTTTTGCCTTGCCATGATTACTGCTTTGTCTTGTAAAAATGTAACCACAAGAGTGAAATAAAAATTTCAATAACAAAATAACTCACTATTATCAACTATCACATGCAACTATATGAAAGTATAGCATAATATACTATTAAACATAACATATACATATGTTCCTTCCAAATGACAACTACATATTTCAATTTGTTAGGATAGGCTAGCACCCAAGAGGAGGGTGAATTGGGTGACACTTAAAACCTTTTGAAATTAGAAAAGAGTAAAGAGTTAAAGAGTGAAGGAAGAAGATGACACACTTAACATTTATACTGGTTCAGCCACAAACTTGGCCTATGTCCAATCCTTAAGATTTCACTTGAGATTTTTCAACTAAAACACAAGTTTCAATAGGTGCTTGCCAACTCTCAAGACAAATCTTGTCTTTAATCACTTAACATACCTTGCTATAATCCAATAAATTGTTACAACACTTGAAAAATCCTTTTCAAGATTTTTGAGATGACAACAGAAGATTTTTACAGTAAACTCTCTAAAAGATATATGTGAATACAAATGAAAGCTTATAAAACTTTAAGATATTTTCATAATTCTTGTCAAGGATAATGAATTAATGCAATATGTAAAATCACAATTTAAAAGCTCTTTTAATGCACAAATGATATTTTGTTCGATCAAAGATCATTAGTCTATATTTAGGTTCAAAATGAATCACTTATATAGTTTTTAGAAGTTGACTAACCATTGGAACAATGATTCTATCCGTTGGTGCATTTTCTTGTGAGTGACTAGTATAATCACATGTGTTTTTTGCACTAAGGAAGTTTCACAAGGCTGAATGTGACAAATCACATGTGAACACCTTATCCTCTCACGCGTGGTTTTACACTTCTGGAAGATCATTCAATTATGTGTGCTTAATCATGCATGGTATCATGTTGCTCTCTCGCATACTTTTGCACTTATGAATATATTTTCATAACAAAGTGCCAAGACTTGTGAGTATACCACTTGCTCTCACACGTTGTTTTGCACATCAAGAACTATCATCAGTTCTGTGTGATAAAACACACATGGAACCTATACATTCTCTTGTGTGAAATGGCTGGCAGAATGCCAAGGCCATTCTATGTGATCAAAACTTGCACAGAACCAGATCCATATCACGCATGAAATTTCAGGTATTGATGTATAAACTTATATGATGCATATTCACATATAGAACTTAGCACATCTCAAGCAAGATTTTGCATAACCAAGAGATATAATGTAACACTTGCCTTGAGTGTTATCCAAAAATCACACAATTCAAATAAACTAAGTATGGTTAAGGAATTAATCTTAAAACCAACTTAGAAAACAAACCATTTAAATCACTAAGCAGATACACGATAGCAAAGTAAACATTTAAAACCTTTTTTAAATTAAAAAATTTATAAGTTTTACCTATAGTGCACGGAAGCAAGCTAGGCGAAAGTGAGGTAAAAAGATATTGTCATGATAACATTAAATTGATGTCATGACAGCCCTCCCGGGCCAACTTTTGGGAGGTGCCATTCTGTCATCTGATCCTTGATCGAAGAAATTTTAAAGCTCACACGTCACATTCAAAGGGTACTATAAGTGTACCAAATTTTAAAAAGATCCAACGGTCGGATTAAAAATTAGATATGTTAAAAGTTTGGTCATTTTTGCTGTCAAGCTGTCATGACAGCTAAAAAGTCGTCATGATAGCTATTTTAGAACTAACTTTCAGAGTGCACTATTTCATCATCCAACCTCCGATCGGAGCAATTCCAAAGCTCACATGTCACTTTTAAATAGTACTATTAGCATACTAAATTTTGGAAAGATCCAATGGACGGATTGAATTTTGTACATGTTGCAACATCATCATTGTTGCTGTCATGACAACACTTTTGCTATCATGACAGTAGTTGACAGCTCCTCTAGACCAAATTTCAGAGTGCGCCATTTCTCTGTCCAATATTCAATCAATATGATTCCAAAGCCCACACGAAGCTTATAAAAGGTTTTACTTGTGACCTAAATTTTAGAGAAATCTAATAGTCGGATTAAGATTTGGACACCTGGATATAAAAGTACAATTTTTTAGTAAAAATTTCTATGAACTTTCTCTTCTTCATAACCTCATCACAGATTTTCATTCTAGTATCTTTTGTTCTTGCCATTGTAGAGAATTTTTAAGAATTGAAGAATTTAGGTCAAAGAAAAAGATGATTTTTGAGTGAAGTGAGATGTAAGAAGCAAATTAAAAGTGATGGACAAGGAAATTTGAATGCCAAAACAGCTAAAGAAGAATCAGGAAAGTAGTTAAGAACGAAAGATTGTGTAACGGCTATAAAGAGCAATATTAGTTCACACGTGAGAATGAAGGTAGATGAGGAAGATATATATAAGTGATGTAAGATCACATGTGAGACGAGATTAGTTTCACATGTGATTTAGCACTTTTAACTAATAAGTTGCTAAATCTCATATGTGATAAAGAAGTTTCATACGTGATTTGGCAACCAATATAATGTTCAAATAAAGCATAATAACTATAGGAAAACTCACGTCTGATCACAAGTTATTTTCATGCATGAAATGACCACAATTGAAGATCATGCTCATAAGAAGGAATTTCACACAAGTGAGCCTTCTACTATCATGTGTGATTTTACACTTCTTAGGAAGAAGGATTCACTAATTACTATTGTACGCGAGTTAGACTAATGTCTTCACACGTGATTTAGTACTACTGAGTAGTGAATCTTTCCTAAGTGTTATTTCATCCGAGTGAGCATACCTATTTCATGAGTGAAAATATAGGCAAAACAAAGAGAAAAATAGAAACAGGTAAAATCACGCAAGATATGACACTTAACTACAAGAATTATTTTCTAACAATAATAACTTATCTTTTAAATGAATTATACTTGATCTTCTGACATTTTTCTTTAAGATTTGCTTTAATTAATTCTAATAAAGTTAGAATTCATAGATTTCTTCCTGCAAAAACAACTTAAGGCAACTTAGAAGCTTTAGTTAGTAAAAGATTCAAAATGTAATTTATTTGAATCTAGAGAACTTACAACTCATTGGGATTCATCATTCCTAATTCTCTTTTAATAATGTGAACTGTTCTTCAGCTAGAGGTTTGGTGAGTATATCTATTAGTTGCTCAGTTATAGGTACAAATTCCAATATGATGTCCTTCTTTTATACATGATCCCTTAAGAAGTGTCGTCTGATGTCAATTTGTTTGGTTCTTGAATGTTGAACAAGATTTTTAGCCAAGTTGATAGTGCTAGTGCTGTCAGATCTAATTGGAATTTCCTTAAGATGAATCCCCAAATCTTTCAATTATTGTTTTAACCATAAAATCTATGCACAATAGCTTCCAGCTACCAAGTATTTAGCTTCACAAGATGAAAGGACAACTATTTTATTTCTTGCTAAACCATGATATTAATGACCTACTAAAGAACTGACAAGTTCTACTAGTTCTCTTCCTATCTGTTTTGTATCCTATATGGCCAGCATCTAAGTAATCAATTCAAGCTTTCCTCCTTTTAGAAACCATAATCCTAGCTATTTAATTCCATTTAGATACTTGAAGATTCTTTTCATAGCCTTAAAATGTGATTCCCTTAGATCAGCTTGAAATCTTGCACATATATAGATACTAAACATGATATCAGGTTTGCTGGCAGTCAAGTAGAGTAGTGATCCAATCATTTGCCTAAATTTTAATTGATCTTCCTTTTTCTCTTTTTCATCCTTATACATTTTGATTGATGCACTAATATGAATGTTACTTAGATTTGAATGTTATGGTATCATCAGTGATTTGATTTTCCTCATTTTCTTTCAGTGAGAAATCATCAAGAGAAAGATTTACAGTTTCTTCTTCTTTGTTCTTATCTGATAAGGATTCATCAAATCTAATATGAATTGACTCTTCAACAAATAAGGTTCTTTTGTTAAAGACTCTAAAAGCTTTACTTATATTGGAATAACCAAGGAATACAGCTTTATCACTTTTAAAATCAAACTTATCTACATTATCCTTATCATTGTTGAGTACAAAATGGTTACAGCCAAATATATACAGGTGAGAGATATTAAGCTTTCTTCCTTTATAGAGCTCATAAGGAGTTTTGTTTAGAATAGGTCGGATATGTGCTCTGTTAGTTATGTAACATGCTGTACTCATAGCATCTACCCAAAAATATTTAAGAAGTTTCTTCTCATTTAGCATGGTCCTTGCCATCTCTTTCAAGGGTATATTCTTTCCCTCCACAACTCTATTGTATTAAGGTGTTCTAGGAGTTAAGAATTCATGACTAATTTTTAGTTGTTCACAAAACTTAATAAAGTTGAAATTGTCAAATTCTCCACTATGGTCACTTGTTATCTTTACAATTTTCAACCTTTTTAATTTTGTACTTTGGCTACAAATGCCATACAATATTTAAAGGTTTGATCCTTGTAAGACATGAAGATAGTGCATGTAAACCTAGAATAATCATCAACTATAACAAAAATGTAGAGATTACCCCCTAAACTCTTTGCCCTAGAACTCGATTAGGTCTATATAAAGCAATGCAAGAGGCCTTGATGTGATATTACATTTTTGCTTTGAAATGTAATCTTGGTTTGTTTGCCTTCCATACAAGCATCACATAACTTTTCAGCTTTGGATTTTATCTTTTGTAGTCCAATGACAAGTTCCTTCTTTACAAGCTTGTCTAATTACTTCATGTTGACATGGGCTAATCTTTTGTGCCACAACTAACTTTCATCATTCATAAAGATGAGACACTTTATGTTCAATGAGTCATCATCACATTGATTTATTGAATATATATTCTAAACTCTCTTTCCTTCTAGAATTGTTTTTCTTGTTTGCTCATCTCTCACAATGTAATGCACAGCATTAAAAATTACCTCACAACCTTTATCACATAATTGACTTATGCTTAAAGGGTTATGTCCTAAACCATCAACTAAATAAACATTATTAATACAAGGAGAGTTAGATACATTCTTACCAACTTTACCTATACTAAGGATTCTTCCCTTTTCATTGTTTAAAAGGTGATAGTTCCACCATCTCTATTTTTCTACCATATATAAAAACATGGAGCTATTACTAATCATGTGCTTAGAGTAGCCACTATCTAGATACCACTTTTCATTTGTTACTCTCTTGCACAAATGTCATGTTTTCTTAGATACCCAAATTTGTTTTTGTCCAAGTAAGTTAATAGACCCTTTTAAATCTCACTTCATATTTTCACTCAACCGTTGCTTCCTATAGATACATGACTTAGTCAAGTACCCTTTCTTATTGTAGTAGGAGCAAGTAGATTTAGGTGAGTTAGACATAGTGGCTAGAATAAAGAAGTTATTGTAATATTTTGCTTCTTATTTGGCTTATAACCTATGTCATCTTTATCAAAAACACTTTTTTATTAACTCAAAATTTTATTTAAATTATCTCTACCTTTTAACAAATTTCGCAAGAGTGTTTTTCAAATCTTCTTTTTTAGAAATATGAAGTGAACGATCGGTGCATGAAGTTTTCTTTTTCAAAATAGAAATATTCTTTTTCAAAGCATCATTCTTAGTTTTGAGAGACAAATTTTCTTTTTCAAAAATAGCAAGTCTCTTTTCACTTGTGAAAGATTTTTCTTAAAAAGAAAAGATTCATTATGTAGTTCTTTAAAAGCAATTTTTAGCTCTTCAAATATGAAATAAAATTTAGATTCAGAATCTAAATCATTTACCTAATATGAATGACTTTATGCTATCAAGCACAAATTTGCTTCTTCTTTTCTTCTTCTTCTGTGGACTCCTCATCACTATCTCCCCAGATTGAAGAGAGATAAGCCTTGAATTTCTTCTTGTCATTCTTATAGCTTTTACTCTCTTGCTTTAGAGAAAAATTAGCCTTAATATGTCCAGGCTTCTTACATTTATAGTAGATTATATCTTTCTTTCTCTTCTTTAAGAATTTTGTTCTAAACTTTTTCTTTCTAAAGAATTTGTCAAATTTCTTGACAAATATAGCCATTTCTCCATCAGAGTCTTCACTGTCACTTGCTTCAGACTTAGATTCATCTTTTGTCCACTTTTAAGGCCGGTGATTTCTTTTTTTATCAGTATATTCCTTCAACATGGATAGTCTTCCTTCATACTCGGCAAGACTTCAAACAAAGTTGCCAAAAACCTTATGAAATCACTTTTTGCTTCCTCAGTGGCAATAATTTTAGGTTTCCATTTAGCTAGAAGTCCCTCTCATAATTTTTCTGACTTGCTCCTTCTGAGTATATTTTTTTCCAAGTGCCGTAAGCTCGTTCATCATATAAGTATATCTAACTTGTATGTCTTTGATGCTTTCTCTAAGCTTCATCTTGAATAACTCACATTATTGAGTCAAGGTGCTTATTTTATTTTCTTTACTCCTTCAGTACCTTCATGAGCAGTCTCTAAAGCATCAGACATCTCTTTTGTAGTCTTCAATTACTCTGAAATATTCTTAGTGGCTTAAGGCACTTGCGATAATCAGCTTTGCCTTAGAGTTGAGCAATATAAGTTTTTCTTCCTTAATAAATTCACTCCTCTCTTTTCTAATAAGTTGTCCTTCTATAATTTTGTATAGAATATAAGGACTGTAACATTCTGAATTTTTTAATCCTGTGATTAATGGTTAATTAAGGTAAAGTGGCAATTTGTGTGGGTTTATAGATTTGAATGATTACTTGATAATTTGACTTTTTGGTGTGTTGTATGAATAGATATAGGTGGATGGAGTACATTTCGAGTTGAAGCAAGTACACGTGATGAGAATAAATCTCACTGTACCACTGTTGCGGCTTATGCTGCATGTGCCCAGCTTATGGACCAGAAATTGCCTTTAAGAGTCATGAAATTTTAGAAATTTCAGAGGGGGTGAATTTTAAAAACACATGAGAGAAGGAGAGAAGAAGGGCTGAGGAGCTAGAGCAAGGTATTTCAATCCATTGGAAGGTGCTTCTAATCAATAACTTATCAAGTAAGTTATATACAACTCTTGCCTTCCATTCTACACAAATTTCTCTAAAAATGAGTTTATAGTGAGATTGAATTAGTGAAATTTGAGGAGTTTGATTCTTGTCTAATAGTAATAAAAAGGTTTTTCAGAATTAAATTAGAGCTTTTTACTGGTTTAAAGCTGAATGGTAGAGCTTTAAACCTGTAAGCTTAGTTTAGCCCTTAGAGAGAAAGAGTTTTAAGGCAAAAAATTTGATTTTTGTGAAAATAAGATCGATTGAGATGATGCAAAGTAGTAATTGGGTAATTATGGACCTAAAATGGATAAATGGAAAAGAGTTACGAATGAATATAAGTAGTAAAAATGAGTTTTGGTCAAAATGGACTAAATGACTAAATGTGCCAAATGTGTTTCAGATTAGCATATTGGATGGGTGTATATAAGAGAAGGAAGCTTGAGATAAACTTGTGAGGTTGTTGAAATCTATGGGTAACCTTTCTAGTAACAGAAGGGTTAAGGTAACAGAATAATTTTCTTTATTTGACTATTTATTATAACCCATATGTTAGTAGGCTGTGTAGTACATGAAATGGTTTTAAACTGAGCATGTTTATAGCATTGTGTGATTGTTGTGTGAAATGGCTTTTGTTGAAATAAAGCATTAAAATTGATTTTAAAATGAAATGTATTATATATATATATATATGCTATGTTTGAGAAATGAGTAAAATGATAAATGAAAAATATTAAATGGTTCAAAAAGCATGATTATAGGGGTGGGAGTTCACTGGGTAAGAGAAATGATGAAGATCATATGACAAGGTTTCCTTAGTACCTGATAATATACGGTGTTGGAAATAATTTTCCTTAATGCCTTGTAAGGTACAGTGTTGGAAAAGATCTCTTTAGTGCCTATAAGGAATAGTGTTAGAGATGAGAGACTCCTTAGTGTCTTTGTGATATAGTGTTGGAGTCAACGATGCCCTATTGTGTGTATTGGGGGGAAACCATAGTTTATATATGTTAGGATATCTTTAGCCAGATGATTCTACCACTGTAGGTGAGCTCAAGGCCAATAAGAATGTACATTGGTCAAGGGTGAGCCTATGGTTCATGACAGGGTGATTTGGAGTTCAGTCAGTAGTGATCATGCTATATGATGATGTGATATGTTATGAGATGACATGAATCTATTTGTTATGTGAAAAGAAATGGAATGAAAATATGTGATATAAATGTTATTTTAATGAAATTTGAATGGTATAAATATGCTTTACTCTATATTATTGCATGTGATAATCAATAGGAGTGAGTTATTCTATTACTAAGATTTTTATCTCACCCCTATGGTTACATGTTTGTGGACTAGGAAGTGATCAGGACATGGGAAGAGAGTCTGGACCGACTTGAGTTGTTGGAAGCCATGTGGATTCAGAGTTTGTGTAATGAACTAGCTAACTTTTATATTATGTGTAAATGAGTTGCCATAAGATTGCATGCATAATTTGAGTGATGATTATGTAGATCTTAGTCTGATTGTATGTTTTGTGATGAAATAACTCAACGGGCTATGATTGAGTATATTGTGTGTTGAAATGGTTGTTTGTGTTGATGAATCTTAAGCCTAAGTAATAAATTATGATGAAATGAGTAATTGGGGCTAAGATTGTATTGTGAATGTTGATATATGTGTTTATGATGAGAATAAGGCCAAGTGGCCCTTTGTTGTTCTAAGAAATGGCAAAGTGTGTGTGAAATTATGAATGTAGAATTGACTGTAGAAGGGTCAAATTTTGTTATATATGTATGATTGTGATAAATTATGGTTAATTAGGTGTATTAGGTCCTTTTGGACTTGATCAAGGCCTTGTGTGTCTAATGAGAGAAAA
>NW_026555336.1:18486564-18518832 GCF_029017545.1 Prosopis cineraria | reverse complement strand
AACAAAAGTTTTCTAAGCACGATTGATTGATGGATCAATGCAAAGAATTTCTTGCTGCTACCTAAACCCTGAGATAGTCCAAGTCTACTCTATGCTTCCTTTGCACTGGAATTCCTTGAGCCTTAACTCTCTCTTTTTCTCTACCTCTCAGGATTATATCATAATCTGAACCATTGGTCTTATGTCTACTACCAAGATCTTTTAGTTCTTCCAATAGATCATCCCTTCTATCTCTTTGAGGCTAAATCAATTGAACTTCCAGCTCTTGTTCCTTCTCAACTACATGTCTAGACACAACACTTCTAGCACGAGTGCCTCTACTCATATTGTATACTATTTCCTCTTCTCCTAAGGATGAAAATAAGAAGAAGTGAGCATAAGGGAAAGAATTGTGTAATGAACATTATAAGTTGCCATATCTTTAGAATGAATACAATAAAGAATCACCATAATCAGGTCTCGAAACTTTAGAAAAACTGATGCCAAAATGTAACCTCTTAATATCTACTCGATATTAGGAAGGATTAACTAACTCACCATACTCATCACCCGAACAGTAATCAAATGCTTGTTTGAAAGTTTAGGTCAAGACTTGTTTTGCAAAATCATCAAATTAATAATACATTCGAGCAATGCTCAATGGAAATAACCCATATGCATTCACATAATTTTATTGCATGCATCATAAATAAAGAAAACAAATTAGATTAAGGGTAATGTGCCACGACAAATAGCCATGCACTGTGGCATGTCATAGAGCCACATGCCATGTTTTCTCTCTAGGTTATATGCCACGGCATGGCATGTCACGCACCACAAAGCATACATGTCTGATTTGCAAGCTATCATTTGACAACTCAAATGATGAACTTCTGGTATGTGCTTGTTTTTTACATATGACATTCGATTGAGTGATTCAAACACCCACACCTAGCTTAACTCATAAGCTAATAATAATAGGTTTGGATATAATCAAATAGTTTGATCAAAATTTAGACACCCTAGTGTAAAAAAGTTACTTTTTACAAAAATTTAATGTACCCAAGCACTCAAATTAATCCTATTGGCTCCTCATTAAACTACACAAGGCCTTGAACTAAGACCAAAAGAACCTAACACACATGATTGACCAAGTTATATAGTAAATACACATATATATCACAATTTAGAGCCACTCAATGACCAATTTTCATAAACATAAGTTTGCATAGCTTGGCTTAAAACTTCCCTTTGGCCATTTTCACCACAATTTTCTCTCCACTTTACACATTCACAACTCAATCTTAGCTTTAATTTCTCTTTTCATCACATATTCACACATAAAGGTTGAGATTAATAAAAATCACTATAAATCTCTACAGACGACTACTTAGACAATGCATGCATTCCGATGGCAATCGTGTATATATAATGTACAAAATTCACATCTAGTTTGTTCATTACACAAGCTTAAAGGGTCTCAGCCATGGCACCACTATGCTGGTCTAGACTCTTTCGCCTACCATGATCACTGCTCTGTCCTGTAAAAATGTAACCACGAGAGTAAAATAAAAATCTCAATAATAGAATAAATCACTGCTATCAACTATTACAAGAAACTATATGAAAGCATAGCATAATATATTATTAAACATAACATATACATATATTTCATTCTAAATCACAACCACATATTTCAATTCGCCTCTTTTACTACTATAGATCATTTCTTTTCACACCAGTTTTCATAATAGCATTATCAATACTGACCAAACCTCCAAATCACCTCAACTTAAAACTATGGGCTCGCTTTAAGACTAATATACACTCTCATTGGCCTTGAGCTCACCTTTAATAGTAGAATCACCTAGCCAAAGGTGTTCTATCTCACTTTCGAACTATGGTTTTTTTTATAATACACAATTGGGTATCATGGACTCTAACACCACATCACAACAATACTAAGGAGTGCAAACCTCAAACACTGCACCTCAATAGGCACTAAAGAATAATATCCATACCCGCACCTCGAAAGGCACTAAGGAGATACAATTCTCCAACACCGCACCCTATCACGCACTAAGGGGAATTACCATATGGTCTTATCACTAACTCCACACGAGTGAACTCCCACCTATGATCATGCTTTTTGAACCAATCATAGGTCCCTAATCACCACTAATCTCATATATACACATATATATTTATATACATTTTTATATCAAATTACACCAGTTCATTTACTTGTTTAACCAAAGCTTCTTTTTATGCAATAAACATAGAATGCTACAAAACATGCTTAGTTTAAAATCATTTTATGCACTACATAGCATAATCACATACAGTTACAAAAGTAGTCAAATAGAGAAAAGTATTTGGTTACCACTCAACCTTTCTGTCACAAGAAAGGTACCCGTAGGATTTTTAATACCATAAAAGCTCTCTACAAGCTTCTCTCCATAACACACTTACAAAATGCCAATCTACATGCAATTGGCATTATTAGTCAATTGGTCTAAATTGACCAAAAACATATAATTACTAACTATGGCTATAACTAGCTATTCATTCCTTTCTATTTATCCATTTTAAGCTAGTTACCACATGGTTACCACTCTAATCACTTCAAATGTTCTTCATCTCAGCTAAACACGATTCTCACCCTTAATTTCCATTAGTTTTAGGCCAAATTAAGCCGATGAGTTTAAAGGTCTATCATTCAACTCTAAATCAGTTGCAAAACTCTAATTTAACCCTCTAGAATCTTATATTACTATTGGTTAAGAAACAAACCCTTTAAATTTCCCCAATTCAATGTCTCTACAACTCATACTAAGAGAAATTTAGGTAGAATGAAAGGTAAGGGTTATCCAAACTTACATGATAATTTACTAGTTGGAAGTGCCTTCCAATGCTCGAAAAATGCTTGCCTTAGCTAACCCTTGCTTCCTCCCTTCTTTCTTTCACAATTTCCTCTTCTCTCCTAATCTACAACTTTTAAGGTCATTTTTTGGTCCAAGTGCCGTGGCGTATGTATCTGTGCAGCAACACATGGCACAGTGAGGAGAATCCTCACCGCACAGATATGTTTTACCTAAAAATGATCTTCTAAACTACCTATCTATACCGTATCTATCATTCAACATCCTAACAAGTCAAATTACCAAGCAATCATCAAATCTCTAATCATTTACTAATTACCACTTTACCCCTAATTACTAACTAATCATAGATTAGAAAATCAGGATGTTACAAGTAATGCGTAAGAAATTTCTCTTTTAATGCTTCATTAGATTAAGACACACAAGCTCTATAATGCCTTTCATCTTCAATCATTTTGTTGAAGTGTTTCTCTCTCCTCCTTCGAATAGATTTTTCCCATGCCTTTCTTGCTTCTTTATACAGCATTTTAAGACCCTCACCTTACCTTTATTTTTTGACTCGTGTGAATAAAGATGTAATCCACAGTTGACATGCATCCCTTCCTTAACCATGATTGCCAATTGTCAAGTGTAAAAAGTACAAGTCCTACACATTTTATAAACATAAGGTCAGGTACTACTTGTCATTAAAGGCAATTCAATCACAATGTAATTGTGTGTGTTCTATGTGTTAGCATGATCGTAGGTATGTGATTGTCCTATAGGCATGTTAGCATGATCACACATTATTTGTCATTATTTCACATAATGGTTAACATGAAAGGTAGGTTGAGGTACGGGTAGGTGTATTCATTTTACATGAAATTTAATACAAATAAGATGTAATTTTCTCACACCCAACTTTATTCAAGGGTCAATTTACATGAAATTTTTGAATAGCACAAGGTTCAATCAATTACAAGTTCACTATCAATCTCATTTATAAGTTTTGAATAAGCTTAGACGGCATGAAGAATAGAAGGAGTAACTCAAAACAATAGGAAAACAAAATAGTGCTTACTTGGATAAAAAGGAAGCTTTCACACATAATGAGTCACTTAGGCTGCCACCACTTTGAAGAAGATCAAAACTCTTTTTGAAGGAGCTCGAAACTCATGGCTGAAGACTCGTCGATCATAAGCCATGTAATTGGGGCACCGTGTAATAGATAGGGTTGTCTTTCTCTATACGCGTCGCCCACAACTCGGTCACAACCTTACACGGCCATTAATTGTCCCATTAGAGGCATCCCTTACCATCTTCTCTCATTCAAATTGTACAAAGAAAGGAAGAAGATAGGGTTTTTTATTTTTTTTCAAAATCTATGGTTTTAGACAGGGGCATTTTTGTTTTTGATCAGGTTTATTAAAATAATAGAAACATTAGCTTGGCCCTTCTATGGAATTTTATCTCTGGGACTAATTTTTTGTTCCAACCTGGTCCTTTTTACCCAATTTTTCCCCTTATTTTTTAAAAATAGGTGAAGAGATGGCGAGGAAATGTCACCGCGCGTTTTGCTATCTTTTTTTATGGCGTTTTGTAATGCTCTTCTGACATTACCATTCAACCTTCCATGGAATCTACCAAACAATTCAAAACTATTTTTTTAAGGGTTATGATCCTAACATAAAACATTTGAAAATTATTTCTTTGAAAACTCGTGTTATAAAACATTATATAGCAAAAGCACTTTATATAAGCATGTGAAAATCAACAAGGAAACATATTCCAAACCATAAAACTCAACTAAAATAGGGAGGGCCATACGCCACAAGCTTGTGCCACATGCGCAACGGCATATGGTACAAAGGCACTGGCTCACACTTTGTGTTGTGTGTTTGTGACATGTATAAACATGTGCCATGGTGCACATATCAAATATTATTCTCAATAGCAACTTTTGATACAAACTTTAGATATGCACCATTTTCACATCTAATGTTTGATTGAGGTGATTCAAGTACTCATACGAAGCTTGTTTCAAAAATCTAACCATTGATACTGTTTCATTGAAATTTGATATCTCATTCAAAAGATAGACACCAAAGTGCATTAGACCAATCTAAGTTAAAATTTACGACTTGAGTATCACCATTTAGAACTATAAATCATTAGCCATTTTTTAGGGCCATGATCGCATCTCAATGGACAACTTATACCTGATTGAACAATTAAATATACAATACCACACATATACGCCATTTTAGCCTATAAACTACCCATAACACACACTTGGGCAAAATTAAAAAATTTCTCATTTCAATTCACAAGAATGGCCCAAACTTCACATGTATTATATATTCAACACATCTACATGTACGTATAATAAGTCACTAGCCCAAACTATCATATCACTTCCTACATGCATATTTGCACATAATGGGCTAAGACAAAACCAAAATCACACTCATATTTACATTGACATGCATATGCATGATATTTGTTCTTATAGCAACTTATATACACATTCACAGCTACTACTACACAAATTCATTACACTAGTTCTTATAATAGGCTTTATCGAGAAATCACAGTTCTTGGCCTGAATCTTTCCCTTTACATCACTAACATCTAATCCTACAAAATGTAAATAACTATAAGTGAGATCAAAATCTTAGTAACCAAAATAGCTCATTTAATATTTATTAACATAAATAACTACATAGAATTAAACAAACCAAAGTAATAGTTTGTGTCAATAATAAACATTATTTTTCTCTTATAAAACCTTTTAACACATTCACAATCACAAGCATAATCATCTATCCACTAATCCTCTAAACCTTCTTGACTCGAAACCATAGACTCAATGGCAACTTATATATAATACACAATATTCAATTCATTAGTTAGTTCATTACATAAACTCAAAGGGTCTCATAGCCCTGGCACTACTATGTCGGTTCAAACTCTTTTCTCTTTGCCTTGATCACTGCCACTATTGTAGAAAGTGACTCTATATCGATTAAGATTGATTACCTATACCAGTTTTACAATCAATGCAGATAAGATTGGTGTAGATAACTTATCATTATCTACACCAGTTATTTATAACTGTTGTAGATATTGTATATATCTACATCGGTTTATGCACCGTACGCCACGCAACACCGTGTTTATGCACCGTAGCGCACGCCACGCAAACCGTGGCTCATGGCACAGTGAGCAACAACTTGATTTTGCTCCCCCCCGATGCCTCCTGACTTGATCCGACTTTCATCCTATCTCAATTTAGAGCTAAATATGACCTAAAAATCCAATTAGCCACTCAAAAACATAATTAAATAAATTAATCATATTTTTAACTAATTTATCCCTTAATTAATCCATTTTTTTTCCAGATTTGAAGTTTTGGGATGTTACAGTTCTCCCCTCCTTTAAAGGAATTTGCCCCTAAAATTCAAGAACAATCACAACACATACCTAGGGAAACAGATAAGGATATTGCTGCTTCATTTTGTCCTCTGTCTCCCAGGTAGCATCACCAGGAGCCATTCCTTTCCACACCACCTTAACCAGTCGAATAGTCTTGTTCCACAATTGCTTATCTTTAACATCCACTATTCGTTCTGGTTCTGCTTGATATGTCATATTCTCTTATAGCTATACCTCTTTAGGTTTAATCACATGAGATAGATCAGGTTGATATTTTCTTCAGTTGAGAAACATGAAAAACATCATGAATCCTAGATAATTGTGGTGGCAAGGCGATTTGGTAGGCAACCGGCCCAACTTTCTTGAGAATCTCAAATGGACCTATAAATCGAGGAGATAATTTCTTTGCTCTAATTGACCTCCCAATTCCCATCACAAGTGAAACTCTTAAAAAAACATGGTCACCAACCACAAACTCCAACGGCCTCATCGTTTATCCGCATAACTCTTTTGCCTACTCTGAGCCGTTAGAAGTTTTTGCCTTATCATTTGAATCTTTGTGTCATATGATCCACAATATCAAGACCCATAATGCTTTTTCTCACTCAATTCAACCTAACAGAGAGGAGATTGGCATTTTCTTCCATATAGTGCCTCATAGGGAGCCATCCCTATACTGAAGTGGAAACTATTATTATAGGCAAACTCAGCCAAAGGAAGATGGCTTTCCCAGTTGCCTCTCAGTTCTAAGGCACAAGCTCCTAACATGTCCTCTAGAGTTTGTATAGTCCTTTCTGTCTTTCATAAGTTTGTAGATGATACGCTGTACTGAACCTTAATTCAGTACCCATTGCTCTCTGCAACGCTTTCCAAAAGTTTGAGGTGAACCTCAGGTCACAATCAGAGAAATTGTCCTTTGGCACCCCATGCAATCTCACAACTTCTCAAATGTAGATCTCTGCCAACTTCTTTAATGAATCACTTATTTGCACTACCAAGAAATGGGTTGCCTTGTCAACCTATCTATAATCACCCAGATAGAATCATGACTGGATTGGGTTCTTGGTAATCCTGAAATGAAATCTATAGATATACTATCCCACTTCCACTTCGGTATCTCTAGTGGTTGTAAGGTTCCTGCTGGTCTCTGATGCTCAATTTTAACCTTTTGACAAATTAAACACCGAGACATAAAATCTGTGACATCTCTTTTCATTCCAGGCCACCACCAATACCGCTTCATATCCTGATACATCTTAGTTGCTACAGGGTGAATTGTATATCTATTCTTATGGGCCTCATTCAGAATTTTCTTCCTTAAATCACCCTCATCTAGTACACAAACCCGATCTCGATTTACAACATATCCATTATCATTGAAACTAAAGTCTGCGGTTCGCCTTTCCTCCACATCTTCTTGAATTTTCAATAAATACTCATCCTCAAGCTGTGCTGTCCTTAACTCTCTCTAAAACTCATTGGTAATCTCTGTGGAATGTAGGCTACACAAAGTAAATTTCGGTGAGTCATGCTGAATATCTAAGTAGGATTCCAATAATTGTGCTCTTGCACCATTAGATAAGTGACATGCAATGACTTTCGACTTAAGGCATCTGCAATCACATTTGCTTTCCTTGGATGGTATTTAATTTCAAAGCTATAGTCCTTTAAGAACTCCATCCACCTTCTCTGCCTCATATTAAGTTCCTTCTAATCCACTAAATATTTCAGGTTCTTATGGTCACTGAAAACATTGAACACTGTTCCATACAAATAATGCTACCAAATCTTTAGTGCAAACACAACTGCAGCAAGCTCTAAGTCATGAGTAGGGTAATTTTCTTCATGTGGCCTGAGCTGTCTAGAGGCATAAACCATTACCCACTCATCTTGCATCAACATACATCCCATACCTTTTAGAGATACATCTGTATACACTTCATATGGCAATCGTGGATTAGGAATAATCAATACCGGTGCCGTAGTCAGTTTCTCCTTCAACTTTTGAAATGCGATCTCGTACTTGTCATCCCAAATGAACGGCTGATCTTTTCGGGTCAACTTAGTCAATGATGAAGCTATTTGAGAGAATCCCTAGATAAATCATCAATAATATCCAGCCAATCCTAGAAAACTCTGTATTTCAGTCATGGAACTAGGTCTTTCCCATTTCAACATCGCATCCACTTTATGCGGATCTACCACAATCCCTTCCGCTGATACAACATGTCCTAGAAATCGGACCTCTCGTAGCCAGAACTCACACTTGCTAAGCTTGGCATAGAGCTTGTTGTCCTTCAAAATTTGTAGCACAATTCTCAAATGCTTCGCATACTACTCCTCATTTTCAGAATATATCAGAATGTCATCAATGAATACCACTACAAACTGATCCACGTAAGGCCTAAATATACGATTCATGTAGTCTATGAAAACTGTAGGCGCATTTATTAACCAAATGGCATGACTAGGAACTCATAATGCCCATATTTGGTATGAAAATCTGTCTTGGGCACATCCTCTAAGTGCACTCTCAATTGATGGTATCCTAACCTCAGGTCAATTTTTGAGAAAATCAAAGCTCCTACTAATTAATCTAACAAATCATCAATCCTTAGTAAAAGATATTTTTTTTCACCGTCACCTTATTCAACTATCTATAATTAATACAGAGCCGTAAGCTACCATCTTTTCTCTTAACAAATAGCACAGGTGATCCCCAAGGTGACACACTAGGTCTAATAAATTCTTTTTCAAGTAACTCCTCTATCTACTTTTTTAACTTAGCTAACTCTATTGGTGACATTTGATATGGTGCTTTTGAGATTAGTTCAATTCCTGGCACTAGGACTATGGTGAACTCCACTTCCCTTTCTGGAGGCAAACCGGACATATCATCGGTAAATACCTCAGGGAATTCATTCACTACCCCAATCTTATCAATACTTCCATCATAGACCCCATGCACTGAGAAGAAAACCATATAAGCCATACACCCTTGTTGCATCAATTTCTCTGCTCGTACAACTGATAAGAACTTAGACTTGCTAGGAATATTAGCTGGTGTAGTATGTACTGGTAATAAAACTGTCTTCCTAGCACAATCCAAGGTGGCATTATTTGCCATCAACCAATCCATACCAATAATCACGTCCAAACCCTTTATAAGAATCCGGATCAAATCTAGAGTGGTCGAATGATTTTCAAACTTCACTTCTATATTCAAACATGCTTTACTAGTCTTATCAGATGACCCAGATGGCGTAGACACTTTAATCATATAAGGCAATTCATGCAAAGGAAGTCCTAACCTCTCTACACATCATATGAAATAAAACTAATGTGTAGCACAAGAATCAAACAATGCTTCAATTTTCTGCTCGCAAATAGAAATAATACCTTTTATCAAATTCAGCGATGCTCTTGCCTCCTCCTGAGATAGTGTGTAGACTCATCCTGGAATGGTATATCTCTGCTTTGTCATCTCTACTCTTCCCTCAGGGCATTGTCTTGCTAGATGACCAGGTTTCCCACATTAAAACATGCCCAGCACCTCCCAGGATGTGACCACCCACACTTAGCACACGGTGGTGGTCGAGCTGTACTCAAGGTCGGGGCAGGCATCTTAGAAGCCTGTTGGGATGGTTGTGGAACACCAGAACTCCTAAATCTACCCCTTTAAAATGTTCCCTGAGTTTATGATCCTCTAATAAAGCTCTTCTTGCTCGGTGCTGCAGAACTACTTGAGCCATAACCCATCTTCTTAGAGACTCCTCTAGAAGGGCCTAGGGAGGACGAGAACCTCCCACGACTATCTCGTCTCTTTTTTACTTCTAATTTTCAACCCCTTCTTGCTACAATTTAGAGCCAATTACACATGTCACCATATGTGGTTACTCCTGGCAGAGCAATTTGCTATCTATATTCAGGCCTCATCTTTTCCAAAAGCCTGTTGGCCTTCCACTCACTATCATTTGTCTCATTCAGATAAGTAGAAAACTTTGACAGCTGATTAAACTTCTAAATGAATGCTTCCTCATCAAGATCTCCCTGCCAAAATGCATGAAACTTGGCCTCCTTCGCATCTCTAAATGCTAGAGGAAAATGATGATCAAAGAACATTTCCTTGAATTGTTCCCATGTTAGCTAGCATCCATCAACTGGTCTTGCAGAATTCCACCAGTGTTTAGCATCCTCAACCAGATACACTATGGCTATAATCACCTTATGTTCTGTAGAGCACGTTACCACCTCAAAGATGGTTTCAACTCTCTCTATCCATTTCTCCGCTTCTCCTTCCTTCATGGTTCCATTAAAGGTTTGAGGGTTAAATCGAGAGAAAGTCCGCCATGCTTGATCAATAGCCATCCCTTGAACATCTCCATCCGCTCTTATCCCAGACGATCCAGGTCTACTACTGGAACCATGAGATGGTTCCAATATGCTCTCATGAGCTTCCTCTTGTCTCCTTTATTCCTCCCTACGACCTCTATTTCGGAGCAGAACATCGTGGTCTTGAACAGTTCTCTGGATATTCCTCATCATATCTCGCAATTCTTTAAGAATTGCATCATTACCTTGGGGCCTTTGATATTGTTCTACTTGTATCTCTGATTGTACCTCCGGTATAGGCCCATCATTCTCTGGTAAAATACCAGCATTTTAGATGCTTCTTCTAACCATTTTTCTCCCCTCCTACAGAAGAAACCAAGTAGAAAAGGGAAATTAGTGGGAAGTAAAGGAAATGAGATAAAGGGAAAAAGTTGTGTACATAAAGTTTCCAACTAATGAGAATGAATGCAACAGACAAATCACTACAACTAGATCTCATAACCTGAGAAACTGATACCAAACTGTAATGTCCACCTTGACGTTACCAAAATTTACTATACAATCACAACAACCAATCATAATTAGGAGTAAGGATTTGCTCTTAATCTCACATTATATAAAAGGGTTAAAACTAATAATCTTTTAAAAAATAATTTAGGAATGTTTGGGATCCCATAAAACCCTTTAAATTGATTGTTTGAGCTCAAACTTAATGATTTATATAGGCATTGGAAGCATGGAAAAGTTTTGGGAAGCAAACCACTTCAAAATAGGGCCAAAAATGTCATTTTTGAGTGTTTTGGTCCATGCGCCGCGGCTCGTGGTCCGTGCGCCATGGCTTGTGGCACAGAATGACAAGTTTCCTTACTGTACCATGCGCCACGGCGCACCTGTCCATGTCATGACAGCTTTTCTAGACGAACTTCAAATGCGTGCCATTTTCATATGCGATATGCAATTGGAGTGATTCAAGCGCCCACGCGAAGCTTATTTAATAAGATAACCAATGGTACAAGTTTTGTTACGATCTAACACCATATGAGAATTTTAGACACTCAGATGTAAAACTCAGTTTTTCAAATCCAAGTACCCAAAACTCATAACTAATACCATTAACCCATTATGAGGCTTGAACCAAGTCCAATAGACCAAAATACACTTGAGTGACCAATCAAACACACAAAAAATGTACCAAACACAAAATTTGACCACTCAATGGCCATTTTGCCCAATATGGCCAAAATGTACAATTAGCACCACAAGCACTATTTGGCCTCTATTTCCATATAATATACTACTAATACATTATCACCACTTAGATAAAACATTCATTACACTTGTATTAGTATTTTAGCCCATCACCATAAAAATTCCCATATATTCACATCACATATCATATTGGGCTAAAATACAAAACAACATAGTATGAAACAAGTGCAACCAATCAAAATGATATGCATTCCTAGTTGGCAACATATAATATCATATAACAAGTTTATGTACACCACTCAAACCAAAATCGGGCTTTACAAAGAGTGTAGCAGATATGCTAGCCCCTGCCCGATTCCCTCCCTAGCTTAGTCTCACTAGTAGCACCTGTAAAATGATAATCCACAGGGTGAGATAAAAATCTCAGTAACTAAGATAATCTATATTATTGATTAACAAGCCAAGTTATAAACAAGCATTAAAATAAGTAACATAATCAAATCATATAATATCACCACAAATTTGCATGTATGATCCCTAACCATCCGGTCCTCTAATACTCCTGACCGAACTAGTAGGCTATTTTACAGAACCAAACCACATGTATGGTCCCCAAGCTCACCATCCATGGTAGGACTACCGGGCCAAGGTGTCCTAAACCACTTCTGGACTACTGTTTCCCCCTATTACAAGTAATTGGGGTGTCATTACTCTAACACCGCATCCTACGGATGCTAAGGAGTATAGTCTCCAACTCCACACCTTTTGGGTACTAAGGAGAGTAAGTCTCCAACACTGCACCCATTTTTGGGCACTAAGGAGAGTAGATGCTACACCTGGCGTCCTGAGGTACTAGTAATGCCATATGGACTTAAATCTTCACTATCTCTACTAGGGTGACCTCCCACCCTCTAATATGCCATATTTCACTATATATCTCCACTTGACCATACATAAACAACTTTCCAAACAAATATAACAAAATCTTACCACTTACTCCAAAAATATAGAATTTACAAATCAATACTCCACTTTTTCTAAAATAGATAACCTTTAAAGAAATTATGCATATATATTCAACAATCGTAGAAAAGCAACTTGAAAATAACTTATACAAGGTAATAAACAATACAAATTATCTAGTTACCTCAACCCTTTTGTTACTAAAAGGGTTACCCGTGGTATAAAATTCTGTTCTTGTGTCAAGGTAAGTCTTCCTACACCACAATCTACATCAATAAGTACTATATGTTAATTTTCAATTAACACAAGCACCATTGGCTAATAATAACCTCTCAATTCTCCTACTTCTCACTCAAATTCTCAACAAAGAGGCTTGTCAAGATTACAATTTGTTCACTTTATCCCTTTAAGTCTCTTTCTAACTCTATCACAATATAAAACTCAATATCTCAACTTATCACACTTCAAAACCCCATGATCAAGATAAAGCTTGATCCAACTTTCTACTAAACAACAAAGTAGCTTCATATTACCACATATCCAAGATCAATAATCCTAAATTAAACTTTTAAAGTTAATAGAAACCTTCAAAACATTGACTCATGGCTTAATCCCATCAGACCAAATTCTCACTCTTTCAAATCCCATGGAAAATGAGATGAAAAGGTAGAGGAGAAGGGTAGGAAACTTACCCAAGAGTTTGAAGGCTCAAATGATCTTTAAAAATCCTTCCAAATTGATACCCTAGCAGTGCCCAAAGTTGCCTCTTTCGTGCTCTAGGCTTTCCACCCCAAAATCTGATTTTTTTCCGCTGATTCCCAAAAATTTAAGTTGCCTGCTGTGCCATGTGCCGCAATGCATGCCACGAAAGCTGTGGCTCATGGCACAACAAGCAATAACTTGATTTTGCTCCCCCCAATGCCTCCCGACTTGATCCGACTTTCATCCTATCTCAATTTAGAGCTAAATATGACCCAAAAATCTAATTAGCCACTCAAAAACATAATTAAATAAGTTAATTATTTTTTAACTAATTTATCCCTTAATTAATCCATTTTTTCTAAATTTGAAGTTTTAGGATGTTACACCACACAACTTTATCTCTATCACTAATGAACAATTAAATGTATTATACTGTCAAAAAATGATGGAAGAAATAGCTTTTCAAGTTGGCATAAGATAAGACATGCTTCATTTTCTAGTTCATCTAATTCTTCAAAGTCATGGACTTTATGACATATAGTATTGAAGAAAAAGTAAATCCTGGTTATGACGTCTCTCAATTCATCTTTTCAGAAGCCTTGAATAGCCACCGATAGTGGTTGTTGCATTAAGACATGACAATCACTAGACTTAAGGCCTACTAATTTTGAATCCTTTATTAATACAAGCTTTTTAAAATTTGAAGAATACCCTGAGGGCACTTTCATGCCGTATAAGCAATCATAAAATCTTCTTTTCTCATCTTTGCATAAAGTATGCTCAGCTAGGGGACAATAAGTCCTGTTACCATCTAGCCTTGGATGTAAGTCCTTTTTAATTTTCATATGCACTAAATACAATCTTGCCTTCACACCATTCTTAGACTTGCCTGGTATGTCAAGAAGTGTTCTAACAATACTATCACACATTCTTCTTCACATGCATGACATTAATACAATGCCTCATATCAAGATAACACCATAAGAAAGGTCAGAGAAGATAGACCTCTTTTTTCAAATATATTTTTCACTACTCTTTATAGTTTTACTAAAGGTAACATTGACATCTTACTAATTGATAAACTTGCTCTCCTGTTAATGGCTTTAACGCAATTCCATGCTCTTGCCCACAAAAAACAGCTTTCCTCATTTTACAATAATGGTGACCCTTTTCAAGAAATCTTCTATAGCCAAGATAAACTGTCTTTTTTCCATGATGAAGTTGATGATAGCATGTACTTGCTTCACAAATCAAACATGCTTTATGCCCCTAAATGCTATAACCAGACAAGTTTTCATATGCAGGAAAGTCATTTTTAGTATAAAGGATCATTGCATGTAGCTTGAATACCTCCTTTGGATTTGCATCGAACACATTCACACTTGCCTCCCATAGCTTTTTCAAGTCTTCGATCAAGGGTCTTAGGTAAACATCAATATCATTCCTCAGTTGTTTTAGTCCCGAAATGAATATAAACAACATGATATACTTGCATTGCATGCACAATATAGGAAATAAGTTGTAAATTATCAAGAGAATAGGCCATGAACTGTGTATAGAATTAAGGCTACCATAAAGATTCATGCCATCTGTACTAAGTCCAAACCTAAGGTTCCTTGGATCACTGCTGAACTCAAGGAATAATTTGTCAATTTTCTTTGTTCCAAATCAGTCGGATGTCAGAGCTTTCCATCAGAAATTCTCTTACTCACATGCTATCTCAAAATCTTTGCATCCTTTTTATTAACAAACAATCACTTAAACCTTAGTAAAATTGATTGTTGTTAAAATACAAATGACACTTTTTGTTTCCTGAACGGGAACTTGTTCACCAAATCACAATGCTTGTTCTTCTCCATTACTAATTTAATTTTTTAGAGTTGTTAATAAGAGAATTAATCATTGTTAAAATGGAAATGAAACTTGTTTTTCCTAATAGGGACTTTTTGTTAAAAGAGTATGTTTATACATATGAGGAGTAGTTTTATCTTTTCACAATAAATCTTAATTACATTTTAGATATTTTAATCTTGTAGAGTAATATTAGAATTATTTAATTTTGTAGAGTAATTAATTCTATTGATCTTGATTTTGACTTTCCCTGAAGATGAACATAATAATCATAGCCACAAATCATATGGAACTAGAGAAGTAAGTTGCTCAGCAGAGTACTAGAGTTGAAATTTGATAATGAAATTTATGACTACAAATGAAATTTCTCCAGATAAACCAGCATGAGTAGGAGGATGTTTTGTGACACTGTTTCTAACTCATTCAGCCTTTCTCTATCTCTCTATATGAGTTCTTTCTCCCCTGCTTTGGAATAGTCAATCTCATATTTCTCTCTTTCTCCATTTTTTTAGGAAATGTACTCAAAGCACATTGCCAATCCTTGGTGTTGTCACCTTTTGTCAGATCTCAGTGTTCGGTTTATACCTCATCCTACCTCCTTTTCATGAATCTTTGTGGCCCAACTTGTTTTAAAATGATGCTCTATTTTTGTTGAAATCTATATTACATTACATTGTTGTATTACTGTTACTTCGTTGATTAAATTAATTGAGACCTAAAGCTATCCTATCTTGCTACTTCTAGGACTAAGATTATAATCTATGATTTTCATTCGTGCCTTGCTCAACACTTTAAAAAGTAGGCCTGAATGGGATGGAGTTACCTTCTCTTACTGCAATTTCTCATACAATCAATCTTAACTAAATGCAAAAAAACTTCTATGAAATTACATAATACTCTCAAGTCCCATTTGTCAAGTAATGTTAAATAATTATTAATTATTAATGTTAGCTGTTTGTCAATGTCAACTAAACTACTGCACTAACTACTATCTAGTAATTGACAACTTCAAGAAAGAATTTGAGATTTTAAAGTAATTTTGTGATTTTATAAGATTTTTATGTATTTAAATTGATTATGTAGGAATTGTATTTTCCTAATTTTTTTGGGTGGGACATCAGACTATTTTATTCAAATATAGTAATAGTAAATAATGATGTTATGCATGACGCTTCTACTACCATTGAGAAGCTTCACAAATAGTAAGTGTCACTATTTTTTTATTATATATCTAAAGCAAATCTAATAACAATATGGACTAAAATTTAAAAATTAACATTAAAGATGACTATTAGAATTTAATAACAAAGATTCAAAAACTACCTTTAGACTTTGAATTTTGAATTATATGAACTATTGTATGAATTTATGAGTTGTTTATCCATTGGACTTCTGGGTGATGTTTTAACTTGCATGGTAGGTGGCAATATATTTCTTCATCTTTTGACCTAACATTTATTCCTTTATTTCAAACTTCTTTGTTTTTCAACTTTGTCTTGATATTTCCTCCCTTTATTCTTGGCCTAAAAAATTAGGGACAGAATGTTGCTTGTTAGTTTACATAACTTCTAGTTTTTCATCATTTGTTGAATAATTTAAATTGGGCACTTGAAGTACTCTCCTTTTCTTTGGCTCTAAATTTTCAAGATTTTGGGATTTCAAGTTACTTTGCTAGTTCGTCTAAGAAAATCTCTATTTTGTTCTTTATATTTGCTGTATCATTAAATTGGGCTCAATAAGTTCTTATGGTTCTAGCTTCATAACATCCAAGAGGATTCAAACAATTGAGCTTTTTTTTTGTTTTCTGATTGTTGTGATTGGATGGTTAATAGAAGACTTCTACTTTTTACTATAGGAATTGCATTAACCCTTTCTACTAAATATTTTCTTCTTGCTTTACTTTGTTTTATTGTAGGCCTTTTTGGGTAGGAAACATAGAGCCAAAGTGTGCAATCAAGAAAGATGCCACTGAAGTAATATTTCTTCATTATTGTCCTAACATGTTTTCTATTTTTTTTTTTGCATATCTTTCATTTATATTCTTTATTTTTCTCCTTTTGTAGTTAATAGGTAGCACCCCTATGGTTTACTTGAATATATCGTGGATGGATGCTTAGCTTGTATTATTGCTAAACTAGAGTCCATGGAGCCTTGCTCTAGTGTCAAAGATAGGTACAAATTTCCTTTCTTTGACATTACAAAGCTCTCTCAGTCTACCATGATTTTTTTAAATAATAATAATAATAATCATCATCATCATATTCACCATATTCAAGATAGCTTTAAGCATGATCAAATATACTGAGGATAAAGGCCTAATTACACCTGGAAATGTTAATCATTGAAAGTTTTGATATCTATAGATTCTTTTCACAACCTAGGGTTTATAGTTATGCTATTATGCATTTTCTCACTTGTTCTATTTTTTTTGTTTTTTACTCTGCCAATAATATTGAAATCCTAGTTATGTTTGTCAACTCTGGCTATGTCTCTTCTGTTCTAAAAGTTTCCATGATGGCAAAAGTGTATGTTTCATTCAGATGTGCAAATATCATTGCTAATATATGTTTCAAGGCATTCATTAAATAATTTAGCCTTCAGATTTAAAAAAAATTTCCTCAAAGTATATGTTATGTTGCATGGCACTTGTGTCCATGATGATCAATGTATGCTTCAAACAACTTTCTTGCACACTGAAATGTTTAATAATGGTTGCCAAAGACTATTCTTATGGAGCTAACAAGTGGAAACACTGGTATAGGATTGGCATTCATAGCAGCATTGAAGGGCTATAAAGTATTTGTGGTTATGCCATCTTATGTAACTTTAGAGAGAAAAATTATACTTCGAGCATTCAGAGCTGAGGTATATTTAACTGACCCTATCAAAGGAGTTGATGAGGTTTTTGGGAAAGCAAATGAGCTAATATGCAAGACACCTAATAGTTATATGCTTCAACAATTTGATAATACTTCCAATCCACAAGTATTACCTACATGAATCTTAATTTTAATGCTAGGTTGAGAAGATTTAAATGCTAGATAGAGAAGACTTACATTGTATTTCTTCCACTTTTATAGATCCATTATGAGACCACAAGTCCTGAGATTTCGAGAGATTCAGGAGAAAAAGTCGATGCATTGGTTGCAGGGATAGGAACTGGGGGGACATTAACTGGTTGGGGGAAGTTCCTTAAGGAAAGAAACCTGAATATTAAGGTTTTTATATTTAAGTTGCTTGCTCTTCTAGGCTGAACAAGAGATTGAATGACTTTTTGTTCCCAATATTTATGTTAATGTCATTATTTCTGCTATTATTATTTCCCAGGTATATAGTATATAACCAGCTGAAAGTCCAGTTCTGAGTGGAGGATCTCTAGGTGACTTCATCATTTTATTGTATATTACTGTATCTTTTCGGTTGTTTTGCATTGGACATGAATTAAGTAATTGAATTCATAAAAGCCTTCTTGTGAGGTTATATTCTATCAAAAATATTTCAAATGAGCCATTGAGATCAAGTAGCATAAAAAAGACAATTGGACAATTATCTATATGTGAGATGGTCTTGAATTATATATATATATATATTTATATAGGAAGCTTTAATTTGGATTGATTGTCCTCTAAATTACAAACGTCATTTCCTAATTTAGTACTTATTGGTATTAATAATTAGTTTGTTTAGGTGGCATGAATGAATATTTAAAAATCTCTTATTTAACCTCTAGGAAAAAATTGTACAACAGATAGTATAATGATGATTACTGACCACTCTTTCACTTTCAATGCATCAAAGGCAAGCATTTAATCTAAGGAATTGGTGCTGGCATCATTCCAAATGTATTAGACATTAATCTTCTTGATGAAGTTATTCAGGTAGCTTTCAAAAATTAATTCTAATCCATTAGATATATATTGTGCATTAATTGATAGTGAAACACACTATGTATTACATGCTTATGTGCATACATATGTGTGTATATATGTTTATATTCTGTTTAAGCATGTCAATATTTCATATGATTTTATCTAATTTGTTTGTCTTCCTTCTATATTGTATAAAAAAAAGCGCACTTGCTGTGTTAGAGTTTTGAATTTTTATATTATATATAGATATATAGATGTGTTATCTGCTATCTGCTAATGTGATGGCTACTTGATTACAGATATCAAGTCAGGAAGCCATAGAAACTGTCAAGCTGCTTACTTCAAAAGAAGGCTTATTGGTATGATACCACATTACTAGTTAATCATATTTGGTTCATTTTTATGGAAATGTAGATAAATTAAGTGAATGTGAATCTATTCACTTTATAAATGTACATATTTTTACTTTTGAGTACTCCTGTTTCTAAATACATACAAATTCTAACAAGCACAATTTAAGAAAATTTGTTAATCTTAATAATTATGTTTGAATTTGAAAATTTTAGACTCAAATGTTCTAGTGATTAATCCTTAATTTTTTTCCTAATTTAGTTCTATTATATAATGAAGGGCAATTTAGGAAAAATGTCATAATTGTTTTTTGAAAATTGTTTTGTTTATACAAAACCTTAAACCATGCATATGAAAGTTTTGTTTATATTTGAAAATAGAGTGGTACTTTTTAACTAATAATATTTCCTTAACCACATTGATTGGAGAACAATATACATGCCCTTCTAGAGACCCATAATCTTAAGCCTTATAAAGCAAGGTAAAGAAAGATCAAAGAGAAAATTTATAAGTTGTTGAATGAGAACTATTAGTTAACAATATTCCTAAGAGCTTGTTTGATAATAGAGCATAATGGCATTATGCAATTTATGTAGCTGACTTCACCTAATGGGATAAGACTTGTTTGTTTGTTTGTTTTTTGGGTTGTTTGTGCTTCTAGAGACCTAGTATTTTGTTTTTTGCAAATATGTTTTCAAAAGTGTGATTAGCATTCTCTCTATTTTTTATATAACAAGTTTGATTAGTATTCTAACTGTTGTACTTTAATGGTTAATTTGAAATTTGAGTCTAATGCATAAGTGGATCGTTGCTTTCTCAGGTGGTATTTCCTAGTTTTGGTGAGCACTACCTATCAACACAATTGTTTGATTCCATTAGACATGAGATTGAACAAATGACATTTGAGTAAGCTCTAAAATCTCAAATGCTGTATTTAGAATTATGACAATTCAAAAGGAATTTGGGATTATGTCTGGAAAATAAGTGCACCTATACCCTTGTTTCTCAAACTTATCATTGCATGGGTTGGACACTATACGTAGTGTTCTTAGTACCCCATTTCCATCCATATTTTGGACTGTTGGTATGTCTTAAATTTGTATTTTGTATGTGGTTGGCGTTCCAAAAATAAAAGGAAGGGTAATATGGATGATATTGATCTTGTATTCTTAATAGTTGTAAACTTGTAATACTCAAATAAATAATGATGACTTATTATTTGTTTATACAAAATATAAGTAATTCTAGCTTAAACTTTGGTTTTGGCCATTGTTGGAATTTTTTGTTTATTTTTAGGTTATCCACAAGTATTCTTTTATTGGATGTAATCTTGTTCAAGATTTTGTCAAGTACTAAATATAAGCACATCTCCCAGTAAGGATTTGAATCTCAATTCATTATGTTATGAGGGACTAATCTTTGTTATAGGACCTTACCCTTGTTGGCCCGTCATTGGAACTTGAAACCAACTAATTATCACACATCTAAATAGGCCTTTCCAAGAGTTGTTTGCAATCAATTTCGTGAAGCGGGGCATTTAGGCTACCAAACATATACTCCCTCCATTTGCAAGAGTTGTTACTTACAAATGTAAATTATAAAGGATAATTTAAGAAATTTGTAATAAACACTGATTGGAATATATAATTTTACTTATGAAAAAAAATTCTCTAACAAATAAAAATGGAGGGAGTATGTAAAATGGATTCAAAGGAGTTGGGCCTCTATGGGGAATGATAACAGTCTTGGAGTGGGACAATAGGTTGTGGGAATGAAGGAATACTACAACAATTTTAGGCTTTTGTTTTCATTACTTTTATAACACAGATTTTGCATTGATTCTTATGACATGGATCATTTTTATGAGGGAAGAAATGACACGAGAATTAGGAATATTTAACAGTAATCAAGAGAATTGGAGGTAATAGGGTACATTGGGAATTTAGTCTAATTCTCTATGAACGAGATCGGAGATGTAGTTAATGTATTTGGAGTGAAATTTCGGAGTAAATAATCCAAAATGAGAACTCATAAAATTGTGTAAAGCTTCCCCATATTTGTAATTTTTGTATTTTATTATTTTTTATAAAAATGTAAAATATTCTATTTTAACTAAATATTATAACAGCCACATTTTTTATAATAAAATGCACGGGTTAGTTTTCAACGAATATGTCGCATGTGTATTGTGGATGTAGAGATAACAGACAGTTATTATTAACTATGATCATTATTATAAATTATTATATAACATGTAATCCATATTTCATTATATGGAATGAATAAACAACATGAGATCATGTATAAGGATAGTAAAAATCAATCATCAATTATTAATTATAAGTTATAATTTGGAATATATTGAGGCGCAAACTAGTTGGAGATAATGTATAAGGGTGGACAAGGTAAATTGAAATTGGATATCATAAGCAAGCTATTTCCATGCACAAAAGGTTTTTACCATGTGAACTATCATAGGAAATGCCCAACATGAAAAACCAACAACCGTTGGGCCTATACTATGCAGAGGCCCATTAGGGTTACATGTATAGACAAAGTTCATGGGTTGCGATTGAGTAGACCATGGTGATTATGGGTTTTGAATCATGAAATTCAATGTTAGGTCTCAAGACAATTGGGTTCTAATATTAGGCTGACTATATTTAGAGTTATGGATGCTTTTTGTGAGGATCATGTAGATAGTGAATTGGGCTATTTATAGTTCACTCGAAATAATATTGTTGACATGGACTAGGAAGACACAAGACAATAATTAATACACTTGTTAGCTTGTAAGGGTGATACGCTTTATGTTCTACTACATAGGAAGTGACCATCAATTTAATAAAGTGCACATGACTTTTATTCTGGGTGGTAAGGGAAATACTGAGGGTGGAATTACAAGAAAAGGTGCACTAGTTCCATGTGATAATATGCGGAGATGGGATGTGGTTGGATTGCTACTGCTACTATTGGAACTACCATTAGACTTGGTTATCCTTATTCTGAAAAAAAAAAGTTTCTTCTTAGTCACTTTAGTTATTGAGGCAAGTGAGATGAATGTGCAATGAACTTTGAGTGTTGGCAAATGAGAGAGAGATATATGTCATTGTTGCTTCTTTGTAAATGTCTTTATTGTTGAAGGATCATAATCAGTTCGCGAAGCAGTTTATTAAATGTAGTTATGAAGTAGGGAACCTGGAGACAATTTTCTACCTTGGTATGGTTCGCTAAATATGGAGGGAAAAAGATCCTCTCCTTGGATGGTCATACTTACTCAAAGTTGCAAGAAGTAGTCTACACAAAGCCATGTATGAATGCATCATGATGAGCCTTATCAATGTACCAATACGACATGCTAGTGTCCAATTAGAGTTAATAGAATACTGGTGAATTCTAAGGTACGAGAAATAGATCCAAAGATGCAAGACACAAGTGCAGGGCATTATAATGTTCTGGTCGATTGGTCTGAGACATAGAGTGGTGTAAAAAAAAGGCACCATTATGCAAAAGGTTGACTGTAACTAGAGCCAAATATCATATCCTAATAACATAGTTTTCATGATGGATGAAACATCATCCAACGATAGAACCATTTCTGAGGAGTATAGGCTGGACATGGAAGTGCAATGGGTATGTGAGGTAATCGATTTTTGGCTAATGTGAATTTAGAGAAATGAGCACACAGAGGAGATTGTTGTTGGAAATTGTGCCCTAGGATTAATCATTGTATAATAAATATTATTATTTAATAAATTTCTCTTTTTATTATCATATTAATTGCATGTTCACTATGACAATTATATCCTTAAAACAAACTATAGTGATTGTCCTAAATATCCCTGGTCGATCATCAATAATCTTGTATGACTTTAATTAGTTATAGAAATATAAATCAAGTCGTAGACACTTGAAAGAGCACAAAGTGCTGGATTGACCCATTGTGAGAAAGCTGTATGGTACAAGTCATAAGTTTATCTCATATGTAACCATATCATTAAGTCCTTTGACCTAAGATCATCATGGATTCCTACATTATGACTACTAAACTTTGACCTAGTCAAAAGTCACCTTTAATCAGGTGATAATAAAGGCTATGATTGAGTTTAGTGATATTCATGCAGAGGAATATAAGTAATCATGATGAAATTTTTCTCTCATGTTAATTATGAAATATTATTTAGCTCTTCGATGAGTAAGACTGAGAAAATGTATAGATATATATACTACAATGGAAAGGGTTTTGTTTATTGTTATGTCAATCCACTTAAAGATCATGAAAGTAATGGTTAGGTAAGGAGAATGACAATTTCATGTCTCACACTTGATCAAAATATTGCATGATAAAAGGGATATGATATGGTTATATGGTGGGTTGCATCAGATCATCGATCTCCATATGAATTGGATAGTTGTAATATCTTACTAGAGGCCACTTATGATTTGTGGGGTAATAGTGTAATTAGCCTATTATCAACATCATATAGGCCTACAGGGTCTCACACAAGAATAGTCCAGCTCAAGTTATAATGTTCAAGTTTATTGAATTTAGAATATGTCTAGATTCAATGAATGTAGTATAGAGTGAACAAATTATATATATATATATTTGATAAATATTTATATTATATAAAATATAAATATAAAATTCAAAATATAATTTATATATATTTGAAATATATATGTATATTCATGTGTGTGTGTGTGATATATATATATATATGCATATGATATATACAATTCAAAATATAATATATATATATATACACATATATGTGTATTTTCATGTATACATATATATAATATAATATGTACTCTCTCCGTTCAAAAATATAAGGCATTTTTAGTTTTTTGAGACGTAATCATTGCCTTTTTTTACCCCTATTGATAATGACTTTATATTTATTATAGGGTGGTTAATAGAGATAAATATGGAAAGATAGTGTTAGTTTGAAAGTCAGTAACTACTTTATTAGGGGTGAGATTTAGTTAAAAATGCCTTACATTTTTTAATGGAAGGAATATATATGATATATTATATTATATTATATTGTATTAGTTTTAAATTGAATTTTATGTAATAGATTAAATTTAATAATTAATATGATATGAGAGAATATTATATCAGTTATATAATTTGAATTTCTAAGATAAATTCAAATTAGATATGATATTATAGATTTTATTTATCAGATAAATTTAATATTTTTTTTTGTTAGCTCATTTAAAGTAAAGCAAAATCCTAATCTATATATATGATAGAGAAAGGGACGTGCTTGAGAGGTTTTTGAGAGTCAGAAAGTCTTGATGGCTAACTACAGTGAGAGCCACGAAAACACCCTAGAAAAAAAGGAGTTCAACATTTGAAAAATGAATGGACATTTTGAGTGCTAGCACGCTGTTGAGTGGAGATTTGTTCATGTAGATACCGGTAGCGAGAGTAGATCTACATTATCAGCTCTTGAGATCCAAACTCTTGAAGTGAACGAGTGAGAATACGAAACTTAACAAGGTAACTCTTTTATCTATCATGACTTAAACGAGTTTGTTCAATCCATATGGGGATAGAAATTTTAAATGTTTTTATCTTTCACTACGCCTCCTTATTCAACAATGGTATCCATGAAGGGTGTAGTTCTTATATGCGGTTATGATCTCCCTTGAAGATTAAAAATCTTTTTTTTCTTTTCTGATGGCTTGGCATCCTACTTGTCTTTTGTGCGGAATGTTTTGTGGTTTTGGGTCAATTATATAGAAGGTGTACTCCAAGCAGGGTCTTCATAATGGATATGTCTATGTAAGGTAGTCTATGAGTACTTGGCCACAACTATTGTCTTTATGTATAATGGTTCCATGGTAGTACTGGTTAGTGTATTGATGCTTACAGGTTATATGTTACTTAAAATATATATAACTTAAATTTATCACTCAAAGAACCTGCCACATCTATATAAAATATGCTGATTTTATTTATTAAGCATAATGTTAGTTAGTAACACTCTTGATGGGTTATATTAATATTACATTGGTGTGTGTGAGGCCAATTAAAGGCATAGGCAAGTGATATTATTAAGTTCAGAAAGAAAAGGAAGAAATGATTATACTTGATGAAAGACTAAGTGGGGTATAAAAGTAAAGAGAACATGTTTGATTAATGACAAGACAAAGGTCATCATAATAAGTAACAATGTACTTGTTTCTTCAATAGTTAAGTGAGATTGAGTTTGAGGATTGCTAATGGAATTATAAATGTATGTAAAGGAATTAATAGATATAAACTTCTCAATAAGACATGTAAATGAAGACAATTCACAATGGATGAATAGACACCGACTGAGCATATTTGTTATAAATTATAATAGGTACCAAGTTAAAGGGAAACATAATATATGGATGTAGGAATATAATTATTGTATCTCAAAAGTGAACGGAAGCATCATGAGTAGAAAGAAAGTATGCATCGGAGTATACTTGGGAGATGAAATTTTTTATAGAGGGACAATTGCTGGAATATTAGGCAGCTCTTGTAGGATTTGGAAGTGCTAAAATTGAATTAGGTTAACAAGGTAATACACTGAGAGATGAAAGAGATAAAGAGAGAGTTCCTATTGAAGATTGCTTGTCATGTTTTCTTTTTGAAGACTAGACTCAATGGATGGACATGTCTCTATTGGAGAAAATTACAGTGATTGATGGTTGGATGTACAACCATTTAGAATGAGGGAACTTCATTATTTAGACACTTGTATTTTCTTTTTTATAGTGTTTAATGTTACTGTACACCAAGAAAGCAATTAGGATCTTTTAACTTGTTGCCCATAAATGGAGAAGACAAAATGGTTGCATACAAATGGGTTTGTAATGTGGGAGTCCCAAACCAAAAAAAAATAGATTACATATATGATTGAGAAGCTTAAGAGTGCATGTTAAAAAACATATATAGTAGGAATCGACATTGGTGTGTAAATGGTATAGTGAATGTGGTATGATAGGCAAAAAATTTATCAAAGTGCTAGAGTAAAATAGATGGTGTAGCTTAATTTGCAAGACTCATGTGAGAGTAATGCTCGAGAAGTTTAGCATTCCAAAGGTTTTGCGATAATGTATCCCAATTGATTTTGCAAATCAAAAAATGCCAGCGACACCATTTAAATGTGCCAATTTTCAAAATACCTTACTTGGGTATTAAATGATCCCAATGATGGAGTTGCAGTTAGGGTCACCTTTATTAATCTTAATGATGGGATGAATTCTAAATTTAAATTGAGATAAAAAATCAAAATAGATAAAGGCTTAGGTTGTGTGTAGCATTAGGGAGATATACATTGTAACCTCTCCCAATATCTCCATGATATTAGGAGAGATTAACAAAATCCTCATATCCCATCATTGAAGTAAAAGAGAACATTTATTTTAACAGATTTAGGATACCCAAAAATTTACTGTAAAATCATCCCACAATGATCATACCAATTAGTGCACAACAGAAGTGAGAAAACTACATCCAAAACCTTTAACACACAATTTGAAAACTAACAAATCACTTTAAAAAAGGGGCAGTGTACCTTGGCATATACTACATGTACCATGGCATGTGGCACAGAGCCACGGGCACCCACTCTATGCCATGTACCGTGGCGTGGACACCATGAACTGTGGCATATATAATAGAATTCTGCTATCATATGATAGTTCATAGATGTGAACTTCTGGTGTGTGCCGTTTTCACATACGATGTTTGATCAGAGTGATTCAAGCACCTATACAAAACTCATTCAATAATCTAACTAATGAAATAAGTTTGGACATGATCTAAAGGTCTAATCTAAATTTGACACCTGAGCGTAAAAATTACTTTTCTTAAAAATTTCAAGAACTAAAGTGTTCCAATCTTACACTTGTCTCATTAGACCACTTTAGGTCTAGAACTAAGTCCAAAAGGACCATTTATACCTAATTAAACAATAATATACTACAAACACACATGCATTCACATTTGGCTATTAAACTGCCTAATTCACATAATATACAACCTGTTTTTCATAAATTCACATATATCACTTTTTAGCCAATTTATCTACAAAATAACCTCTTTTATACATTTTCACATTTACACACATTTCAACCTTAGCCCACACATTACATTTCACTACTTGTCACACAAATAGGGATAAGATTCACAAAATCATCATATATCCTAACTAGACATGCATATGCATCCTATGTCAACTTAATCATTTATAAATGCACATAAGAGTTAAATTTCATTACACAAGCTCTAAAATCACATAGCAATAGCATTACTATGCTAGTCCTATGTTTTTCCCTTTTCCCAACTCACTATCCGATCCTGTAAAAATATAACCACAAGGTAAGATAATAATCTCAATAACAAAATAACTCATTATAACTAACTACCATAGATAACTATAAATAAGTACAACTTAATTAAAAGCAAGTAAAGTCATATAACATAATTTCCTTATATAAAACCATTCTCACATCAAATTAGAACCACTAGCATGATAAACTACCATATGAACCTTCGTATCACCCCACCTAAAACCATAGGCTTTATTAGGCTAGTACACACTCATTGATCTAAGCACACCTTCAGTGGTAGAATCACCTGGCCAAAGGTGTTCTATCCTACTTTCAAACTATGGTTTCCCCCTATTACACAATGATTAAGGCATTATTACTCTAACACTCCATCACTCAAATGCTAAGGAATACAAATTTCTAACACTATACCCCTATTGGTACCAAGGATATAATTCCCAATACTGCACCTCAATAGGCATTACGAAGATAGAGTCCTCCAACATCGCACCCTGTCGGGCACTAAGGAGAATAAATACCATATTAATTTCACTATTTCTCCTTATAGGCTAACTCCTAGCCCTTATCATCATCATGCTTAAATACAAACCATTTATTTGTATTCAAATCCATATATATATACATATATTATCATATATGTTCACAACTCTTTCTTGAAACCATCTTTGTGCAATAATAATATGCGCTCAAAACATGCACATGCTAAAACAATTTCATGCAATAACTATAAGGTTAAGGGTCAATAATGTCCTTGGACTATACATGAAGGGTCATAAATGATCCTAAGCTCAATTATGGGTCATTAATATCCCTTAACTTTTAAAAAATCATTGCTCCATTACCCTGACATTAACTTACCTAACATATCAATTTTGTGGATCCCACATATGAATTTTTAATATTTTTTATTATAAAATAAAATATTACTTATGGGCCTCATATAATTTTTTTATATTTTTTACTCCTCCTTCTCCACCTTCTCTCTCTCCTCCATGTACACATCTTCAAACATTGACCCATTGATTCTCTACTTAACCTCATTGATTTATCACATAACTCATAAACATATTAGATAATTATTTTTATCGTTGTTTCTTGCCATAAAGACGAACGAATCATATATATATTCCATCATCCTCCTTAACCTCACCTTCCCACCTCTTCCTTTGACGTCCTCTATAAAGCATAACCCACATTTGGTGAGCAAGAACAAGGGTAATAAGTTAATAAGAGAAAAAAATGAGGAGTGCATGTCTAGTCCCTCACTCTCCTTCATTCCCTCTCTCTTCCCATCAACAATAGCTCTTACCACTCTCTCTCGATTTAAAGGGAACAATATGACCCTTAACCCATCTCTATTTTAAGAATGAAAATAGGGGAGAATAGAGATAGGCTCAATAATATTGCACGCACGCAGGGTCCTTCACATAGGGAGAGAAAGTGGGAAAGGGAGAATTGTTTGCCTCTTGCGAGATCCTTAACCTCTTCAACAGCATGATGATGAGGTTATCATTAAAAGTAGTAGCTTGTTTTGCAACCTCAGCTATGATGTAAATGTGTTAGTAGCAGTAATGATGGCTTCAACTTAGGAAGCTTTAAGGAAGAATATGAAATCAACAGAGTTAAGGAGGAGGAGCATAATGATACGACACTATGTTTGAAGTCGAGGTTGTTAAGATGGAAGGTGACTTTTTTGGAATAAAAGTTTGACATTGACATAGAGTAGGCTAAATCAATGATAGAGAAGGAAAGAGTAGGGAGGATGAATGCAATAGAGGAGGTCGGAGGTGAACATCTCCTATAATAGCTTCTATGTGTAGGTAAAGAAGGGATGATCAATGATAAGATTCATACTAGTAAGTAGGGACAACAACATTTTAGATTTCACCATATACCAATTAGGAGCTCCTGGAAATGGGGGCTATTGGCTTGGCATGTACGACAACGCTAGTGTTGAATGTCACATGCAAAAACAAGTCTCCAAGGCACAATTCAAGCTCATCTGTGATCTGCAATAGGGGTGTTGTAATACTTTCCCTGAGTATTATTCAAAAATCATACAATTCAAACGAATTAAGTGTAGTTAAGGAGATGATCCTAAAACCAACTTAGGAAAAAACTTAAAACAGCAAACAATCTATATAATAGCGAAACACACATTTAAATTAATTTTTGTTTTTTAAAAAAGTATGAAGAATTATGGTATAATGCACAGAAGAAAACTAGGCAACAGGAGTATTAATTGCTGTTATGACAACATTAATATGCTATCATGACAGTCCTCTCGAGCAAACTTCCAAGAGGTGCCAATTTACTATTTGGCCTCCGATTGAAGTGATTTTAAAGTTCACATGTCACTTATAATGTGTATTAATATTTTTCTAAATTTTAAAAGATTTAACAGTTGGATTAAAATTGGACACATTACAAATTTGGTCATTTTAGCTATCATGACAGCACCTCCAGACTAACTTCCAGAGTGCACCATTTTATCATCCGACCTCCAATTAGAGCAATTCTAAAGCCCACATCACATTCAAAGGGTACTACAAGTGTACCAAATTTTAAAAAGATCTAACAATTAGATCAAAATTTGTGTATGTTGCAAATTCAGCAACTTTACTATCATGACAGCATTAAATAGCTATCATGACAGCACCTCCAGACTAACTTCTGGAGTGCACCATTTTTTTGTCTGGTGTCTGATTGATGTGATTCTAAATCTCACACAAATATTATAAAAAGTTTTATTTGTGACCTAATTTTAAAGAAATCAACGGTTGGATTGATATGTGGACACTCATTTGTAAAAGTATAGTTTTTTTGTAAAGACCATTTTAAAATTGTCCAAATCTCATCCTATAGGTCGGAAACTTGTGGAACACTTTAGATACATCAAATAGGACTAAGAGTACCTAATGGAACATTCAAAAGATAAAAAAACTCCTTATATCAAATTTGATCACTCAGGTGCCATTTTCTAAAATGGACCCTAAACCCCCAAAATGTACAATCATACAAGAGTGGTTAAAAATTCATACACAAGCACACAATCCACACATATTCATATATCTGTATAGTCACACACCTACTAGCACCCTAATCCTAAATACATTACACTGTACTTGCTCAAAGAAAAGGGTTGCAATTCTTTACAAATCACAAGCAAACCCCTAACTTTGCTCTTTTATCCATCCATTAATAGATCCTTTGCTTAGACTTGTAAATATTGTAAAGAAATAGGTGAGACAACCACAGTCTCAATAATAGAGAAATCAATATTCTTTATTACAAGAAAGCCATAGTCAATTAAATAAAAATAGATTCAAAATAACATATAATTAACTAATTAAAATGCTTGAATGTATGAGATAGGTCGATGTGATCTTTCCTGACCAACAGAATGCCCATTGGTACTCTTTAGCTTGTAGATAAACCTTACACCCACTGTACCTCCACAGGCACAAAATATAAACTAAGCCATGATCTGATCTACCAACCCACCTATGCCCTTCGATGCAAATCCTGAGTAGTTGAAGGTAACTCCCTCCCACAGCCAACCAACCTAACTTACTCTCCATATTAGGGCTACCTTAGCCTAGGCACTCAACCTCACACTTCATATGCAGATTCCCTCCCCCACTAAGAGATGTCAAACACTCAATCCATTAACTACTTTAGTGTACTGAGCCTATAATATGAAAGGCAACACTGAGTACTGATAGTGAGCCATATGATATCACAAGACTGCATCTCTCATTAGTGAACTCCTACCAAGATCATGCCTTGTACCCTTTTCTACCTTTCCCGAGCATTGACCACTTTAACACTCAAGGTAGTATAACACTTATAATTCACCTCTTAAGCGGTTCCTTAGCCTATCTAAGGTACCAAACCTAGTTACACTTACCTAAGTGCAACGCCTTATTTTTAAGATCACAATGCATGATAATAATCTTATTTCCATAAGTAACATCATTATTAATAGATAGTAATATAAATGCATTATATTAAAGCAATACCCCATAAACCCTTCTAAAACACATTTTATTTGCATTCAATTCTTTAAAACATGTAATGCATGCTAGATAATATTTTCTACTCAAAAATAGCTAAACAAAGCAATTAAAAATATAAATTCCCTTGTTACCTCAACCCTTTAATACCAGAAGGGTTCTCTTGTACAAAATAGGACTTAGCTTGTTCCTTAACTTCTCAATAAGTTCTATTAACAATTTCCTACAACATATAAGTGATCCATATCACTTTTCATGGAAAATAGCATTAATGAAGACTATAACTCATACCACATAACTTAGGTCAATGAGCCATAATCCATCCCATATATTAAACCAACAATTCACATAATACCA
>NW_026555336.1:18400647-18486464 GCF_029017545.1 Prosopis cineraria | reverse complement strand
AAAAAAATTAAGCATGTGGCTCTGTCCCACATGCCACGGCGCATGTACTGCATGCCACAGCGTACAAACCAAATCTTGGCTTATTTTGTGATGAAAATGCATGCATTGGAATGGGGTTTATGTCCACTACTTTTAGACTAATATGCATATTGCTTTCATTGTTTTTTTCTTTGATTGTATTGTGATTTTGGATGGATGGATTTGTAAAATAAGTCTTGGGCCCAAGCTTTTCAAACAATATTTATTTACTGACTGTTGTGAGTCTTATGGTAACACCGTAATCTTCTCCTATATTGGTGGATATATAGGGAAGGTTATGACATCTATCCTTCTCACTTTTATTTTCTCTAAAAAACTTTAGTGTCACAACAATTCACCCCCTTCTTAGGTGCCAGTCTATCCAACATTTGGTATTAGGGCTTGGACTCTTGATCAAGGACGTAACAATCTAATAGGACCCTATGGCTAGTTTTGGTAATAGTGTACTTTCCAAATGTGTTGAGATCAATAGGCCTCAAGGATTCAATAGTGAAAACTACACCTTCTGAAAGAGTAAAATGAGTTGTTCTTTGAGGCATAAGATCTTGACCTATGGGAGGAGATTTAAAAATAGTCCTTATGTCCCTATGAAAATAGTATAAGGAAAACAAGTGAGAAAAGTAACGAGTGAATTCACTGAAAAGGAAAAGAAGTTGGTGCTACTAAACTCTAAGGAAAAACTAATCATAGCAAGTGCCTTGAGTCAACAAGAATACTTTCGTGTCAGCAATCTTGAAATAGCAAAAGAGATGTGAGATGCTCTTGAGGTAGCACATAAGGGCATAGAAGGAGTTAAAGAGTATAAACTTTTTAGGATGAAGCCTGGAAAAAGCATCAAGGAAATGCAAGTAAGATATATTCACAAGATGAACAAGCTTGCAGTTCTTGGAAAGACTTACACACAAAAGAAGAAAGTTAGAAAAATCATGAGAGGACTTCCTACTGAATGGAAACTAAAAATCACTACCATTAAGGAAGCAAAAAGTGATTCTATGAGATCAGTAGTAGTTGTTTGGAAGTCTTGCTGAACATGAAGAAAGACTATCAATGTGATGGAGGATGTTGAGAAGAAGAAAAAATCACTAGCACTAAAAGTATCACAAGAAAATTTTGACTCTAAAACTAGTGATAGTGAAGACTTTGATGAGAAAATGGCCATGTTTGTCAAGAAGTTTGAAAATTCTTTGGGAAGAAGTTCAACAAGAAATTTTTAAAGAAGAAAAACAAGGAGATCATTTGCTTCAAGTACAAAAAAGTTAAGGCACATCAAAGTTGATTGTCTCTTAAAATAAGAGAGTAAAAGCTACAAGTATGATAAGAAGTTCAAAACATATCTCTCTTCAATATGGGATGACAATGATGAAGAATCCATAGAAGAAGAAGCAAATATTTGTCTAATGGCCAATAGTGACATAGATAAGGGAAATGATTCTAATTTAGACTCTGAATTTGATTTTACTTTTGAAGAATTGCACAATGAATCATTTCTGCTTATGAAAAATCATACTCAAACAAAAAAGAAGCTTGTTGTTTCAGAAAAGGAAAATGTGTCACTGAAAATTGAAAATAAGGTTTTGAAAAAGAAAGTAAATATTTGGAAAATGAAACTCAGTATGTTGATTGCTTACTTTATATATTTGAAAAGGAAGATTTAGAAAATAATCTTGCAAAATTCATTAAATGTAGAGAAAATTTAAATAAGATTTTGATAAATGAAGATGTGTTTTGATAAAGCTATATTATACTATAAACCTAAGCAAAAATAGAAGTATTATAAGAACTTCCTTGTTCCTACAACTATGACTAACTCCCAAGTCCACTTGTTCTTATTATAACAAGAAAGGGAAACATGACTAAGTCATATATCCAAGGAAGCAAGGATTGATGAAAATATGTAGGGGTTGTAAAAGGGTCTATTAACTCATCAAGACCCAAATAGATTTGGGTACATAAGAAAACCTGACATTTGTGTAGGTAATGAGAAGAGTTACAAACAAAAAGTGGTATATAGACAGTGGCTACTCTAAGCACATGACTAGTGATAGCTTCATGTTTCTATACATGATAGAAGCTAAAGATGGTAGGACTCTCACCTTTGGAAATAATAAAAAAGGCAAAAGTCTTGGTATAGGTAAGGTTGGTAAGAATTCTACACCTCTCCATGCATTGATAACATTTATTTAGTTAATAGTTTGGGCCATAACCTTTCAAGTATAAGTCAATTATGTGACAAAGATTATAAGGTTATATTTAGTGCTATGTATTGCATTGTGAGAGATGAGCAAACAGGAAAAACCATTCTAGAAAGGAAGAATTTAGAATGTGTATTCAACTAACCTTTGTAATGATGATTCCTTGGATACAAAATTCTTAATCTCAATGAATAATGAAAGATGGCTGTAGCACAAAAGATTAGCTCATGTAAATATGAAGTAACTAGACAAGATTGTAAAGAAGGATCTTGTTATCGGGCTACCAAAGATTAAATTTGAAGCTAACAAGTTGTGTGATGTATGTATGGAGGGTAAGCAAGTCAAGACAACATTCACAGCAGAAATGTGGTGTCCATCTCTAGATCTCTTGAGCTACTTTATATGGACTTAATTGGTTCTTCAAGGGTAAAAAGTCTAAGGGGTAATCTCTACACTTTTGTTACTGTTGATGATTATTCTAGGTTCACATGAACTATCTTCATGTCTCACAAGAATTAAACTTTTGACTATTTTATGGCATTTATACTAAACTTCAAAATGAAAAGAGTTTGAAAATTGAATTAAAAGTGACCATGGTAGAGAATTTGATAATTTTAACTTCATTGAGTTTTGTGAAGAACAAGAAGTAATCTATGAATTCTCACTCTTAGAACTACTCAACAAAATAAAGTGGTAAAGGGAAAGAATAGAACCTTGGAGGAGATGGTAAGAGTTGTGTTGAATGAAAAGAAGATGCAAAAATATTTCTAGGTAGATGTTATGAGCATAGCTTGCTACATCGCAAGAGAGCATATATGCGATCCATCCAACCTGAACAAAACACCTTATAAGCTTTACAAAGGAAGGAAGCCTAACATTTCTCATCTACATGTATTCGGTTGTAAGTGTTTTGTACTCAATAATGGTAAAGATAATATAGATAAGTTTGTCTTTAGAAGTGATGAAGCTATTTTTTAGGTTATTCTAATAGAAGCAAAGCTTTTAGAGTCTTTAAAAAAGAACCTTAACTGTTGAAGAGTCAATTCATGTCAAATTTAATGAATTCTTATCAGATGATAACAAAGAAGAAGAAACCATAAATCATCCTCTTGATAGTCTCTCAATGAATGAAAAGAAGGAAAATCAAACAAATAATGATATTATGATTAATGATCTTCCAAAATGTTGGAGATATGGTTAGTCATTCTTATTGATCAAGTCATTGGAGAAGTTAGTGATAAAGTTAGAATTAGAGGTTTACTTACAAAAGTATATGCCATTTCAATGTTTTTTTCTAACATTGAACCTTCTGACATTAGAGAAGACTTATTTGATGAATATTGGCATATAACAATGCAAGAAGAGTTAAACCAATTTGAGAGAAGTCAAGTTTGGGACTTAGTACCTAGACCTAATGATTGTCTTATGACAGGGACAAAATGGGTCTTCTAAAATAAATTTGATGAAACTAGTATTGTGGTAAGAAATAAAGCCAAGCTAGTAGCTAAAGGTTATAATGAAAAATAAGGTATTGATTATGATGAAACCTTTGCCCCTGTTACTAAACTTGAGGCTATTAGGTTTTTACTTACTTTTGTTTGCATCAAAGATTTTAAGCTTTATAAAATGGATGTTAAAAGTGCTTTCTTGATATAAAGCATCATTTTTAAGGGATCAAGTGCAAAAGAAGGACATTGTGATCAATGGTGAGGCACACCAATTGATGTTTCACACATGAATCAATGGTGATCCATGCATAATTTGTTACTTGTGTTTATGTGATGCCTTAACAAAGCTTCTGTGCTCTAATTCACACAAGCTACCCTTAGATATGCATGCTTGAATTGTCATCTTGTATTTCCTTACATATTGTGAAGTGCCATTTCACGCTTGAATAAGAAGTTATTCACGAGTGATTTGTCACTGATCTCTTAAGTACATTTTGTCCAAGTAAGTCTTATGCCAATTCAAGCCTGTTATGTATTATACACTTGCATGATTTGTTACTCTTCATTTTAAGTCTTTTCAATCATGCAATTCTTACTTGAAAGCATATTATTTCCAATTGTGATTTGTCTTTTAGCATAGTTTAGTTTTGTAACAAGCTATTTCACGCGTAAGTCTTAGAGTATTCCACGCGTGATCTATCTTCCTTAATGGTTTAGGTTTTGTAATATGCTAATCCACACATGATAGTGAGTTAGTCCTACACGTGATTCATCACACATAATTGGCTATGGAAATCTCAAGGGTGATCTTGAGGACTGGATGTTGGCCAAGTTTTAGTTTGAACCAGGATAAATCTCTTGTATCAAATCTTCTCATTCCTTACATCTATCCTTCTCACTTCTATTTTCTCCAAAAAAAATTTGAGTCACCTAATTCACCCACCTCTTGGGTGTTAGCTTGTCCAATAGTTGTAATGTTTGTAAAAATTACCCAAGAAGGGGGTGAATTAGGCTAATTAAAATTTAAAGCAATAAATGGTAAAAATAGAGATAAGCAAAAAATGATATCACCAAACACAGTTGAATAAAGGAAAGAGAAGCTTTGCAAAGATTATTTATCCAGATTTAGTTCTATCTACTTGAGCCTACATCCAATCCCTAAGACACCCTTAAGATTCCTCACTATTCACCAAGATTAAGTCAGGCTCTTAGTTGCCTTAATACAACTCAAACTTCTTACTAACTCTAGAACTCCCCCCTTACAAAGGTGATTACAAGACCCTTTAAGCTCCCCGAGCTTAAGTTACTTTATTCTAGGTGTGAAATATAGAGATGAATCGAGTAAATTCAGTAATAAATCACTACTGTAGTAAAACTCTATCATAGAGTGAATATACAATCAATAAAGCTCTTAGAATAATGAATGTATTAGTAGGAGGTTGTTAGACAACTAATGCATATTGTTGGCACAAAAACATCTCTCTATTTCTGCTTCATAAGTGAGTCATATTTATAGTTGATTATAGAAATGAATCCCTTAGACTCAAAATTTAGCCATTAAAGTCTTCATCTTTATGGATATGTAATTTACACTCTTTGAGGCAATATATAGTGCTTTTCAAGAAATCTTGCGTGTTGTTGGCGCCTTAAGAATAATAACGACTATATGCATTAAATTCTCTAACAAAAGTAGAAAGAATGATGATGCCGGTAGGATAATTTGATATAGGTATGAGATAAGATCAAGAAGTGTTAATTCAAACCCAAGATTATGCTTAAAATAGTTCCAAGAAGGCAAAATGATAAACACAACTAAAAATAACCTAAAAGGATTAAGGATTGAGTAAGATATGAATTGACATAGTATAGCCTATTTCAGTACCACAAAGAACATGATAAAAAACTTCAAGTTCATACTACAAGAAGGGATTCATATGCGTATGAGTATGAACGAGAGATAGAAGAAGGTCTGAAACTCATTTAGGTATAAAGCAATTCATATTGTAATGAATATCGTAAAAAAGATGATGTTTGGATATGATTGATACAGGTAGGAAGTGTTTACATCGAGATGAATGGCAAAGCAGGGGATGAAAGAATAGAGTTCATATTGGTATGAAGAAGTTCATATGGGTATGAGGACTGATACTGATATGAGGTAGATGATACAGGTATGAACAAGTAGAACACATACACAAGTATGAGCAAATATGCATTGGTAAGAAGAAATAAATAGGAGAAGCAAATTGAAATAGATGATACTAGTATGAAGAATTTGAAAGTGCAAAAGATAGCTTTCACATCGGTATGGCCATGAAGGTAAAGATAGGTTTGAGACCCTTGATACTGGTATGAGATAGTTCATATTAGTATGAACAAAAAGGATATAGTATGGAGAATTTTTAGTACACACTAGCTATGAAATAGTCTTGTTCAAGGATAATTGAGATAAGACAAATACTTACCTCAAGACACAAGGTGTTAAAGAATAAGGACAAAGTTAAAATAGAAAATTTAAACTTATAGAGCAAACTTTCTCAAATCTCCAAGAATAGAAACATCAGCAAAAAAAAAAAAAAAACTTTTCTATTTTGTAATTATCAAAATTAGGGTTTAACAATGTCTATCATGACATTAATAATATTTACCATAGACTTATAACATACAACAGTAATTAGGAGCCATTAATCCCTCCTAAGCTTACCATAATCATAGAAGGTTAAAAAACAATTAAATATTTGAAATATATTTTAAAACTTTGGATCGCAAGAAAAACCCTTCAAATATGTAGTTTGAGCTCAAATTTATTAATATTTAAAATTATGGGAGTATGGTAGACAAAAGCAGATAAAACATAGCAAAATAGGGTCAAAAAAGTCATTTTAACACATTCTAAAAAATATGCTACGGCATGGGGGTCCATGTGCCATGAGCCGTAGCATACATTTTTCACTTTTGATGCCTAATTAGAGTGATTTAAGTGTCACGCGAAGCTTATTCAACAATCTAGCTAATGGAATAAGTTTTGTTACGATCTATTGTCGTATGTGATATTTGAACACTTTGATGCAAAAGTCAGATTTTATGATAGATATAAGGTATCTAAGTGCTCAAATCTCAAAATTTATACCACTAACTCAATTTAGGACTTGAACTAAGTCCCATGAATCAATATACACATGTATGGTCAAGTAATCACATAATATCACATTAAACATAAGATTTGACCACCTAAGGACCTGATATCACCTAACAGGGCAATTTCATGAAATTCTCCATATTTCATTACTTGGCCAAATCTTCACCACACATCACATCTAATCATCATAACATACACTTGTATTCCTATTTTGGCCTATTTCCACAATTTTTTGGCAAAACATACATTAAGAGAAAATACCACAACATACATTATAAGTATAGTTCAACCAAATATGCATTTACTAATTTAGTGCTTATATTAATATTTTAGCCCTTATACATGTATCTCAAAACATAATTCTTGGGCTAAAATATCAACTACATCATCATACAAGCATCATGCAAAAACATATGAAGTCCCTAATTGGAAACCATATATTTACATATACGTTCATATACATAAAACCTAAAATAAGGGCATTACAAAATAAGTAAACCAACTACTCCTAGTCGACTCTATCCCTTGTTGGGCTATTGATTCAAATTTCCAATTCTAACATTTCCCAATCCATTAAAAAGGCTTGATGTTATCCATGAATTTTTAATAATAGAACTTAACAAATTAAAAAAATTTATGGATATTTTTATACCTTATATTTATTTCTTGTTTTTTTAACAATCAACATTAACATTTGTTAATCAAATTTAATTGAATGAAGATTGATATATTCATTAAAACAAGTTTATGAATACCCTTGCACCTTTGTTCATGTAAGAATATTGGGTGTTCTTAGAACCAAAAAAAAAAAAACAAGTTGTTTGTTATTTTTGTCCTCTAACCCAATAATAATTATAGGGTCCAAAATCAAGATTTTGACAAAGAGTACCTAAACACCTCCAAAATTTCCTCCCTGAAAAATCATTCAAACATTTTAAGTTTTGTCAAAAAAATCAATTTTAAAAAATTTTATCTACACACCTTTTGTCAATCAATTTTTTCGGTAATTAAATTTTTCATATTCATTTTCGTGATTGTTTCTGACCTTGTATTGTTTACTTCCACCATCATGTTGAGCGAATAAATGAAAGGCTAGCATGGGCAAGCAAGAAGAAACAGTATGAAGATAGATTCTTTTCTTTTTTTATCATTTACCTTGAAAATTTTAAGATAATAACAAAGTCTAAAAACATGAAAAGAAAACAACAGAAAACGGAAAGAACAAAAGGGAAATAAACTAAACACGCATCACAACAAAGCGTCAATGAAAAATATATCAGAAAAATTTGAATTCTGTTTTAGTCCCTCGTGTAATTAATGAAGTTTTTTTTTTTTTTAAATTCAAGTCTACTTCTAATACCAAAATATATATTTTGTTTCAAATGTAGTTGAAGGTAAAAAAAAAAAAAAAAGGTTAACTATTAACAGAAACATCCAACACACGGCGTCACACTAAAAGTATCGAGCAAGGCTCGAATGTAAACGGCAGAGTATGAATGATCTTTTGGTCGCTTTAGAAGAAGCAAGAAGCAACAATGTAACGTAATGCAGAATTCAACTAAAACAACATAGGCATCATTTCAGAACAAGTTGGACATGAAAGATCTCAAAGATTCAGAAAAAGGAGGTAGGATCAGGTATATACCGGACACCGATATCATCTGAGGGCAATGACACAGAGAGCAAACGACATCTTGAATGCGCAGCCAAAAGAAAATGGAGAGTGAGTTGAAAGAGGGATGAATCCCCCACACACGGCAAGTGTTTCAGGATTTCATTTTGTATGCTTTTCTTCAACTTCACGAATACATCGACCTTTGTCTTTAGCAAAAAAGAGAAAAAAAAAGAAAAAATCGGTGGCCTGGACGCAATAGCCCCGGATCATAGGTGATAAGATGGCCTTGGATTAGATGTGAGCGGAGCTTATCCATATTTTTGTCTCTTATGTCATGTATTATCATGTCATGTGAAGGCCATTTGCTGACAAATATATTCCAACAAGGATATTTTTTACAAATATTATTTTGTTTAAAATGTAATGTATTAAGTAATTTTTATAATTATATTTTAATTATATTTTCATTTCATTTAGATTATTTTTAAAAAATAATATATTTATTATCAATATTTTATATTGTGATTTAAGTGAGTAATTTAAAAAAAAAATTGATCTGAACTTTATGTGCATGACTGATGATGGCAAAAACTGTCACAAGTTAAAAAAAAAAAAAAACTAAGGGCATAAAAGATATCTCCCTCATTTGTAATTAGCATCGTTTTTCGTTGTAGTTCTACAATAATTATAGACACAAATAAATCCAACATATTGAAATCTGTTGGGCCCATAAGGATGGATGCATTGGGTGAAAGTCTTCAATCAATGTTTTAAATAATTTTTATTCATGTTTGACTGGGGAATGAATGGGAGCGCATGCAGGTGAGGATAATGAAGATTTTGACTAATTTAATTTAATTTTTTTAATTGATTGAATAAAAAATAATAATAAGATGCAAAATAATCAATTAAAATTTTTAATTTGTAATTTTTTAAAAAATTAAACTTTTTAAAATATTTCATTCTTTTTCTTTTTTAATATTTCGCGCATCACAAAGAGTAAAATCTAATTTACATTTAAAAAAAAAAGAAAGAAGAAACTTTTAAAACATCAAAAGTTTAAAAACTCACGTAAAAGGGAAAAAAAAAAAAAGATGTGATAAGTGAGATGTCTCTCTCTCACTCATGGTAGAGTTGAGAATATCGACTAACCCAAATTATATGAGTTGGCCTATATAGATTAGAAAAAATATGAGTTATGTTGGGTTTAATTTTTTTATGGGTTAAAAAAATCATAACCCAACCAAATTTAAATTCTTGGCTGGTTAAATGGGGTTAACCTACCAATTGATCTTATTTTATTTTAAAAATTTTTTTTAAAATTTTAAAAATACACCTAAATGAAAAAATAATGATGAGTTTCAATATGATATTCTTTTGTATCATGATTCATTTTAAATATACCAAAATGTTAACCCATAATATGTTTATAAAATATATGAATTGAGCCAGCCAAACCATACTCATCTATTTAGCAAAAGCCCAATTTCCCCATTTTTTATTTTAAAAAATAATATGAGTTGAATCGGCCAAACTTGTCAAGGTTAGCCAAATGGTTCATGGGTTATATGGTTTAAGCTAGAGAAAAACTCATATTTTTTTGAGTCAATTTTTTTCTTTAACTCAAACCCAACCCATATGATCAGTTATTCAAGCCAACCTGTATAACCCGACCCATATTCCCGACTTTAAGTCATACGTCTCTTTTATTAGAGGCAATCTTGTTTAAAGTAATATTATAATTTAATATATGCACCTCTTTCAATAAAAATTTGAATTTTAATTCTTCATGTTATGAGAGAGTAGTCTCACTCTGCTAAATACAACTCTCATTGATTCCTTTAATTTTTTTTTTCTTATTCTCTATTTTCTTCTTTTTCCCTTTATCATCTTTAGATTAAAAATCCAACTATTTTGATTTAATATGTGATAAAATTATTATTTAAATTTTACATAAAGTATAAATAAATTTGAACTATTATTAAAATTTGATATAACTAATTTAAAAATATAATAATATAAAACTATTATTATTTTTTATATTTTATGTAAAACTGTAATAATAATTTTATCTGGTACAAAATATGAACCGTTGAAATGTGTTTTGATTAGTAGTGATAATGAAAGAGAGAATGAATAAATAAAAATAAAAAGTAAAGGAAAAGAAGATAGCTTAATTTGAGAAATTGATATTGTGAAACTAAATTCTCAAGAGTATGTCGGGTCTTATTTCTTACCCACATCATCTTCACTACCTAGAAAGTAGCAACATTATGATAATCATGCATAATTTGAAAGCCTTGCTGAAGAGTTTTAACGATCAAAGGGCACAACCATGACATCCCATGAAACTCAACTTCTAAGCGTGTTTGGAACTGTTAATATTTGTCAAAACATGATTTTGATCAAAGTAACGTTGTGGTTGGTGTACTCATTGCAACTGTCTCTTCATCGTTGGAAAGTGTAAAACCAAAAATATAAACACATTTTTCATAAACGTTTTAACAAAAAATCCATTTAGTTTATAGAAATAAGATCCTAAAATCATAGTCGAGCCTAGGGCACTTGAAGCCATAAAACAATTCCCCAACAAGCCCAATAAGAATAACAACATTCCAATTTCATTCAAACCAAATATTCATCCATGAAAATTTCTCAAGTTAGGGCTCCACATCAGATTGATCAGACATGATTTTAGCTTAACCCAAATCTAGTCTCTTATGAAAAGAATTGAATGAAAGCAACTTATGATTTAGTCTAATCTAGAAAGAACATAATGTCAAGCTAGACTAAATTTGGTTCATAAGATTGGGAAACTAGTATAGGTAGTCCAATACCTCAATTTACTTCTTTCCCTTATATGAGATGCAACAATTCAACTTATGAAACTCAACTGAGGAAATAAAAATATTTATAATCATATAAAACTTATCACAACCTAATCATAATAAATCTATAATAATCTCCAACAACATTCAACAACAAAAAATATGCAAGTTACAATCCATAATTTATAATTCATAACAACCTTTAACAAATTTAACAAGTCTACTAAATAATCCATTAAGAGAAAATTAGCTCAAATACATAATTAACTTATTATTCTGTAAGTTTTTTATGTCATTAAATAATGAAAATTTTATAATTTTTTTCCCAAACTCATGCTTCACTTTTTTTTTCTCAAGTGAAAGTGTTGGCATAGAATCAACAGCCAAATCCTCCTCAGCCATGACCATGGCCCTATGACCTTTCTATTTTGTGCTTTAATAATGAGTGTTGTCGATTAAAAATTAAAGGAAAAAGAAAAAAAATTCATGCCATATATGGCAAGAAATTATAATAAAAGGTATGGCCCAATTTGCGGCTGGCAAAAATGGGGAAAACATGAATGATCGTAGAGATCAAAGTGGTGATATTGGAGCCCGGACAGCCATTTTCCTTAGGAATAATGAAGCATTTACTTTTAAGATATTTCCATCAAGTCATACAAGATACATTACCAAGTGGAATCAAATAAAATGCCGATTCACATCCATCAATCATAAAAAAAAAAAAAAAACAAACAAACACTGCTCGGCATTCCATTGGGTGAAAGTCTCTACTCAATGTTTTAAATTATTTTTTATTCATGTTTGATTGAAGGGAGATGACTGGGAGGGTATGTGGGGATAAGGGATATTTTGATAAATTTAATTTAAATTTTTAATTTATTGAATATAAAAATAGAAACAAGATACAAAATAATCAATTAAAATGTTTAACTTACTTTTGATTTTTTAAAAAAATTAAATTTCTTAAAATATTTCATTCTTTTTCTTTTGTATTACAAGGGATAAAATTTAGTTTACATTGGAAATAAGAAAGTAACCTTTTTTATGCAAAAAGAATAATGAATTAAAACCTACAATCAGCCTCTAAACTATTAAAATAAAAATTAGCAGCGTTGTAAAGAACACCACATCTATCATCCGATTGAGAGCTTCCTTTGCCAGTATATCAACGACTATATTGGCTTCACGGTTGCACCACAACAGTGCCACGTTCCAGTCTCTTATTATCATCCTTTGAATATCTGCTATAATGTCACGTTTGGGATGATTAGGTCGCTCCTCCTTGTTCAATACAGTAATTAGTTCTAAACAATCAGTCTCGAGCTCAATGTTCTTCCAGTCCATGTCCCAAGCTCACTTAACCTCGTATAGGATCCCTTATAACTTAGCATTTAAGCTACTACCATTCCTTATATGATATATGAATCCTTTTAGGGCCTTCCCTATGTGGTCTCTAGCAATACTACCACATTTAATGGTCTTTCCATTGGCTGCACTAGCACTATCAATGTTGAATTTCACAGTTCCCTCCCTTGGTGGTACCCATCTAATTCTATCACTCAGATTCTTTACTAATCAACCTAGGCTTGGACTAAAAACTAAGGCCTGCACTTGAGCTAAAACCGTTGACACCATGCACTCCTTCTGCTGAAAAGTCTAAGATTCCTGCTTATCCATAATTGACAATAGAGAATTGCATAGCATACATCCCATCGGAATCCTCTTAAAATCAATCGTTGAGATAGATTCCATTCAATCCAATCATTGGTGTTATTCAATGCATTAAAAGCTATTCTGAGTTCACCTGGAAGTAGTCTCTCCCAGCATTCAGATGCAAGCTTACAATCTTTGAGAACATGAATGATGTCTTCCGTACATTGAGGACACACAAAACATTTATCATCCACAAATAAGCCTTTCCTAGAGCAAAGAGATTTAGTCATCAATCTACCTCTAGCACATAACCAAAGGAAAGTTTTGTTGCATTATAGAACTATAGCTTTCCACACCTTCCTCCATACACGTTTGAGAACACTATCGTTATCCGGGTATATGCTCTTATAAGCAGATCTGGTTGTGAACTCACCATCATTAGACCACTTCCATCTTGGGCTATCATCACTCTGATTGCTTCTAATATGGTAGATATCTTTGAGCACATGTCTAGGTATGTATTCCTCGAACATATTACTCGCCCATCCACTAGTCAGCAAGATATACTGTCAACCATGTTTTCACACATTTCATCAGGCACCGGTTTCAAAGTATACTCCAGCAGAGATTCATAATGAGGTATCCAACACTCCTTCCAAGATTTGACTTTATTTCTTGTACCAATATGCCACGCTAATCCCTTCAAAGTATTTGGCCATGCATCTCGAATCCCTTTCCAAGTACTTGAACCCCTTCTCCGAGCTTCTATCTTTGGCATAACATCCTTACCACATTTGTCTTTTCTTTCATGAATTTCACCTATACAGTATCACTTCGGTGCACCAGTCCCTATCCTAACTTCATCATGATAGCTTTGTTTTGTCACAAAGCCTTTCTCAACTTGAGACCACCATCTTCCTTCCTCTGACAAACATCATCCCAAGCTACAAGATGCATTTTCCTTTGCATGTTTGTCCCACCTCGCACAAAACTTCTACACTTCTTGTCAATCTCATTACAAGTTTGAATAGGTAGTGGAGTAGATTGCATAGCATAAGAAGGAATGGCCACAACCATTGAAGCTACTAACGTATGTCTAGCCGCAAGGGTAGGGAGTTAGCTTTCCATGATGACAATCAACTGTCCATCTTATAAGAAAGTAACCTTTAGAACATCAAAAACTCAAAACTCACAAAAAGAAGAAAAGAAAACAAAAGTGCGGTGATAAGTGGGAGGCCTCTCTCTCTCTCACTCTCTCATAATAGAGTTAAGAATATGGGTCAACCTATATTATATAAGTTCGCCTATATAGATTAATTAAAAAAAATATGAATTAAGTTGGGTTTAACCAGTTTTATATGGGTTAGAAAAATCATAACCCAACTAAATTCTTGAGAGTTGGTTGGTTAAATAGGTTAACCCACCAACTCATTTTATTTTATTTTAAATTTTAAAGAATTTTTAAAAATGCACCAAAATGACAAATGATGAGTTCTAATATGATATTCTTTCACATCATGATTAATTCCAAATACACCAAAATATTAACACATAATATTTGTATAAATATATGAATTGAGTCAGCCAAACTATGCTCATCTATTTATCAAAAGCCATGAATCAACAATATTCCCAAATTTTTTATTTGTAAATTTTTTTAAAAAAATATGGATTAAACTGGCTAACTTTAACCTATCAAGTTTAGCCCATATTGTTCATGGGTTAAATGGTTTTAGATAGAAAAGCTTGTTTTTTATTTGAGTCAATTCTTTTCCAACCCAACCCATATGATCCATTATTTTGATGAACTTGTATAACCTAATTCGTATTCCTGGCTCTAACTCATATGTCTTCTTTTATTAGAGGCAATCTTGTTCAAAGCAAGGTTAGAGTACTAAATCTTGCATGTTAAGAGGGACTAGTGCCATTCTGCTAAAAACAACTCTCATTGATCCCTTTATTTTTTTATTCTCTATTCCTTCATCATCTTTTGATTAAAAAATCCAACCATTTTGATTTAATATTGGATAAAATTATTATTTTAATTTTACATGAAAATATAAATAAATTTGAAATATTAAAATTTGATATAAATAATTTAAAAATATAATATTTTATTTTTATATTTATGTAAAATTGTAATAACAATTTTATCTGGTATAAAATATGAACTCTGAGAAGTGTTTTTGGTATAATGATAATGAAGAGAAAATGAAATAAGTAAAAAGCAACCGTTAAACAAAATTCTCAAGAATGCATCGACTCTTATTTCTTACGCCATAACATCATCTTCACTACTCTAGCAAGTAGCAACATTCTGACAAATCAATGCATAATTTGAAAGCCTTGCTGAAGAGTTTAACGGTCGAAAGATATACATCAATGGCATCCCGTGAAACTCAATTTCTACGAGCGTTTGGAACTGTTAACATTTGTCAAAACATGATTCTGATCAAAGTAACGTTGTTGTATACTCGTTATAACTGTCTCTTCATCCTTAGAAAGTATAAAACCAAAAATATAAACACATTTTTCGTAAACGTTTTACAAAAATCCATTTAGTTGATAGAAATAAGATCCTAAAATCACAGTAGAGCCGAGGGCAATTGACGCTATACAACAAGCCCAATAAGAATAATAACATTCCAATTCCATTCAAACCAAGTATTCATCCATGAAAATTTTCTAAGTTAGGGCTACACGTAGGATAAATTGGACATGATTTTAGCTTAATCCAAATATAGTCTCTTTTATGAAAAATCTGGGTCTCAGAACCTATGGTTTAGTTTAATTCAGAAAGAAATGTTAGGCTAGACTAAATTTGGTTGATAAGACTAGGGAATTGGTATAGGCGGTCCAATACCTCAATTTACTTTTTCCCTTTCTATGAGATGCAACAATTCAACCTATTAAACTCAACTAAGGCAACAAAAGTACTTATAATCATATAAAACTTATCACAAGCCTAATCATAATAAATCTATAATAATAATCTCCAACAACATTAAACAACAAAAATATGCAAGTTACAATCCAGAATTTATAATTCATAACAACCTTTAACAAATTTAACCAAGTCAATAAATTAATCCAATAAGAGAAAATTACAATTCAGCCACTCATCAATCCATTAAGAGCAAATTAGCTCAAATACATAATTAACTTATTATTCTGTAAGTTTTTTATATCATTAAATAATGAAAATTTGTATAATTTCTTTTCCCGGACTCATGCTTCACATTTTTTTTTCTTAAGTGAAGATGGCGGCATAGAATCAACAGCCAAATCCTCCTCAGCCATGACTATGGCCCCATTACCTTATTATTTGATGCTTTAATAATAAGTGTTATCGATTAAAAATTAAAGGAAAAAGGAAAAAGAAAAAAAAATTCATGCCATGTATGGTGAGAAATTACAATAAAAGGCATGGTCCAATTTGCAGCTGGCAAAAATGGGGAAAAAGAATGAACTTGGAGATCTAAGTGGATATTGGAGCCCGTCCGGCCATTCTCTTTAGGAATAATGAAGCATTTACTTTAAGATATTTCCATCAAGTCATACAAGGTACATTGCCAACTGGTATCAAATCAAATGCCGATTCATATCCATCAATCATAAAATAACATACACTACTTGACATTTCTTTTGCAATATCCATATCAATTGAAGAAACTCACCCTGTCTCACTGCTATCTGACTTGTTTGTTTCTTTGTTTGTTTGTTTCTTTTCCGCAGGTTTTTTCATCCCGGTATTTTCACAGTTGTGTATTATATGCATGCTTCTATTATTTGCTCACCTAACATGTGTTCCCAACTTTTTCTGGGAAAAAAAAAAAAGATCAGCGATACTTAAACAAAATTTTTTCAGACTAAGCTAGACCAAATGATATAATATGTCTCTTGTTTAGTTCAACCTAAATAAATAGTTTGATCTTGTTTGTCATTTTTTGTGCATCAAGCCTTTTAAGTCACGTCGGCTCAAACTTTCAGCTTTTTGTATATCCCTATCCCAAGTTCTTCACAAATAAGTCCACAAATTGTTAAAAAACAAATTTTCCAAATCAAATATATAATTAAATGTCTTAGGGCCCAAAATGCAAAGTTTATAATCCTAGTAGGGGCAGAACTAGGTTATATTCAAGGGGGTCCACCATTTAATATAGTATACATTCATGTGAGAAATTTTTAAATGGACTTGATGCCACATCTTTTACAATCAATTCAATAAAATTATATTAATTCAATTGAATAAAATCTTATATATCATTATTTTAAATAGTTTTATTTTTATAATAGAATGCCTATTCAATTTCTTACATTTTTCTCTATTATCGTTGATATCATAATTAATTTATATTTAATAATATTATATTTTTATTAGATAGACTATGCATATTATAGTGCACCTCATTATGCATACATAGGTTACAACAAGTGTGGGATTGCATAGGTGGCACTTCTTACCTTTTCATTGTGGTAGTAAAGCTAGCTCCTCAATCCAAATGTTTCCATGGTTATATATATATATATATATAATCTTTTTTGTTGATATATTTAAATAAAAATGGAATATATGATTTATTAATTTATCACTTCTTTTAATTAAATCTTCAACTCTAAAAAATAGTGATACTCAATATTTACATTATACATATTTTTTCTAAGTAAATTGTTTGTGAAATTACATATTAATTATTGTTAGAGTTGAGCATTTCTATAAATACATATTTTTATTATTTAATTTTGTATACGATACAAGTTAATATTAGTTTGAGAATGTGTAAAACATGAAATTTTTAAAATTTTTATATTATTTTTTAAATAAATATTTATATACATTGTTTTACTTTATATGATATGACTTTTTAGAATACTAGATTTCTCCCCATGTGATGCGCGGCGAGACATTATTAATATTATCTAATCCCAAATAATTTTATTGAGCTAATTTGTAAGGAAAAATTTGCATGAAACATTTATTGAACATTACAAATTTGTCAAGAAAAAAAAATTATCCAAAAAAGATTAAAGAAATTTTCACCAAGAACCAATCTTAAGACCTTATGTCAAACCTTAACCATCCTTGAAATTTGATATATGGTTATAAGCTACATCAAACATATCAATATGAACCTTTATAATCACTTAAAACTATGTGCTCAAGCTATAACAGTCATTGGTAAGATAATAAAGGAATGATCTAAGTATAGTAACCACAAGAAGCGGCATTAAAAATAAACATGTCCCTTCATTAAAATTATAATTTCCACTTGAGAAGAGTTATTTTAATTGAAATGTGACATCATTTTCCATAAAGACATAATTGAAATTTTGTATAAGACAAAGCCAAATATAATAGAATTTTAGCATTAATAGTATAGTTGCCATATCTACATGTTGTAATGAAGATCCTTAAATAACTTGTCAAAGGCTTTTTCAAAAGTAGAAACTATTTCAAGCATTAATGTATCTTGGTCAGTTCCCAAGTTATAAGCAATACAACCTAAATATGAGTTGACCAATTAACTTGAAGTAAACAAAGATGGGAGGCATTGCAACAGCTGTATAAGTTAAACTGTAAAAACTCAATAATCGGTTCATTGGCTAGAATCTTAAATTCAACATAAGAAAACACTTAACAATGTCAGCATCTTCACATGAGGATGTCAAAGTGCTAGTTGGGCTTATAGATCTATACTTTCTTGAAGACATAGTATTATAATTTCTTGAAAAACCAAATGATAGAGAGCTGCCTCTTTGGAAATCTGATGAAGTCTCATCAATATCTGGTTTTCCTCCATCACTTATTTCATGACTCTAAGAGAATGAAACCCAAAATCACCTGTTAATATTTTAGCAAACATGCAAATCAATCAAGAACATGATTCTGAGAGGTAGGACCTTCCACTTAATAAGAAATTCTCAACTAATGTACAATATAATGATAGACAAAGGACTCAAAAATAAAAAAGAGCTATACAACCTTATCAGCATCACCACTTGAGAACTTTTATGGTCATAAATCACAAGTCTAATGATAGGAAGATAATGACATAATTTATCAACCCAAGAGTAAATGTCATATAATATGTTTAAAATGTCAAAACTATCATGCCTGGCCCCCTCAGGTTTCTTAAAGATAAGGAGACTAATTTCTATAATATATTGCACAAGCCCAAGATGGGACATAAAAGCTGGAATGGCCTAAGGCATCGTAGTCAAAGATTTTTGTGAGCAAATATAGGAAATTTAACTCTTTATTCAAGTTTAAAAGATAGTATTGAGGATGAAGTGCCAAAAACCAATTTGGCTCATGCTATTCAATGTCATTAACCATCACACTTGAAACTAAATCAACTAAGGAACTCGTCTCACGTTAATAAAGCTTGACTAGCACTTGTGTTATGAGTTCGTATAAGATGATATGATTGATAATGATTTCAATTTTTATCATAAAAAAATCAACTGCCATGAGATCGTGTGTGTGTGTGTGTGTGTGAAATCTTTAAGTGATTACATGAATATTTTATCAATTTATTTTGTCCTTTAAGTTGAAAGCTCTAAAATATTTAACACTAAATTTATGTTTTACTTAGTTGATTTATCAATTCATATAAGTAATCTTATATCATCCTAACATATTAAGACCATAAAAATTTAAAGTAATTTCATCTCATCCAAGAATTTTAGAAATTTAAAAATTCTAAGCATAATATTCATGAATATAAATAGCATATAATTAACATTTTTAGTGTGATGAACAGGTAGAAATGAAAACCTAACATTAAAAAAAAAAGGAACAAGAAGGGATGAAGTTGAAATTAATGACAGAACATTAAATAATATGAAAAAAATAAACTTATTTTACATGAGATCGGAGCGCAATATATAAACAGAAAAAAAAAATCATTCTTAATTTAATAACATGAAAGAAGCCATGTAGAGTAATCAAAGTATATAATTAATGTCCCAATTGCACTTACATAATCCAAAAAAACAATGTTGCGGTGTAACAAAAGTAAGGTGAAACCTATAGTAGAGTAATAAGAGTTCAGTTTAAATCCTTATAATATATAACTGCATAGGCAAAAAGAATATAAATCTATAGAACATGGAAGACAAATATCAAACAAAAAATGCCCTTTCTTTAAGAATAAAATATATCATCCACAAAAGCCACTTTAGTTGATAAGAAATACAAGTATCGCATTACAGATACAGTAAGAAATTGGGATGCACAATTAATGACAATATCAAATATTGATTAGTATTTAACACCATATCTCTAAAAGGCATTGAGTAATATTTAAATCTAGTAAGGGCATTTATGTGAAGTGTCAGCCCTCATTGACACAGATGATAGGAGCAGAAGGATGATAGCACAAGTGATATATAGTTAGAGCATTGAAGATTTGAAGTAAAGTTAGCTTTTCCAAAATTACAACCCATTACCTTTTATCTAGGTTTAGTCTGCCAAAATTTATTTATTTTCAATCTTAGATTAACCTTGAAAAGTTATGATTGCCTGATTTTGTTTACCTCAGTGGTAAAAATGCAATCTTCTACTATTCACTAATCTACTTCCATGGTTCCCCACCACATTTACATATCAAAATCTAACAAATTAATACAAGATCTGTAAAGTCAAAATTGAAATATTGTTAGCATCTAATCTTGAAGGAGAAGATATTGGGATGTATTTCATATGATGAATAATTATTCATGCATAAGTTGGTTTGATCTCCTTGCAATTTAAGCCTACTAATATACATAATACTAGAGTGGATACCCAACAATAAGAACATAAAGCAGATAAATAAATAGACAGAAGGGGAGGGGTCATGGTTAACTTGATGCTAAACCATACGCCATAAAAAAATCAATGTAGTAATTTCAAATTGTCAATTATAGTTTTAGCCTTAGATTTTGAGCTGCACTTCATTTTTGTGTTCCCAAACTTGATGCTTGGATTTTTTGAAAGCCAATACACAAAAATATATGTCGCACCCTTACTTGACGGTTAAAAACCGTCAAGTATTAATCTTATACTTGACGGTTATTTGAAAAAAAACCGTCAAATATATAAAGTAAATATGCACTTTCCAGAATAAACACTTGACGAAACAAGCGTCAAGTATTTGAAAATACTTGACGCTTGTTTTGAAACAAGCATCAAGTATTTATAGCCAAAACCTGCCAGTTCTTTTGGCCATAAATACTTGATGCTTGTTTCCTTATAATCGTCAAGTATTTACAAATACTTGATGCTTGTTTTGAAACAAGCGTCAACTATATTGATACTTGACGGTTATTTTAAAATAACCGTCAAGTATTAATGACATAATTTTTTTAAATATGGTAGCTGCTTTTAAAGCAGCCCCCTGCATAAAGATACAGATAAAGATAAAAAACAGCCAGCCAGCAATGAAAATAATGCAATATAATGAAAATTTGTAATAGTATCTCCTATCTAATTAACATAAAAATTCCTATACATTTAACCTTAAAATCTAAACTTATTTGCAAACTAATATTTCAAAATTAAGTGGCCTATCCCATAACAATTGGCCTAAAAATATGTATATAAATGTAACCAACTATTGTACCAGCCTAACTACTGTTGCTACCCACATATTGAAAACACATTGGGCCACCTCTTCAAGGACCTCTTCTACATGTGCAGTCGTATAACGAACGCAATAGACGTTCTCGAAGTACTGTAAGCAAATAGTTACAACAATTTCAAGTTAATAGTTAGCTAATTAAAATTGTTTAAAATTTATAATTGAAGTGTAATTAAATTTTATATATATACCTTGTTAGATAATGTGGTAGGGGCATGAGTGATAATGTCCTTCATGAACTTCATCAAGCAATAACCACAGTCATTGCTCTGATCTGGCTGGAATGGACACTATAAAAAAACACATATCAATGAAATTGTAAAATATAATGAGACAATTTCTTGATTAAAAACTTGAACAATTAAACGAATACCTTAACAGTGACCCATTTCTCTGAAGATTTGAATGCCCTCATCTGAAGGGACACAGTCATGTCGGTCATAGTGCGATACAACACCACAGCTCTAAGAAGGAATTATGGAATGAATGTGAGAAATATATATAAATGAAAACTAAAATTAAAAAGAAATAAAAAGTAAAAAAATCCAACTTACTCATTAAAAAGTACCACCATATCTTCCCTGTTGCTTGGCTCTCCATTAAGGGGATCGAGATACCATATTTTTGGAACAACGGGATTAACCACAATAAGCATCCAATGTCCCCTAACAAGAAACAGCACATGTTACCAAACAAATAAATATAAAAAAATATTTACTCACAATAAATATTAACAACTCACCTTTGACAGTAAGGAGCGAGAAATAAAGTATCCTTCGCTGCTCCCTTTTCTCGAAATTGATCCGAAAGCATTCTTGCTTGATTTTCAAGGGCTTCCTTTGTAATATTATTATGGGGAGAGACATCATGAGGATTAACCAGCTTGATCTTTGACTCAAGGCCACCAGGAACCACGAATGAGGTATAAAGGTGACTTGGGTGAAAAAATATACAAGTTAATATGCTTGCATACTCACACACATAAATAATTCAAGAAATTAACTAATAAATGTTGAAGAATTACCTCATGTAGAAAGTCATCAAACTAGTGCTTGCCATATCGTGCTTGAGGATTTCATTCAAAATTTCATCCCGAACGACTTCAAATGATGCTCTACCAAATAGCCCATCGTCAAAATTAATGATATCCCCTATTGGCTCTTGACGAATCATCGTCGTAGCCGAAGCATAGGTCTCAAGAGAGTCACGGAATTTGTTTTCTATAATAGGCATAGGCACTGCATGTTGCGAAATCGTGACTAACTCTTTAGTATGGCCCGACACCTTACCCTTCAATTTGCTTTTCCCCCTTGGCTATACAATGAAAAAGTTAGACACACACACAGATATATATATATATATATATTAAAGATTTTAAATAATTATATAAATCATCTATACCTTTTTCTTTGGTGGCAAGGGGTCCTTTGGCGGCTTTGGGTCCTTTATTGGCTTTGGTGTACCAACCATAATAAGGTGGCTGGGCCATGCAACGAAGCTCCCCAATGCATCTCCTATCATCTGCATCTCATCGATAGGATAAGGTAATGGATACTTGGGGTCGATTGCAACAAGCAAGGAAACCCTAATGCAATCGGGTGGGAGGGGAAGGTTATGGATTGTGTCCCCAGAAATATTATACACGCGTCCCGTTGCAACTACTTTGCATGACAGATCGTCTGCTAAACAGTTGCAGTCATTCTCACCCTAAATAAATGAAGAACGTTAGTTGTTTAGATAAAAAATTAGTTGAGCAAATTTAAAAGAGAAAATGCATTACCTCGGGTATTTTGTCTGAAGGGACTGTGCAGCTATCTTTTCCGCTGGGGCTAACGTCATCCAAAAGTCTCCCAAGGATCTGGCCCTTCAATAGCATATCAATTAACTTTGCTTGGGCTTCTAGCTGTTGCTTCATAACAGCTTGCTCTTCTCTCAACTCTTGGACCTCGGATGAAGAAGCCGATGTTCGTTTCTTAATCTTGCCAAAGTATTGCTTCTTTATGACACTGAAGCCAACACCCCTAACATGACTAGGGTGGTCAGGGGTCCTCAATGCTCTAGCTAAGATATCCTCATGCTCAGGAAGCTTGCCCTGTGATACTTCTTGAGAGAGGGAATCCTGTGAAAAGTAGAGCTAATTAGTATGCCTTTTAATAATCATTTATTAATTGATAGATAATAATAACACTTACAATTTTTTCAGCAACCTCTTTCACATGAGGGTTGTCAATCACTCCATCTTTATTTGTTTGTGCCAATGCCCAGAGTCTTTGGCGGGATATGGTAACATCTGATCCCTCAGCCTTCAACTTCTTTCTGCTCCACGCCTGCATACCCTAACCTCCCTGCTCTGTAAGGGTATTCATTCTTGGCCACTCTCTTTTTATTTTGGACGCTCAGTTCCTTTAATCAATAATAAAAATATCCTGTTAGTACGCATAGATATATTCAATAAAAGGTACTAAAATTTAAATTTTAAAAACATAAATACCTTAAATTCCTTCTCGCGCCAAGAACAACAAAAGCATCCCAATCTTCTTGCTTTACTAAAGGCTGTAATAGGGGAGGAACTTGGGCTACAAATTCAGCATCAGGGTCTTTCAAATATTTTTGTGTAATAAAATGTCTGAAAGACCGTAATGCCCTCCCAGCCTTTTGAAGGACAAAATCCTTCTTGCTCTCGTCTATTTCAAATCCTAACTGTAAAATAAAATAAATATGTTAGGTGCATCAATTTAAAATATTATAATAGAATATAACTTAGTCAAATGTAACTTACAGACACAGTCTCCCAAACAATGTCCTTCGTGGCTTGATTAACTTTGCACCAAGATTTTTGTGTGATAGGTACAGTTGTCTTTGCCACAACCCTAATATAACTTATAAACTTTGCAGATTTGATGGCTTGGCCTTTTTGTTCCACTGCACTAATATTTTTTTCCCTGCTGCTCTTGTTTTTGTGACTTCTTCCATTATTGTTAGGCCTCACTAGATATTGTAATATTCCTATTTCAATTTTTTTTATGATGACGGAGCATCAGTAGAAGTTGTAGCAGGATCTGATGGAGGGATTTCAGTGGACTCAGAATTTGAAGCCATTTACCTGTAACACAATAAAATTCCAAAATTAATCAACCATGATTAATTCAAAAAATTAATCAACCATGATTAATTCAAATATAATCGACTATATTAATTCAAACATGAAACAAAAATGGCATAATTAATTCAAAGGTTACATGTTCAAGTTGCTTTTTTCATTTCCTTGACTTGGGTTTTTTACTTCCCCCTCCTTGAAATATTTTCTTCTTATGCTGAAATAATTTACCCCTCTTTGAAATTCAAATGCCTTCATTGTGATCATTTCTCATGTATAGAGCTTCATCAACAGTGTCGTTACTTTGATTTGATGTCCCTTCGAATAGGTCATCTTCAATTGCTACATTTTCATTTATTTTTTCATGTAACATAAGAATAGACCACCCCTTATTAGCAAGGTCAGGGACATAAAACACTTGTTTGGCTTGTTGCACTAAAATAAAAGGCTCATCCTTATACCCTTCCCTGTTTAAATTGACTTGTACAAAGCCAAATTGGTAATCAAATTTCAAGCCATTTTTTCGATCTATCCACTTGCACCCAAAGACTAGAACTCGAAAGGATATGTAATCTAAATCCTATATATGCTCAATTACACCAAAGTATGACATGTTTGCATAGATAGGATTTTTATCCTTAGTACTGGAAATATGCATGGAATGAGCTACAAGAGTTACACTACTATTTTGCATTATGCTCCTATCATCTTGCTCCCTTGTATAAAATGTGTATCCGTTGACAAGGTAAGTAGTTTAAGAAATGGCCTGTCTGCTTGGACCGTTAGCTAACCATCTTAATTTGTTAGAAACTGAATTGGAATTAACATTTAACTTTTGAAGAATCTGCTCCTTAAACCATCTTGTAAAAGTTTTGTTGTGTTCCCTAGCATACTAAATTTTTGATTTATTGAGATTGTCCCTCCTAAGTTCAGCCATATGATTGTCTACATACTCTTCAATCTCTTCAGTGTTGTGCAACACATATAAGTGGGCTTGCTCCCACTGTATACTTGACATAATAATGACTTTGCTTCCCATGATCCCCTCTCCACTTATTCTGCCCATATGTCAAGACTTTGGAAGCCCAACATAGCTAATATGACTTAAGTATTTGGTACAAAAGTCAATAGCCTCTTCACAAATATACCGTTCAACAATACAACCCTCCGGTTGACTTCGATTTTTCACATAGCCTTTCAAAATCTTCATATAGTGTTCAATAGGATACATCCATCTTAAATAAGCAGGCCCACACATTTGAACCTCCTTAACCAAGTGAACAGTTAGGTGGATCATGATATCAAAGAATGCTGGTGGAAAATACATCTCAAGCTTACACAATGTTAATACAATTCGAGCTTGCAACCTTGGCAACTTATGTGGGTTAATCACTTTACTGCAAATGGACTTGAAAAACAAATATAACTTAGTGATCGTCCCTCATACTTTAGGGGGTAAAATTGCACGTATAGCAACTGGAATGAAATCCTCCATTAAAACATGGAAATCGTGAGACTTTAAGCCCTTCAACTTCAAATCTTCATTGATACAATATTTTTTATATTTGAAGAGTAACCCTCAGGAACTTTAACTACATTAAGGAACTCATAAAATGCAATTTTCTCTTTCTTAGATAGCGTATAAGCTACTGGAGGGAGAAAGGTACGGTTCCCCTTACCTTGGGGTGCTAATTCTTCTCTTATTCCTAAAGAGACTATGTCCAACCTTGCTTTTATGCCATCTTTTATTTTTCCTAACACTTGGAGTAAAGTCCCAATAAGACTCTCACAGACATTTTTTTCAATATGCATGACATCAAGAAAATACCGAACATCCAAGGTGGTCCAATAAGGGAGTTTAAAGAAAATAGATCTCTTCTTCCATCTGGTTGTCCCAAGGTGCCTTGCAAATGGTTTGCCAAATTCAATATCCAAATCCTTAATCTTCTCAAACAACTTATCACCAGTTAATGGCAAAGGTGTCTTACCTTCTTCTGGATTTCCATTAAACGCTTTTCTTAACCGCTGATAATGATGTTCTTGGTGTAAAAACCTACGATGGCCAAGGTAAACATTCTTCATCCCATGCTGAAGCCTCATAGAATGTGTTCCCTCTTCACAAATAGGGCATCTAAGTTGCCCTTTAATGCTATACCCTGACAGATTGCCATAAGCAAGAAAGTCATTGATTGTACCGAAGAACATAGCTCTTAAATTAAATCTTTTTTCTCTATACCCATCATATACCTCTATACTTGACTCCCACATGATCTTCAAGTCATCAATTAGAGGAGCCAAATATATGTCTATGTCATTCCTAGGTTGCTTGGGTCCCGCAATTAGTATGGACAACATCATATACTTGCGCTTCATGCAAAGCCATGGAGGAAGGTTATAAATCACCAAAATGACTGGCCAAGCGCTGTGGCTACTACTTTAAATCTCATGAGGATTCATCCCATCGGTAGACAATGCAAGGCATAGATTCCTACTCTCTTCCCCAAATTCAGGATACTCATAATCAATGTTTCTCCATTGTGGAGAATCAGCAGGATAACGAAGCATGCCATCTTTTATCCTTTCATCCGCATTCCATGTTAAGTTTTTTTGCAATTTCTGCACTGCTATACATGCATCTAAATCTAGGCACGATTGGAAAATACCATAGTGACTTCGCGGGACTTGATCCGTTTTACTTGTAGTGTGAGGCATTACACTTCGGACACTCAGTTAATGACGTATATTCATTCCGAAATAAAAGGCAATCATTAGGGCACGAGTGTATCTTTTCATAACTCATGCCAATTGATCGCAATACTTGTTTTGCGTCATATATTCGACAAGGAAGCTCATTTTCCTTAGGAAGTAATTCTACTTTCAAATGCCCAAGCAACTCAGTAAAGCTTGCATCACTCCATCCATGTTTTGCCTTCATGTTGTACAATTTTAACACTGCTGACAACTTTGATGCACTACAACCAGCATACAACGGTGTCTCCACATCACTTTTTAACTTCTTAAACATTTCCGGATAATCCTCAAGGTCCTCTTCAACTGCTTTGGCCATCTATTCAAGACAATCTTCCTCAAGTGTGCATGTATCAAAATCATCAGGAGATGATGCACAGCTTTCACTATGCTTCTGGCTGCAACCAATATCATCTCTTGTCTCTCCATACATTGTCCAACACTTGTAACTTTGATCCATCTCATTAATCACTAGGTATTCTTCACAAGTATCTGGACTAACCCGCTTCACAAGACCACACTTTAAACATGGGCAAACAATCCTAGTAGGATCCTCCGCATGCTTAACTACAAGCTTAGCAAAATTTGCCACCCCATCTTAATATTCCTTGGATAGACGATTGACAGACATCCATTCCTTATCCATAATTCCTAGAAAGATTAAGAGGGAAATATGATTAGTGACTTTAACTACTCCTAGATAGTGGGAGAATTAGATACAAAGATCAATTAGTCAATAAGTCACTAACCACATGTTTGCACATTCCCTCTTTAATCTTGTTTAAAACTAATAATTATATTTTAATGCTAGCCATTGAAATAATTTCGGCAGCATAACAACTTAAAAAGAGAGTTTCCCGGGCCTTATCCCCTCTTCTTATTAATCTAAATGACAACAACAACAGTATCCACAACAACAAACACATAAAGTTATATTCAAGAATAATTTAAAAAAAATTAATAGTATATAACGGCTTAAAATGAGTATTACCAGGTCTTTATGCCTTTAAAAAAATCAAGTTATCCATAATGAGACTATATATGATCCAACAACAATAATAATAACATTAATAAGAAACTCAATTTTAATTAAATCATATTAAACCACATCAAACACTATATAAATATCAATTTAAAATATCAAAAATATTAAAAACAAGGTAATTAGGTGGTATACTATTTTCATATCCTTAATGAATCTCCTCATATCAACAAAATAATTGGATGATCCCTTAATTCAATAATTAAGTACCCAAAAACTCAAAACTTCAAACACTCACTTGGAAGAACAACAATGCAGATCAAAATAAATAATACAAAAATTATTTGTTACGTATGAAAATCAAAATCAACAACCCATACATTCAAAATGAAGATTAATGATTGGGAAAGCAAGAACCTACCTCAACAAGAAGAGGGAACACCGACTATGCAGAAAAACAGAGACGAGAGTCTGTTGCAGAGTGATAGAGACCGAGAATCCAAACGAACGAGTGCCCACGAGACTTATGGAGGCCGAGAATCAAAAACCCCTCAAGAATCCAGACCAAAAATGTGTTTTTTTGGCAGTTAGAGTGACGAAAAATGGGTTTCGGTGGCTCTGGGTTTGTTTCTGAAAACGAAGGATTTGCAGAAATGGAGAGTGAAAAAGAAATCTGGAGGGAATTTAAATGACAATACTTGACGGTTATTTCATAATAATCGTCAAGTATTACATATATGATGCTTGTTTTAAAACAACCGTCAAGTATATGGCAGACAAACTTGACGGTTATTTCAAACAAGCGTCAAGTATGTGAAAAAATTTAATTTTTTTCTACTATTAATTTGACGTTTGTTTAATGAAGACCGACGTGTAAATTTTAGCTTTATATGATAGTTTATTTAAAAAAATGTGAAATATATATACTTGACGGTTATCTTTAAATAACCATCAAGTATTTACTTAAATATTTGATGCTTGTTTCGTAAAAACCGTCAAGTATTCTCCGCCTTTTTTATTTGTCATTTTTTTTAAATAAACATCAATTATAGGACGTCAATTATATACCTTTCTGTAGTAGTGAATATAGTCGTAAAAATTTTTTTGGAAAAGTATTTAAAATATTATGTAGTATATATATTAATTTTAAAAAAGGGTTAAAGGGAAAAGTACTCATGAACTATTTTTTTAGAAGCACCTCAAATCTTTAAGTGAAGGACAATTCAAGAGTACCCATAAGATTGATGAAGTGGGAGCAAAAAGTATCCAAACTATTAAATTTAACTAACGTCCATTAACATTGACCATTTAAAAAAGGGAAGCAAATATAAGGTGCAAAAATATACACAAACTTTTTTTATCTAGGAGCTTCTGGTATCCTTAAATTTATTGGACATAATATCATGTTTAGTTTTAGTTTTGATAATGACAAATACAGATTAGTTAACTAATTGCATTAGTTGTTTTCATATACATAGTAGTTAACTATAACTATGAAATATGTACTTTAAAGTATGTTTACTTATATTGTTCTATACTATATGAGATTTGAAAAAATAGTTTATGTGCACGAAGTTATATTATACTATTATATTTTTTCTTATCCTAAAATGATTATATATCTAAAAGTATTCAAAGTGTTATTTTATATAACTTGGATATTTACAATAAATAAGACTTTTCATATGCATGGTATGACATAATAACTTTTATATTTATTCCCATACATATTGATACCTGAACTAACCACTTCATTCATGATATATTATTGAAGGTTATCCAAAGTAGAATTGAGAGTGAGCATGAAGAAGATGTCATTAAAGTTATTATTAGAATGCTTGACTAAAGAATGAAGAATATAAAAATAAAGAGAAAGATGATCAAAGAAAATCAAAAGTGAATGAAGACATACAAGTTTAGATCCATCATTGCCTTGATCTTGATAGGTATAATATTTTTAGGCTTTCTAATCATTATGTTAACCTTATTATTTTTATATGAATTTATTTTAAATCTTAACATGTGTTTTGGTTTTGAAATAAATAGTGAGATATAACTTTAATTTTTTTTACTCATTTTTATGTCACAAGATTTTAAAATATTTACTTATAAATATTATTTGAAATCTAACTCCATAAAGTTTCTTAAAAGCTATATTTACTTAAAGTGGAGTTATGTTATTAACACTTAAAATTTATGCTTTTAGTTAAGAGTTTTGGAGATATTTAGTTTTGACCTTTAATTGACATTTTCATTGTATCTCTTAATATGAAAATCCTCTTAATATATTCATTTCAAAATAGACTTGCAAATATTTCAAAGACATCTATTTCATTTAAAATAGATTTTAGATGAAATAGTTGTGAGTTTTCAAAGTTGGTTTTTGAAGCTTTTAAAACTGTAGAAAAATGTTAGTGACCTTCACTCACTATTTTGATCATATCTCTTGAAATAGATTGAATTTTCAACTGGGTCTTACTTCATTGGAAACTAGACATCTAGATATTTCTAGCCATAGATCATTTTCCTGATTTAGATTTAAAATAAAATAGTTATAACCATTCGAATTTGACCTATATTGTCTTGAATGCTTCTATCAGTACAATGTTGTTTATATCGATATAGATCTCTTTTTTTCGTCACCTTCTTTGCTTATAACCATATAACCTTCTTATATTGGTACAAAACTTCTTTATACCCATACAAAGTTCCTTTTATCCATACAAAGCTTCTTTGTACCAATATAGTAAGTCTTGTTCCTCTAGCCTAGTCTTGAACTATTATTTCGAAACAACACTTTTATTTGGGTATATAGTCGATCTTATTTGGTATAGCCATCCTTATTTAGAAATAGCTATTTCTATTTGGGTATAAGCTTGCTTATTCAAGTATAAACCTCTTTATGAGGTATAAACATCTTTATCCTCAAATAAAACCTCTCTAATCATTGTATTTTACAAAAAGCTATTTCAATACAATTCTTTTATACCCAAACAAGATCTTTGCACCATTTCTTAGTTTGTTCTTGCTTATACTGGTATATTGATGCCTATTCTAGTATAAACATAAAGAAATATGCTCTGTTCTACATGTTCGATTTCATGCTCTTTAAAATCATTCAATATCCATTCATTTCACTTTCTATGAGTTGTGTTAACCTTATAACTTTTATAGAATCATTTTTAACACAACTTCAAGTTAGATTAAATGCGTTTCAATTCCTTCATTATCCCTTATACCTGTATAGCATTTGGTTCTACCAATTTTTATCTTAATGGCAATATTGTCAGAGCATTAAATGTGTAAAAGCTATTATATTTGCTTTTGGCTCCAACACGTAAACCTATATGTGAAGCTACAATTTTCCACTATCCTTTTTTGGGTAAGAATATTGTTGAAAAGTTACAAACCTACACTTATATCCACAATGTTGAAGATCAAAGAGCAATAAAAAATTGATTATGTCTAATAGACACTTTGCAAAACACAATGAACAACTAAATGAGTATAACAGATACTTCACAAATGCAACTACAAATATGACTCATTTATGAAGACAAAAAAGAAGAGAGGAGATGTCATTAGTTGCATTCAATACTTTCAAACACTCATTGCCATTGTCTTCAATATAATTGAACTTCAATGTATTCATATAGGTAATGAGTGAGTTTGTATTAAGATTACTTTGTTATCAAATTCTCTCTATCATTTATCTGAGTAGACTTAAGATTAGGAGATCTTGAGTGGGTGATGAAATTACCTTTGTAAGGAGAGAGAAATAGACTTATAAGTTTGAGAAATTGTAAGTGAATTTACAAGTGCCTAAATTGAACTTGTGAGATTTTTGTAAAGGAAAGTGAGACAGAAATTGAGTATGAGATTGTACTATGGTTTTATAAGTGCTTAGATCAAACTTGTGCTTATAATAGAAAATTTCAAGAGGTTCTTGAGAACTAGACGTAGGACAAGTGGATTGGGCTAAAATAGGATAAATTCCCTATGTATTTCTTTTTATCTCTCTCATCTTCATTAGCTCTATTTATCCTCTCATCATTCATATTCAAAGTTTCTAGGGTCAAGAGCTTTAGGAAAAACCCTTCTCTTGGGTGGCTAGCATATCTTACAAAGTCAACAATGGTATATGGGTACTCGTTAACTTTATAAAATAAGCCATATAGTTGAGCTCAACCCTAACAACTGAAGTTTTTAGACTTATTTGAGTCTACCCAAATACTTGAATTCTAAAATATTATTTTGTTTCATTTTTCTTTTTTAGTCAATTTCAATTTTTATCTTAAAAAAGAAATTTTTCAACTTTTTTCTAATTTCAATTTCTATGTTATTAATAATAAAAAAAGATTTTGTGTATTTGGGCTAAGATCATTTAAGTTTTGACTTGGCCTAAATTTTTTAAGGCTTATTTTGGCAGCTGGAATCTTGAAGAAAATAATTCTAAACTCCTGAGCCCGATACTAAGATTTTTTGGGCTTATTCAAGCTAACAAGTTAGGCTTGACCTAAATTACTAGATCTAACTTTTTCCATTATGTAAAAATAACTTGATATTGACCATAAAGTTTTAAGAATAGAACTTAATGGATTAGGAAAGTTTCTATTTTATAAAATTAGTAGGTATCCATATACCATTATTGACTTTACGATACCTAGAGCTTCTAGAGAAAAAAATTATAGGTATTTTTGTACTTTTTCCTTTTTTAATGATTAGCATTAATAGACATTAGTCAAATTTAATGGCTTCGACACTTTTACACCCACTTCATCATCAATGTTTTAGGCACTTTTGCACCACTCTTCATTTAAAGATACTATTGAACCATGTGTTTTGATGACAACAAAACCAAAAGAAAGGAGTTTGTTACTTTTACAGATCATATAAATCAACTAAGTGACAGTATAATGTATTCCTTAATATTACTAACATTTCACTACTTCATCCACATTAAAATAATTAGGAGTCATTAAACTCTAAGGGTTACCTTAATCGTTGAAGGGTTAAAAAGTTTGAAAAACATTTAAGATCCTAAACTCTTTAAATCAATGGTTTGAGCACAAATTGATACAATTTTAAAACAATAGAAGCATGAATTATCACTCCTAACATATGCCATTTCCACATACTATGTTCGATTGGAGTAATTCAAGCACCTATACATAGCTTCTTCTAATGACATAAATTTCATTTCAATTTGATATTTCATTTGGGAATTGGACACCTAGATGCCAAATTACAACTCATATGTCATTTTCAAGCAAATGAGTATCCCAAATACCTAACTTGTGTCACTACTTACAATCAGGATTTCAATCACATCTAGTGGACCAACATGTACCCAATTAAGCATTTATAATAATAATAATAATAATCAGACATTCCAAACTAAATTTGGCCATTCAAATGCCTTGATTTTTCACAAAAATATGGGCATATTGTATATTTACACATAATTTGTTTCTAGCCAAATTCTTTACATCACAACCATTCAAAACAAACACCATACACTTATACTAGTATCTCAACTCTTTAATCATATTTATCACATTTTACATATGTTAGGGATGAGATACATAATGCATTACCTAATACAAGTGCAACCTAAAATGTATATGCGTTCCTAATTGGAAACTTATGAACACACTTTATATATAAATTCATTACTCAATTAAAAATAAGAGGGCATTATAATAGGATTCTAACTATTCTAGGCCAAGCTCTTTCCCTTGGCTTCTACCAATCTTATACCTAGAAAGTAGTAACTATGGGGTGAGACAGAGTCTTAATAACCAAAAGAACTCACAACTATCTATTAACATGTAAAACTATAAATACATATGTAAAGCAAGATTATGAACCATATATTATAATACATATAATCAATATAACATGCATGAATATACTATCCATCTGTACCTTTGTATCAACCTCCAACTGAATCTGTAAGCTACAACACTACACTAACTGTGATTAAGTTGATCCAAACTCACCTTCCTTGGAAGAATTACTTGACCAAGGTGTTCTATTCTACTTCCAAACTAAAAATTTCCCCTATTACAAATAATTGGGCTAGAGAACAATCTATTATAAACTCAAGTATGATATTGGGGAATGGATATAAGCCAAGTGGTTGGGTTGAATAGGATAAATATTGTGTGTCTTGCTTTTGTTATATAATTTCTCCTTGATTTCAAGTATTTTTTTGCATTAAGCTTGCATCTTGTGATCATCATCTTTTGGGTTGGGAAATTATTTATGCAAAAAATTTTTAAATACCAAATTCACCCCCTCTTAGATGCCGACCTTAACTAACATTTGATATCAGAGTAATGCCTCTTGATCAAAGACTCAACAGTCTAAGAGGATCCCATGGCTAGCTAGTTTTGGTGATAGTGTTCTTCCTAAAGGTGCCAAGATTAATTGACTTCTAGGATCTAATAGCAAAAACTATACATTCTGGAAGAGCAAGATGATATTGTTCTTTAGGGCATCCGATTTACATTTTTAAGGGATTGTCAAGAAAGGTCTCTACATTCTACTTAAGAGGTAGATGGAGAGCAAGTGAGAAAGAGAGAATATGACTACATAAAAAAAGAAGAAAAGTTGCTGCTACGAAACTTTGAGGCCAAACTAATCATTACAAGTACCATGAGCGAACAAGAGTATTTCTAAGTAAGTAATCTTAATACTGCTAAAGAACACTCTTGAAATTGCTCATGTAGGCATAGAAGGCGTGAAGGAGAATAAGATGAGCATATTAACACAAGACTATGAGCTCTTTAAGATAAAGCTAGGTGAAAACATTAAAGAGATGTAGATTAAATACACACACATGATGAATGAGCTTGCTGTACTTGGAAAAACTTATCCATATAAGGAGCAAGTCAGGAAGATTATGAGAGCTCTTCTAGCATAATATCAACTAAAGATCACTACTATTGAAAAGCTAAGAGTGAATCCATTAGATTATTTATTGTTCTATTTGAAAGCTTAGTTGAATATAAGGCAAGCGTACTATTCTAAAGGAGGATGCAAGAAAGAAAGAAGAAATATCTTGCATTCAAGGCCTCAAAAGATGATTCTAACTCTGAGTCCAGTGAAGATGAAGATTTAGATGATGAAATGGATATGTTTGTCAAGAGGTTTGGCAAATTCTTTAGGAAAAAGAAGTTTAACAAGAGATTTCTAAAGAAGGAGTACAAAAAGGAAAAGAAGGACAAGGAATGTAACCTCCTTCTATATCCGATCAATACAGGAGAAGATTAATAGAATTACCACTTAAACACACCAATCACTAATCAAAAAATTTATTTGAAAAGCTTTGGCCAAAAACTTATTTGTAAAAATAATCAAAAACCATATTACATTTAAGTAATACATAGCAGAAGCAAAATATATGCATTCACATCCCTCATTACATGCCATGAAAACTATAAAATCAAGTTGAATTGTAGGCTATGTAGTACATATGCCACGACATATGGCATAGAGCCACACGCCTAATTCTTTGTGCCATGCACTGTGGCATGTGACACCATGTGCCGCAATACACCTGTTCTAAATTTTTACTGTCATTTTGATAACAAAATGATGAATTAGAGTGATTCAAGTACCCACATGAAGCTTATCTCATAAGCTAGCTAATGAGATATGTTGGACACAATCTAACGGTCTGATCAAAATTTAGATACTCAGGTTCATAAAGTCACTTTTTTTGAAAATTTTAGGCACCTAAGCACTCAAATTGATCACTTTCTCTTATCAGACCATACAAGACCTTGAATAAAGTCTAAAAAGACCTACTACACTTGATTAACCATAAGATATCACACATACACACACATATATCAAAATTTGACCCCTCAACGGCCAATTTTCACATTTCATAAACTTTCACAATTTTGCCAACACTTAGCACAACTTGGCCGACTTGGCCTTTTTCTTAATAGAATCACATATATTCACATTCATAACATCTGTGTTACTCAATCTTAGTCCCAAATTACTCATTTTCTCATAATTTCACATATGGGGGTAAGATTTACCAACATTTACAACATTTTCAACACCTACATACCTATACCTTAACCCTTAATTCAATTTACCATATATATGGTCAATTTTCAACACAATTAGGCTAAGATTTCACAAAGTCACTACTCAAACATGCATGCAATCCTATGGAAACTCATGCATACACATATATAAAAGTTCTCAGTTCATTACACAGACTCAAAAGGGTCTCACAACCATAACACTACTATGCCAGTCTATACTCTCTTCTTTTGCCTTAATCACTGCTTTGTCCTGTAAAAATGTAACTATGGGGGTGAGATAAAAATCTCATTAATAGAATAACTCACTCATATTGACTATCAAATGCAACTATATGAAAGTAAGGCATAATATACCATTTTATATAACATATCACATATTTCATACTAATTATCACTTATATCAATCATCTCATCACTTTTACACTTGTTTCATCACTTTTTTACATGTACAACATATAGTATCACATAGCATGATCACTATTGATCAAACCTCCAATTCATCTCAATAAAAAACCATAGGCTCGTTTTAGACCAATGTACACACTCATTGGCCCTGAACTCACTTTTAAGGGTAGAATCACCTGGCCGAAAGTGTTCTATCTTACTCTTGGACTATAGTTTCCCCCAATACACATAATGGGGTGTCATTGACTCTAACATCATATTACATAGATATTAAGGAGTCCCAAATCTCCAACACCACACCTCAATAGGCACTAAGGAGATCTTCTCCAACATCGCACCTTAAAAGGCACTAAGGAGGTATAATTCTCTAACACCGTACCCTATTGAGCACTAAAGAGAGTATGCCATATGGTCTTATCACCATATCTCTACTTGGGTGAACTCCCACCCCTATAATCATGCTTTCCAAACTATATAGGTTCTAAATTACCACTTTAGATACTTTCTCACACATAATATATATATATATATATATAATACATATTATATGAAATCACATTTTCCTTACCCATTTTTTTGCTCAAAAGCCATTTTCATGTAACATTCACACAATGCTTTAAAACATGCTTAGCTCAAAAAACTTTTATGTGCTACATAGCATACTCATACACAGTTAGAACAAATAGACAAACAAAGAAAGTTATTCGGTTACCTCAATCCTTCTATTACTAAAAAGGCTACCTGTGGATTTCAACTACCATAACAACTTATCACAAGCTTTCTTCCTCAACTTACACGCTCAATATGCCAATTTGAACACATTTGATACAATTCAGTCATTTAGTCAAATTTGACCAAAAACAAATATTTATTACTTATGGCTATATTTGGCTGTATATTCTTTTCTATTTATCCATTCTAAGTCTATTACTTCTCAATTACTACTTTACATCACCTTAACCGGTTTCATTTCACTCAAACCATATTCTTACCCTAAAATCTCTCTCTCTTAGGGCCAAATTGAGCTTATGGGTTCAAAGCTCTATCATTTAGCTTTAAACCAGTCGTGACACTCTAATTTAATTTTTGAGAACCTTTTTATTGCTATTAGGCAAGAATCAAACCCCTTAAACTTCACTGATTCAATTTCCCTATAACTCATTTTTAGAAAAATTTAGGCAGAATGGAAGTTAAGGTTTATACGTAACTTATCCGCTAAGTAACTAACTAGAAGCACCTTCCACTGCTCCGAAATCTCTTGCCCTAGCACCTTTCACTTTTCTTCCCTCCTTCTCGTGTATTTTAGATTTCTTCCTTTTGAAAATTCTAAAATTTCACAACTTAAGAAGTCATTTTCTAGTCCATGTATTATTGCACATGGTGTAGTGAGAAGAATTCTTACCATGTGTACATGCTTCAACCCAAAATGTGATCCTCTCATTCGTATCTGTTCATATAACATCCCAACAAGTCAATTATTAAGTAATCATACAAATCTCTAATTCCAGAGTAATTACCACTTTACCCTTGGTTAACAGCTAATTACAGGATTAAGAAATTCAGGATATTATAGTTCCCTCCTTCTTTTAAGAATTTTGCCCCTAAAATTCATAAAACACTTAAATACATACCTATGGGAATAGGTAAGGTACTGTTGCCTCATTTTATCTTTTGTCTTTCAGGTAGTATCACTAGGAGCCATGCCTTGCCAAAAAATCTTAACCAATCGTATGGTCTTATTTCTCAATTGTTTCTCTTCCACATCTACGATCCACTCTAGCTCAGCCTTATATGTCAAATTCTCCTAGAGTTCAATCTCCTCTAGTTCTATCACATGTGAAGGATTAGGTTGGTACTTCTTAAGTTGTGATATGTGAAACATGTCGTGCACACCTGACAACTATAGTGGCAAGCAATCTTGTAGGTAACTGGTCTAATTCTTTCTAGAATCTTAAAAGGACCAATGAACTAAGGGGTCAATTTCTTGGCTCTAATTTACTTCTCAATTCCTATCACTGGTGTAACCCTTAGAAACACCAGGAATTCTAATAGCCTTTTACGCCTGTCTAGTAACTCTTTTGCTTACTCTGAGCTGTCAACAGCTTTTGCCTAATCAACTCAATTTTTTAAGTAGTCTGATCCACAATATCAGGTCCTAACATACTACTTTCACTTAATTCTATCCAACAAAAGTTGACTTATACTTTATTCCATATAATGCCTCATAAGGTGCCATCTAAATAGTAGAGTAGTAACTATTGTTGTAAGCAAGCTAGCCAAATGGAGATGGCTATCCCAACTATCCTTCAACTCTAATGCACATGCTCTCAACATATCTTCTAAGGTATATATGATTTGCTCCATCTGCCCATCCGTTTGTGGGTGATATGTTGTATTGAATCTTAATTCAATACCCATAGCTAGCTGCAAAGCTCCCAAAACTTAGACATAAACATCAAATCTCTATTAGACACTATACTATTTGGAACACCATACAGCCTCACAACTTCTCGCATATAGATCTCTGCCAGCTTTTCCAGAGAACTATTGATTCGAATTGCTAGGAAATGAGCTACTTTTGTGAGTTTATCGAATATAACCCAAATGGCATCATGTCCTGACTGAGTCTTTGGCAACCTAGTTAAGAAATCCATAGAAATACTATCCTATTTCCACTTAGGAATATTCAATGGGTGCAATATTTTTACTGGTCTTTGGTGCTCTATTTTAACCTTTTAACAAGTTAAATATCAAGTCATAAATTCCGTAATATCTTTCTTTATACCAAGCCACCACCAATATCGCCTCATATCTTAGTCCATCTTTATAACTCCTGGATGGATTATATACTTGCTATAATGAGCTTCAGTCAATATTACTTTCCTACCCCAATCCAGTTATTTCATCTAAAAATACTTTTGGGAACTTATTTACTACCCTAATCTTTTCGATTTCACTATCATACACCATACTAGACCCAAAGAACACTATATAGACATCACAACCTTGTTGGATCAACTTCTCAGCACTAATGAACGATAAGAACTTAGGCTATTCAAATGAATCCATTATTGCGCACAACACTAGTAGTAAAACCACCTTTCTGGCACAATCGTGCATAGCATTATTCACTGCTAGCCAATCCATGCCAATAATTACATCTATTCCTTTCATAAGAATACAAATCAGATCAATCTTGGAAACTCTATCCTCCAATTAAATCTCCATACCTTGACAAGCTTTATTAGTAATGTTAGACGATCCATAAGTCATCGTCACTCTAATGAGTACATGTAATTCTTGCAATGACAAATTCAATCTATCCATACAGTCCTCAAACATAAAGGAGTGAGTAGTACCTGAATTAAATAATACTTCTACTTGGTGATTATAAATAGAAATCATACCTTTAATCAAGTTCGAAGATGCTCTGGCCTCCTCTTGCATGACTGTAAGCACTCAGCCAAGAATTGTAGATCTCTGCTTAGTCCCCTCAACTTTGCCTTCTAGGCACTGTCTTGTTATGTGACCTAACTTGCCATACTTAAAGCAAGCCAAACATCTTCCAAGATGAGATCAACCAAATGTTATACTAATGTGTCCTTCTAGTACTTAAAGTCAAAGTTGGAACATTTGACACTTGCCTCGAAGACTATAGAGGCCTAATTCTCATGCCCCTACTTCTCTGCATCGACCCTCTATATATAGGTTGAGACTGAGATGCTCTACTGAACCCTCTCCTTCTTAAGGAATTAGAATTGCTGACACTAAACCCAGGCCTCTTTGAAATTCTACCTGTTGGACCCAAAGGGGATGAAAATCACCCCATACCATCTTGCTTTCTCTTAGCATTTGCCTCTCTACCACGTCTTACTGCTACTCTCAACTTGTGGTACATTTCCTCATAAGTCATCACATCAAGCAAAGCAATCTACTACCGGTACTCAAGTCTCATCTTCTCTAATAATGGCTCAGCTTTTCACTTTATATAACCCTCCCCTATATCTACTCAATACAGGAAAAGATTAATAGAATTACCACTCAAACACACCAATTATTAATTAAAGAATTTAGTTTGAAAAGCTTCGATTGAAGACTTATTTCATAAAATCATAATGCATCAGAGAATATGTAGCGAAAATAAATCAGACATCCATCTCATCCATTGCATACATTTAGAATCATATGCCGTGGCATGCTTGTCTAAAATTTTTGCTATCATTTTGATAGCAAAATGATAAATTTTTGGCATGCACCATTTCCACATACGACGTTCGATTAGAGTAATTCAAGCTCCCACATGAAGCTTATCTCATAAGCTAGCTAATAAGATAGGTTTGGACATGATCTAATGGGTCGATAAAAATTTAGATACTTAGGTGCAAAAAGTCACTTTTTCTAAAAATTTTGTGCACTCGAGAGCTCAAATCGATCCCTTTCTCTCATTAAATCACACAAGGCCTTAAATCAAGTCTAAAAGAACCTAATACACCTGATTGACTAGATTATACCATAAACATACGCATATATTGAAATTTAACCCCTCAATAGTCAATTTTCACATTTTATAAACTTTTGCAATTTGCCAACACTTGGCATAACTTAGCCCACTTGGCCTTTTAACATAATCACATATACTCACATTCATAACATATGTATTACTCAATCTTAGCACTAAATTACTCATTTCATCATAATTTCATACTTGGGCTTACGATTCACTATATTTTCAACATAAACTCATATAAATCTTAGCCCTAGATTTATATATACACAATTGGGCTAAAATTCCACAAAATCACTACTTAAATCATGCATGCAACCTTATGGCAACTCATATACACACATATACCTAAGTTCTCATATCATTTCACAAACTCAGAGATTCCACATAGCTTTAGTAACTTTAAGCTAGTCCTGTGAAAATATAACCACTTTATCTTGTGAAAATATAACCACGAGGGTGAGATAAAAATCTCAGTAATAGAAGAACTCACTCCTATTGACTATGACATGCAACTATATGAAAGTAAAGCACAATATACCATTTAAACCTCATTAACATAGTATTTATATCACATATCTCATTTCAAATCACACATTTGATCACTTTCATTGCTTTTCACTACTTTTCTAACATAAGCATGATCTCTACAGTCCGAACCTCTAAATCACCCCAACTTGAAACCATAGACTCGCCATAGACCAATGTACACTCTCATTAGCCCTAAGCTCACCTTAAGTAGTATAATCACTTAGCCAAATGTGTTCTATCTCACTTTTAGACTATGGTTTCTCCCAATACACACAATGGAGTGTCGTTGATTCTAATACCATATCACACAGCAACATAAGCTGTGGTATGTGGCATAGTGAGAAGAATTCTCACCACGCAGTTGCTTTGACCTAAAATGTGATCCTCTCATTCGTATCTATTTATACAACATCCCAACAAGTCAAATTATTAAGTAATCATCTAAATTTCTAATCCCACACTAATTATCACTTTATCCTCAGTTAATAGCTAATTACAGGATTAAGAAATTCAAGATGTTATGAGGAGATTAGTTACTTCAAACATAAAAAGCTGAGCCACATTAAAGCTAAATATCCACTAGCCTAAGAGAGCAAAAGCTACAAATATAACAGGAAGAAATTCAAATCATTTCTCTATTATATATAGGAAAACAATGATCACGAGTCTAAATGAGAGGAAGAAAATCTATGTGTAATGGCCATAAGAGATGAAGTATATAATTCTAACTCTAATTTTAAGTTTAATTTTACTTTTAAGGAATCAAAAACTCTATTTAAGGAACTGGATAGTAAGTCTCTTCATCTTACTAAAACTCTTGTTTGAAGCAAGAAGAGACATGCATTTTTTGAAAAGGAAAAATGAAAGTTTGAAAATTGAGAATGGGTCCTTGAAAAGAAAATATCTACTTTAGAAAATTTGATTCAAACTCACTATACTGATTACGAGTTGTATGTTTAAGAAAGGAAGGATTTGAAAAGTACACTTGCTAAAGTTGTTAAAGGCAGATATAAATTAAACATGATTTTAAGTTAACAAAGAAGTGTTCATGATAAAGATGGTTTAGATTATAAGCCAAAGTTGAAGTAAAAATAATACAAGAACTTCTTTATGCTTGCTACTATGATTAAGTCATCCAAATCTACTTGTTCTTATTGTAACAAAAAAGAACACATTACTAAGTCATATATTCATAGGAAACATACAACAACAACAACAACAAGCCTTTATCCCACTAGGTGGGGTCGGCTACATGGATTGCAAGACGCCATTGTGCTCTATCATTTATCAAACTTTTAGAAATATTATTAATTAAGAGATCGCGTTCAACAACTTCCAAGAGTGTTCTCTTATGCCTTCCTCTACCTCTCTTAATCGGACTTAAAGTTATATGTTCCACTCTTCTCACTGGTGCCTCCCTTGGTCTTCTTTGTACATGCCCAAACTATCTCAACCGATTTTCTACCATTTTTTCCTCAATAGGTGCCACCCTCACTTTTTCGCGTACGTGCTCATTTCGAATTTTATCTTTACGTGCATGTCCACACATCCATCGTAACATTCTCATCTCTGCTACTCCAACTTTATGCTCTTGCTGTCCTGTTAGAGCCCAGCATTCACTACTATATAACATTGCCGGTCTGATAGCAGTGCGATAAAACTTTCCTTTAAGTTTATTAGGCACCTTACGGTCGCAAATAACACCTTTAGCTTTTCTCCAATTAAACCACCCAGCTTGAATTCTATGTGAAATATCTCCACTGATTTGCCATCATTTTGAATAATGGCTCCCAAATATCTAAACTTTTCCACTTGAGGTATAATTTGATCTCCCAATTTCACTTCCAAATTATTGTCAAATATTCCTTTACCAATTTACAATATAAATATTCTGTCTTACTTCTACTCAGACAAAACCCTTTCGACTCCAATGTCCTCCTCCATAACTCAAGTTTGCAATTAACCTCTTCTCTTGTCTCTGCTATAAGAACTATATCATCTGCAAAGAGCATACATTTCGGGATTTTCTCTTGAATATGTTCCGTCAAAACATTTAAAATCAAGTTGAACAAATAAGGACTCAAGATGATCCCTGATGTAGTCCAATCTTTATAGGAAAATCCTTTGTTTGACCACTAGGCGTTCTTATACTAGTTTTTACCCCCTCATACATATCTTGTATGGCTTTAATATAAGCAATCCGTACTCCTTTTTTTTCCAACACTTTCCAAAGCACTTCTCTTGGTATACGGTCATAAGCTTTTTCCAAATCAATAAAAACCATGTGTAGATCTTTATCTTTACAACGATACTTTTCCATTAATCCCCTTAGTAGATAAATCGCCTCTGTAGTTGATCTACCTGGCATAAAACCAAACTGATTCTCAGAAATACTTGTCTCCAATCTCAACCTGTGCTCAATTACTTTCTCCCATAATTTCATTGTGTGGCTCATGAGTTTAATCCCTCTATAGTTAGTACAATTCTGAATATCTCCTTTATTTTTGTAAATAGGGATTAATGTACTTCTCCTCCACTCATCAGGCATTTTCTTAGACTGTAAAATCACATTAAATAACTTAGTTAACCATCTCACCCCTTCTTCACCTAAACATTTCCACGCTTCGATAGATATACAATCAGTCCGTTGGCTCTACCATTTGTCATTTTCTTAAGAGCTTCCTTTACCTCCTTATCACGTATTATTCGATAAATGATAAATTTTGTTCTCCTTCATCAGTTACTAAATCCTCCAAGTTACTAGATGAATCCTCTTCATCATTGAAAAGTTTAGAAAAGTAAGTCTCCCATCTATTTTTAATTTCATCATCTGTAACTAAAATTCTTCCCTCTTCATCCTTAATACACCTTACCTGTTCTAGATCTCTTGATTTTCTTTCCCTACTCTTGGCAATCTTATAAATATTTTGCTCTCCTTCCTTCGTCTCAAGGTTCTTATAAAATTCTTCAAAAGCTTTAGATCGAGCTTCACCCACAGCTCTCTTAGTTTCCTTCTTAGCCATATAGTACCTCTCCCAATTTTCCTCATTGTTACACAAATGTATGGCTTTAAAATAGTTCTTCTTATGCTTGATTTTGTCTTGTACACTATTATTCCACCACCAAGACTCCTTATCTCTCGGGACCAGAACCTTTCTCCTCAAAACTACTTTTGCAACCTCCCGTATCTTTTTAGCCATATCCTCCCATATGATGTTAGCACTTCCCTGGGATTCCCAAATTCCTTTATCCAAAAGATTTCGCTTGAAAATATCTTGCTTCTCACCTTTTAATTGCCACCACCTAATCCTTGGTATTACTACTTGTCGACGTTTTTGGATTTTACTCATAATACACACATCAAGGACTAGGACCCTATGTTGTGTCGTTACAGCATCTCCGGGGATCACCTTACAATTTTTACAAAGTCTTTTATCTGTGTTCCTAACCAAAAGAAAATCAATCTGTGACCTTGAGGCTCCACTTTTGTAAGTGATGAGATGCTCATCTTTCTTCTTGAAACAAGTGTTGGCAATCTTAAAATCATTAATCATACGCCAATGAGAAATCAAGAAGAGTTTGTCCTTCATTGTTTAGCTCTCCAAAACCAAAACCACCATGCACCCTCGCATACTGACCAGCTTCCCTCCCAACATGCCCATTAAAGTCTCCTCCAATAAAAATCTTTTCACTCTGTGGTATATGTCGAATCAACCCCTCCAGATCCTCCTAAAATAATTCCTTAAGACTGGCTTTTGTCCCGACTTGCGGCGCATAAGCGCTAACAATATTAACAGTCTCACGTCCAATTATCATTTTTAAGGAAATAATTTTGTCTCTAATTCTGCTAACTTCTACAACGTTCTTCTCCACTCTTTATCTATAATGATGCCTACTCCATTGCGTGCACTTACTTTTCTTGTATACCAAAGTTTGAAACCTTAAATATCCTTAGCTTCGTCCCCATGCCATTTTATTTCTTGCAGGCAAAGGATATTGATTTTCCTTTGAATCATAACCCCTACAACCTCTACAGATTTACAATTTAATGTCCCAACATTCCAAGTACCAAATCTAATTTTGCTCTTATGGACTAACTTCTTTAGCCGCGTGCGTCCAGAATGACGCGGTAGCCCTTGCTCATTTAACACTACATCCGGGCGCCGATGCAGCGGCTCTAACTCACTTATCACTGTACTTGAGCCATGTAGCACGTTACTTACGGGCAACGACCTAGCATTAACATTATAACGTCTATTGTCCATGTTCATGATAGATTCAACAAAGTTTTACATTGGCTGTTGATGGCCTAACACAACCCTCCTCCTTTACCTGGGCTTGAGACCGGCTATAAACATAGGCGGAGTTATTCATAGGAAACATAGGTTGAGTAAAAATATAAAGTAGGTTCTAAAGGAGTCTATTAATCTTCTAGGACTATAATAGTTTAGGTCCTAAGACAACTTGACATTGGTGTAAGGATTAAGAATAGCCACAAGTGGAAAATGGTACTTAGATAGTAGTTACTTTAAGCATATGGTTAGTGATAGCTCAATATTCATTTATATGGTAAAAACCAATGAACCGACTATTACCTTTGGCAACAATGATAAAGGCAAAATTATTAGTATAGATAAAGTTGGTTAGAAATCCTCAACCACACCTTACATTGACAATGTTTATTTAGTTAATGGTTTGGAACATAATCTTTTAACCATAGGTCAATTATGTGACAAGGGTTATGAGGTATTATTGAATGATGTGTGTTGCATTATGATAGATTAAAAGACAAGAAAAGTCATTCTAGAAGGGAAAAGATTTCAACATGTGTATACTATCAATGCTGATGATGATACTTCTATGAACATTAAATGCATAATTACTATGAGTGATGAAAGCTTACTATGGCATAGAAGATTAGCACATGTGAATATGAAGAAACTTAATAAGCTGGTGAAAAATGACCTTGTCAATGGCATACTAAAGATCAAATTTAAGGCAGACAAGTTATGTGATACTTGTATGAAAGGGAAGGAAGTCAAGACCACCTTTTAAAGAAAAAATGTGATAACTACTTCTAGACCACTTGAATTACTACATATATTTTTATTGATCTAGCAAGGGTAAAAAATCTTGGTGGTAAACTCTATACCTTTGTCATTGTTAATGATTTTTCGAGATTCACTTGGACTATTTTATGTTTCACAAGGATTAGGCCTTTGATTATTTTGTTGCCCTTACTACAAAGGTCTAAAATGAGAAGGACTTGAAAATTGTGAGAATTAGGAGTGACTATAGTAGAGAATTTGACAATTCTAGTTTTGTTGAGTTTTATGAAGAATAAGGAATTAGTCATGAATTTTCAACACTAAGGACTCCTCAACAAAATGGAGTGGAAAAGAAAAATAGAACTTTAGAGGAGATGGCAAGAGCAATGCTAAATGAAAAAGAGCTCTTAAATTACTTTTAGGCAAATGCAATAAGCATAAATTGCTACATTACCAATAGAGCTTATATGATGCCAATCCTTAATAAGACTCAATATGAGCTATACAACGGAAGAAACCTATAACCCTCCTTTTATATCAACGTGATATAAGGAGAGGATTAGCATAATCATAATATTAATAAAACCAAACTATATTTAAATACTTTATTTGAAAAGCTTAGGCCCAAGATTCATTTTAAAAATATCATGATTCTCAAGTAATTGATACTAAATAAAGCATAGCACAGCAAAAGATAACATATGCATTCATTAGAGTCCATGCATGCTTTCAAAACAAAGAAAAAGTTAAAAATTGAGCCATGCACCATATATACTATGGCATGTGGCACAGAGCCACAAGCAGCTCTTCTTTATGTCATACTTCATAGTACAAGTACACCATGCACCATAGTGTACATGACAGTTTCTACAACTGTCATTTGACAGTTTGCAGGGTGAACATTCGATGTATGCCATTTCCACATACGATGTCCGATCGAAATAATTCAAGTGTCCATATGAAGCTTATTACATAAGCTAGCTAATGAGTAAAGCTTGGACACAATCTAATGATTGGATCAAATTTGGATACCTAAGTACAAAAAGTTACTTCTTTTTAAAATTTAGTACACCCCAGCATAGTATTTATGGTAGATTTCATGTGGGAAGATGTTGGTCCTGTTTTAAGTGTGGGAAGCTAGGTCATATTGCCAAGTATTGTCTCAAGGGTAGAATTGAGACGATAGAGCAATAGTCAATGGTTTTGGGGTGAGTGTTTGCTGTGACTTTAGAAGAGGCCATAGCATTTCTAAACTTAATCAAAGGTATAACTTTTGTCTATAATAATAGAATAGAAGTATTATTTCATTATGGAGCTATACATTCTTTCATCTTAGAAGAATGTGTAGATAGACTAAAATTAGAGTTGAAAGAGTTAACTGTGTTGATTAAGGTGACTTGCTTTTTGGGTCCTGGAGTGTTATTAATAGAGCATGTTTGAGAGTAGAGATTGTATTTAAGGATAGGATATCTGTGTCAATCTAATTTGCATTCCCATAAGGGGGGTTGATGTCATAATTAGTATGGATTGTGTAATACTTATCCCGTGTGTTATTCAAAAATCACACAATTCAAATAAACTAAGCATGGTTAAGGAGTTGATCCTAAAACCAACTTAGGAAACAAATCATTTAAATCACTAAACAGATACACCATCACAAAATAAACATTTAAAATGTTTAAAAAAAATTGTAGGTTTTACTTATAGTGCACAGAAGCATGCTAGGCAAAAGCGGGGTAAAAAGATGTTGTCATGACAGCCCTCTCGAGCCAACTTTCAGGAGTCACCGTTCTGTCATCCAATCCCCGATAGAAGTAATTTTAAAGCTCACATGTGATTCTTAATGATTACTAGTAGTGAACCAAATTTCAAAAAGATCTAACGGTCGGATTAAAAATTAGACAGGTTACAAGCTTGGTCATTTTTGTTGTCATGACAACTTTTTAGCTATCATAATAGCACCTTTGAACTAACTTTTGAAGTGCACCGTTTCATCATCTGACCTCCAATCGAAGTGATTTCAAAGCCCACATGTCACTTTTAAAGAGTACTATTAGCATACTAGATTTTGAAAAGATCCAAAAAATGGATTGAAATTCGTGTTTGTTGCAACATCAACACTGTTGCTGTCATGACAGCTCCTCCTAACCCAATTTTAGAGTGCACCATTTCTCTATCCAGTGTCTGATGACGTGATTCTAAATTCCACACGAAGCTTATAAATTTTTACTTGTGACCTAAATTTTACAGAAATCCAATGGTTGGATTAAGATTTTAACACCCAGATACAAAAGTGTAGTTTTTTGGTATAAACCATTTTTAAAATTGTCCAAATCTCATTCTAATGGCCACAAACTTGTGAAAACACTTTGGACAAATCAAATAGGACTAAAAACACCTGATAGAATATTTAAATGATAGAAAAACCCTTTATACCAAAATTTAACCACCCGGGTGCCATTTCCCAAAATGGACCCTAAGTCCCCAAAATTCACAAATTACACAAGAGTGGCCAAAAACCATTTTAAATATCATATACACATATGAATACACACACTAAATATTTTAACTTGGCTTAGAGATCTCTGTGGGGCCCACGCACCTACTCTCTCTATCTAAGGTGTATGTTTGCCTATAGCACACCATTTGCAATGCAACCATTTTGCATTTGCTTGTAGAATTACATATATATTAAAATAATTATCTACTTGTTGTAGAAACTTGGTTTACTAAATAAATCCATCAAAATTACACACCATAACTAAGTTTCCTAGCCATAAGTCTATAAGCAGACAAAAATTCATACACAAGCCATACAATCCACACATATTCACACATATATTTATATAATCACATCCTACTGGCACCTTAATCCTAAATACATTACAATAGATTTGCTCAAAAGAAAGGGGTTTTAGTTCTTTACAATCTACAAACAACCTTTAGCTTAGCTCCTTTCCTCGTCCATTACTGGTTCCTTCGCATGGACCTGAAAATATTGAAAAGAAAGGGGTGAGACAACCACAGTCTTAGTAATAGAGAAATCCGCATTGATTATTATAAAGTAAATTATAATCAAATAAATAAATAATAAATTCAATATAGTATATAATTTAGCCATTTAAAATGCATGAATGCATGACATAGGCCAGTATGGCCTTTCATGACCAATAGAATTTCCCCTGGCATTCTTTAACTTACAGGTAAAAGTTACACCTACTTGTACCTCCACAGGCACAAAACATAATCTAAGATATGATCTAATCCACTAAACTGCTTATGCCTCTTTGATGTGAATCCTGAGCAATCAAAGCTAACTCCCTCTCAGAACTAGCCCGACTTACTCTCCATGTGAGAGCTACCTTAGCCTAGGCACTCAACCTCACACTTTATATGTCAAATTTTCTCTCTTACTGGGAGGTGTCGTATAATTAATACACTAACCACTTTAGTACACTGAGCCCACAATACATAAGGCAACACTAAGTACTGGTAGTGTGCCATAGAATATTACAAGTCCACACCTTCTTATTGGTGAACTCCCATCGAGATCATGCTTTTTACTTTTGTCTACCTTTCCTGAGTATTGACTACTTTAACACTTTAAGGTAGTATAACATTTATAAATCTTCTTAAGTGCAACTTCTATTCTTTATGATTATAATACATGCAAAAAACCTCGTTTCCATAAAAATATTATTATTAAATAATTAGAAAACATATTTGCACTATAATCAAAGTAGTACCCCATAACCCCTTGTAAAGCACATTTAATCTTTTAAAACATGTAATGCATGATAGCTAGTAATATTTATTCAAAAAATAGCTAAATAAAGTAATAAGAAATATAAATTCTCTTGTTACCTCAATCCTTTGGTGCCAAAAGGGTTTCTCTTAAACAAAATAGGACTTGGCTTGTTTCTTAACTTCTTAATAAGTTCCACCAACAATTCCCTTCAACATATGAGTGATCCATATTACTTTTCATGGCAAATAGCATTAATGAAGACTATAACTCATACCACACAACTTAGGTAGTGAGCCATAATCCATCCTAATGATCCATATATTAAACTAACCATTCACATAGTATCACTTAACCACCAAAACCATTTATTAGCCATCACTAGGATAATTTCCAATTCATATAATTTTTAATCAATAAAAAACCTTCACTTAGTATCACCAACTTTTACCATTAGCTCTTATAATGAAAACTAAATCTTAATTTAAATCTTATTGGGCTCAAATAGAAAAATTATAACTAAATCAATTGGCTTAAACTATTGAGGGGCAAAACCCAACCTTTTGGGGTTTGACTTTTGCCTCATCCGAATGCCCACTCAAAACATTAGGACATCATGTAGAAACTCAAAACAACCTCCTAAGGACCTAAGGAAACTAAAGCTTACAAGAATAAAGCCTTTTGGATCAAATTTTAGAAATTTTCTCTTCTAAAAATTGAAGAAAACCAAGAATGAAGGAAGAGGATTGAAGTAGGAAGTTTACCTATTTTATAGTCGAGCTTGCAACGGTCATAAAGCCTCCTAGATCTAAGCCTAACTCCCTCTCTTCCTCCTCTCTTCTTCCTCTCACTCTCTCATTTTCTTTCTCTTTGTTTTTTGGCTTTCTTTGTTTCAATTCTGTGTGAAATGGCTATTAAAAATTGATCCAAAAACTTTAGGAAAAATTATAAGGAAGGGCCCAACATTTCTTATTTATAGCACAAAAGCTAGGGTTAACTTTGGTAATTTTTTCCATAGTGAAAAATAAAATAAAACCCAACTTTTACTTAGTAAAACTCGAACTCAAGACCTCTATCATTCTATTCTTAATTTTAATTTAATTATACATATTTTATTTATATATTTTTTTTATAAATCTGAGTCTTAAAATATCAAGATGTTACAGATTGGCTAGCTACAAATAATGCTACACTAGACTATGCTAGGAAGCTAGTGTCTTTGCCAATATTGTTAGTAGGAACTAGTTCTACTGAGCAGGTAGATTTTCATCAATTGTGCAAGTTGAGAAGCCAATCAAGCATGGGTGTGATGCTTACATAGTGATTTATTCATCTAGTAGTGTTTATGATGGGAATATTGAGAGGATTGGAGTGGTAAGTGAATTTCTTGAGGTATTTTTCAAGGAGATGTCTAGATTACCTCTATAAAGAGAAGTTGAAATCTCAATAGAGTTAGTTCCTAATACTGAACCAATTTCTAAAGCCCCTTATCAGATGTCACCCTTAGAGCTGAGTAAGTTGAAAAAGTGGATTGAAGATTTGCTTGACAAAGGTTTCATCAGGCCGAGCATATCGCCTTGGGGTTTGTCGGTGTAACTTGTGAGAGAGAAGGATGACAATTTGTGACTGTGCATCAATTACTAGTAATTAAACAAAGTAATAATAAAGAATAAGTATCCTTTACTCAGGATTGATGATCTGTTGGATTAGTTGGCTAGAGCCTCAGTTTTTTCTAAAATTGACTTAAGGTTAGGATATCATCAGTTGAGAGTTTGTGAGAAGGATCTATCTAAGACAGCCTTTTGTATGCATTATGGGCATTATGAGTTCTTTGTCAAGCCATTTGGTCTGACATCACCTACGGTTTTTATGGATTACATGAACCATATCTTTAAACTATATTTAGACCAGTTTGTTATAGTTTTCATCAATAATGTTCTGGTTTATTTGGAAGATGAGGAACAACATGCCAAGAACTTTTGGATTGTCCTCTAGATTCTTAAGGAGAATAAGCTATATGCCAAGCTTAATAAATGTGAGTTCTGGCTAAGAAAAGTCAAATTCTTAGGCCATATAGTGTCAGTAGATGGGATTTCTATTGATCCACATAAGGTTGATGCTATGTTGAAATAGGAATGACCTAGCTCAATTATAGAGATTTAAAGTTTTTTAAGATTAACTAGATATTACCGAAGGTTTATCCAAGATTTCTCTCATATTTCTTCCCTATTGATGAAGTTGATTTGAAAAGATTAACCTTTTATTTGGGATAACAGGTGTGAGACTACATTTTAAAAGTTGAAAGATAAGTTAACCATAGCACCTGTATTAATAATCCTAAATCCAAGGTTACTATATGAGGTGTATATAGATGTTTCCCTAAGAGGTTTGGGTTTTATGCTGATGTAAAATAGAAGAGTGGTAGCTTATATATTAAGACAACTCAGACCACATAAAGAGAATTACTTGGTTTATGACCTAGAATTCATAGCAATGGTCTTTGCACTAAAGATTTAGCATCATTACCTATATGGCTCAGTGTTTAGTATGTTAAGTGACTACAAGAGTTTGAAGAATCTAATGGATCAGAAGGATTTGAATATGAGGAAGAGAAGATGGATGGAATTACTCAAGGATTATGACTTTGAGTTGAAATACCATATAGGGAAAGCTAATGTGATAGCTAATGCGTTAAGCAAGAGGATGCTACACTGCTAGTTTGATGGTATAAGAACATAATCTGATAAAGTCTATCATCAATTCTCAACTAGATGCACCATTGAAAGCCTTAATTAGTGCCTATACTACTATAATTAGTAGTAATTTTTGGAAATAATTGAGAATGGTACAGCTGGAAGATGAGTATCTTCTTAAGATTTAAGAAGAGATTGAGTCGAATCTAACCAAGAATTTTAGCTTTAATGATAATGGATTCATGATATATAGGGATAGAATTTGTATGCCTAATGATGTGAACTTGAGAAAAGTGATTTTAAATGAAGCACACTATAACAAGTACACTATTCACCCAGGAGCTATAAAACTGTACTAAGATGTGAAGCATTATTGGTAGCGGCCTAGAATGAAAACAAATATGATTGAGTTTGTAGCAAGGTGCTTGACTCATCAAAAAGTGAAGATTGAGTATCAGAGGCTAGCTGGGATGTTATAGCCATTAGAGATACCTAAGTGAAAATGAGATAGCATTTCTATGGATTTCATCTCTAGATTTTAAAGAACTCAGTCGGAGAATAATACTATTTGGGTTATTGTGGACCGATTGATAAAGTCAACTCATTTCTTAACCATCAAGATTAATGATTCTTTAAAGAAGTTGGTAGAGATTTATATCTGTGAGATTGTATGTTTGCATGGAGTGCCTAAGGATATAGCCTTTGATCAAGATCCAAGATTCATATCCAGGTTTTAGGGAGCATTGCAAAGAGCCATGGGTAGCACTTTAAAGTTTAATACCGCTTACCATCCTCAAAACAACGGGTAGACTGAGTGGACTATTCAAACTCTAGAGGATATGCTGCGATCTTGTGTATTAGAATTGTGTGGTAGCTGGGATAATTACTTACCATTGGCAGAATTTGCATACAATAATAGCTACCATTCCAGCATTTAAATGGCACCTTATGAAGCTTTGTATTGAAGGAAGTATAGATCACCATTTTGTTGGACTGAACTGAGTAAAAGAAGCATAGTAAGACCTGACATTGTGGACCAAACCACTCAGAAGATTGACTTGATATGATAGAAGTTGTTGACAGCTCAAAGTAGGCAAAAGAGCTATACTGATTGAAGAAGAAGACCATTTGAGTTTCTAATGGGTGATCATGTGTTTTTAGAAGTTACGCTAGTAATAGGAATTGGGAGGTCAATTAGAGCTAAGAAATTGACTTGTAGCTTCATGGGTTCGTTCAAATTTTTAGAAAGAATTAGGCCAATTGCCTATTGGATTACTTTACCTTTATAGTTATTGGGGATTCATAATGTATTTCATGTCTCTCAACTTAAAAAGTACTAATCGGATCCTTCCCATATGATTAAGCCTGAAGAGGTGGAGCTACCAGAGGATATGACCTATCGAATAGAGCTAGAGAAAATAGTGGATGTGAAGGATAAGCAATTAAGAAACAAGACTATTCAACTGGTAAAGGTATTCTAAAGGGTATGACTCCTGGTGACGTAACCTGGGATACAAAAGCTAAAATAAGGCAGCTATACCCTCAGTAGTTCCATTATGTATGTGTGTATTAATGATTGTTTAAATTTTAGGGACAAAATTCTTAAAAGGAGGGGATAACTATAACATCCCGAATTTCTAATCCTACATTAATGGCTGAATTAGTGGTTTAATATGGGATTAAGATTCTTAATATTGAAGCATTGTATTGACTCAATGGATGTTATGTGAAGAGATACAAGTGAAAGAATAGAATCCTAAAGTAGAGCGTGTCAGCATAGTTAGGATTTCTCTCATTATGCCACACGCCGTAGTGAGGGATAGATATGCCACGGCACATGGTATAAAACTTTGGTTAATAGGGACATGTCTAGCTCATGAACAAAAGGGAGGAACATGAGAGAAGAGTTCTAGCATGGAGAAGACTGGGGGATCAGCTAGGGCAAGTAAAATTAGGAGCAAGGATGGTGTTTCCAACCTATTACTTATCGGGTAAGTCACATGCTGCCTTAACCTCCGATTCTACCCTATTTTCTCTTAGTTTTAACCAGTGACAAATTGAATTCAGGAGTTTTAAGGAGTTGATTTCTTACCCTATAGTAATAGAAAGGTTCTTCAAAACTAAACTAGTACTTTGTGATTGGTTTGGGTTGAAACGATAAAGCTTTAAAGTTATAGGCAAGATTTGCCCCAATCTATAGAGAGAGTAGTGAGAGAAAATTTGTTAAAAAAGCTTAAAGTTTGAAATGAGGGGTAATCAGTGGTAATGCATATAATCGAGTGTGGATTATGGACTTGATAGCGATTAGGTATTTAATTACAATAATTGGAACTTTTTGTTAATAGTGAAATTAACTTGAAATGCTAATTTTGTGTAGATTCTAGTGTGTAACAAGTAGATAAGTGAAAAGAGATTTGAGTAATGAAGTTACACAAGTAAACTTTTCTATCGGACAAAAGGATTGAGATAACCATATAGTTTGTTGCTTTTATTAACTATTATAACTGTGCAGAAGTAAATACAAATTGATGAATTTGTTGCTTTAAGAGTGTTGTGTATGATTTGATATTAAAAATGGTTTTAGCATGAGCATTGGTTTGTGAAATGGAATTTGAAAAGTCATTGATTTCAATGGATATATATATGTTATGAAAGTATATGTTGTGGAAATATGGATAAGTAGTGATAATTTTGAAAGAGCATGATCATAGGGTTAATCTAAGAGAGCCTATGGTTTCATATTAGGGAGCTTTAGAGGATCGATGGATAGATGCTCATGCTAAAATGTAAAAGTGTTTAAAACATGATTTATATGTGAAAGTGATGATTTAGCTATGATATACCATATATATATATATATGATACAATATGGTATTTGTTACTTTGGTATAGTTGTTCTGGTAATAGGCATTTAATAAACTCTATTAATTATTAAGATTTTTATCTCACTCATAGTTATTCATATTTTTAAGGTTCTAGTACTAGTGAGTTAAAAGGGAAAGACATTGGCTGAGTAGAGATCTCTCACTCAGCCTTTGTAAGGTTCTGGTATGATGAAGTTTTTATTATTAGTCTTGAATATGTATAAGTTGCCATAGGATTCATTACATGTGCATAAAGTTATATTTGTAGTATGTTTGATTATTTTGAGTTCTTTAGCCCTTGTATATGTGTGAAGGATTAAATAACTAGATGGGCTAGTGGAAGAATGTATAGGTGTATGAATATGTGATGCTTAATGATTAAAATGGATGGATAGTAATTTAGCCTTATATGAGAGTAAAGAAATGAAAGTGCGATTTAGCCTAAAAGTGTGAAATGGGCAATTTATAGGCCAAATGTGTGTATGTATGATATGTTATGCATGTATGTGGTTAACCAGGTGTGTATTGCCCATTTAGATGTGGTTAAGGCCTAAAAAGTGGCTAATAACAATTGATTTTGAATTTTGACGCTTAAGTGACAAAGTTTTGGCAAGAAATGGTCAAAATGCACTTGGGTGTCCCATTTTTGAAAGAAATATTGAATTGAGATGAAACCACTATCATTAGTTAGATTTTGAAATAAGCTTCGTGTGGGTGCTTGAACCACCCCAATCGGACATCAGATGTGGAAATGGTGCACATTTGAAGTTTGTCTCAGAAAGCTGCAAAATGACAGCAAAATCAAGTGTGTGTGCCATAGCCCATGTATCTGCATGCTATGGTGCACAGCACAGAGCGAGCGACTGTAGTCTCTATGCTAGGGAAAGCTAAATCAGGAGCAAGGACAGTATTTCTGACTCATTACTTATCAGGTAAGTCACGTATAGCCTTAACCTCCAAATCTACTCTATTTTCTCTTAGTCTTAACTAATGAGAAAGTGAATTCGAGAGTTTTAAGGAGTTGATTTCTTATCCTATAGTAATAAAGAGGTTCTCTGGAGTTAAACTAGTGCTTTGTAACTGGTTAAAGCTGAAACAATTAAGTTTTGAAGCTTTAGACAAGAATTGCCCTAATTTTAGAGAGAGAGTAGTGAGAGAAAAATTGATAGACAATGTTAAAGCTTGAAATGAAGGGTGATTAGTGGTAATGTGCATAATTGAGTGTGAAATGTGGATTTGATAGTGATTTAGTGCTTAAATACGATAATTGGTACTTTTGGTCAATAGAGAAATTGACTATGAATGCCAATTTTTATGTAGATCATAGTGTGTGACACATGAGTTATGAGAAAGGAGCTTGAATAAGGTTAAAGGTAACCTTTTCTAATGAATAGAAGGGTTGAGGTAACTATATAGTTTACTATATTTATTAATTATCATTACTGTATAGAAGTGAATGTTAAATATTGAATTGTGAATTTAAGAGTTTAAGAATGAACTTTGCATTGTGAGATGAATTTGAAAAGTTATCAATTTCAATGGATATATATATATATATATATTGTGAAAAAGTATATAAGTAGTGGATGTTGTTAAAGAGCATGATCATAGAGGGTAAGAGTTCACCTAGGATGTGTGGGGTTGTGTGTGTGGAGATATGTGAGTAAAAATCCATATGGTTGGGCTGGCAACATGGGACATCCGGTTCAACATTATACGAGCTGTTACTATGGGTAATCTAGTACAACATATTATGGGACTATTACCATGAGATATCCAGGCAGTCTAATAACTCTCTAGTGCTCGTTAGGGTGCGATTGGGAGTCAATGACACTTGTATCATAAGTGTGTAAATAGGGAAACCATAGTTTGTAGGTGGGTTAGATTACCTTTGGTCGAGTGTTTCTACCACCAAAAGTGAGCTCAGGTCAACAAGTGGTTGATCTAGAAGAGCCTATAGTTTTGTGTCGAGGAGATTTAGAGGATTGGTGGATAGTTGATCATGATGTGGTGTAAAAGCATTTGAAATGTGATTTATATGTAAAAAAGATGATTTAGTATTGATATGTTATATTTATATATATGTGTGTATGTGTGTGTGCGCGCTATATAATGTTTTCAGTTACTTTGGCATGGTTATTTGTGCTAATAGACATTTAATGAACTATATTTGGTTACTAAGATTTTATCTTACCCGTGGTTATTTACATTTTTCAGGTTCTAATGCTAATAGGTCAAAGGGAAAGAATATAGGCTGAGTTGATATCTCTTGCCCAAATCTTTGTAAGATATGGCGTAATGAATTTGGTTAATAATAGTCTTATATATGTATAAGTTGCCATAGGATTTGTACATGTGCATAACATATGATTGTGGTATAGTTTGTGATTTCGAACTCCCTAGCCTTATATGTGTGTGAATGATGAAATGACTGAAAGGGCTACTGGAGTGATGTAATTATGTGTGTATATGAAATGGGTGGAGATTTTATAAAGTGATTGGCCATATTTGAGACTAGAAAAGTAAAAATGTGATTTTGGCCCAAAGTATGAAATAGGCAATTTACATGCCAAGTTTGTATATGTGTGTTATATTATACATGTGTATGGTCAATTAGATGTGTTTTGTCCATTTAGATTTAGTCAAGGCCCAAAAAGTGGCTAATGACAATCGGTTTTGAATTGAGACACTTAAGTGACAAGAATTTGATAGAAAATGGTCAAAGTGCACTTTAGTGTCTAATTTTTGATAGAAATAACAGATTGGGATGAAACTAGTATCATTAGTTAGATTTCAAAATAAGCTTTGCGTAGGCGCTTGAACCATCTCAATTGGACTTCATATGTGGAAACAGTGCATATCTGAATTTCATATCAGAAACTGTCATTTGACAGCAAATTCAAGTGTGTGTGCCACGGCGCATGTACCCATATGCCGTGATGTGCAACACAGAGTAGGTGATTGTGGCCTCTATGCCACATGTCGCGGCAAATGGTGTAAATTTTCACTTTATTTTTAAGTGATGCACATGTTTTCTTGACCTTTAAAGCACTAAATTTATATGCTTCCATTGTGTATGTAATCATGTATGTGGTTGATTAACTTAAATGATTATAAAATGTTTTCTAGAAATCTTTTTTTAGGATCCCAATGTTTTCAATAATTTTAACTTAAAGATTTGAAGTAATTGGTGATTTTTATAGTGGAGCATATGTAATGTCAGTGAGGGCATTACATTAAGGAACGGTGTAACATTACTTGGCAACTTTGCTAGTGCAACCAAGGTCTTTTGGACCCCCAAGATTGATGGCGGTTGTTCTGATGACACCTATATGCAAGACTTAATAGATGGTGTAGAGATTGTGGCTTGATGCTTATCACGGTAGATCTTCTTCAATCATTCTTCCTTCATTTTCCCGTTTATAATTATAATTCTCAACATCATTTATTTTAAGCTTTAATGTTTTAGAGATATTGCTGATTATGTTCTGTGTGTTGCAATATTATGGTTCTCAAGTTTTATCATATATTTTAAAAAAATACTAGTTGACCATTAATCATATTTAGCTCACGAATCCTTTAAGGTTCAGTAGTGTTAGTAAATGGAGAGCAGCAGAATATACTTACAAGTTTAATTATTTTACATCAGCCTCATGCTGTGTTTCCTCCCATTCCTCATTCTTCAATCCGTAACTCCTCATAATCCTATAGAACAATTAAAAACACATGTAGTTGTCATTATTCCAGACACACGATCCTGGTTTCACTGGCCTCCCTTCTTTACCATGCCATAATATCTTGTGAAAGTTTAATTCAAAGGAGCACTTCTTTGCTTTTTAATATTCTATGTTCTGTGTGATCTTGAGTTGTCTGCAGAATATTATAATACTTGTAACATCAACCTTCATCCAACGATTAATTATACTCATCATCATTTTCTTTATGAAGGGCTGGTATCTTTTCATGTTCCTTCTCTTCCTTATTGCCTCTTACTTTGTTTATTTGTGTGTGTAGTGATGATGTACTGGTTTTTTTTATCATAGCCCTTATTTATTGAACACTCATTCACTTATTGATAATTACTAATTGTTTTTTCATTATTTTTTTTTTTTCCCTTGATTTGTGTGCTCTTTATTATTTTTATTACATATGTACCTTTTGGAATTCTTGTACAATGTAATTTTTAACCTTTTCTATAGTTTTTCAAATTAATAATACTCCTATGTGTATCTGTTACTTCTCCAAGTCCTTCTCGACATTTGTAGTCTTGTGATAAAGCTTTACGATCACCCTACGTGGCTCAGTCATATTAAATGTAATGAGTTTGCATAAATCTTCTTTACAACAGGGATTCAGGTACTCTTTTATGTGAAAATGATAGGAAAGTAGGTCTATTATTCATCATTCATTGATTAATGTTACATGTACAAGTGAAATGAGTCAAGTCACACACCTATTTTTGTTTTTCTTCTAAACCTTGAGTAATTTTCTAACTTTCTCATGTTCGTTTAATGTTGTCTCCCCTGATTTGTTTCAAAGACACTTGTCATGAATGGTTAATGATATCTATTAGATTAGCTTCTATAGTCACCACCATTTTTTCCATCCAGTTCTCTTTATTATAATCATTTCTTCCTTTCATGTTAGTTTTATAATATTATGGTAATATCCCTATAGCCTTTTTTTTCATATGCCTATCCTTTATGGTCTTTATGATAGTTATTTCACATATGAACATCTTTTTTATATCTGCCCAATGTGAAAATTTATGCATGCTTTGGGTAATTTATATGATTCAGGCATGTTGTATATATTTTATATACCCTTTCAATAACTTTTCTACTATTGATTTATTTTGTGAAAATGCTAGGTATATAGCACTATCACGCTTGCTTTTTTTATGAATGTTTCATGTAGAAGTCCTTTCTATGCAATAATAGTTGAAATTTAGTTTGATGAGCATACTTTATGCCTCAATCAAAAGCATTCTAATGACTCTACTAAAATCTTTTTAATAATATGGGATTTAACTATTCTTTGTTCTTGAAAATGATAGGAACAAAGCTCTTTGATGCATCATTCCTTAATTAATGTTACATGTAAACCTGAAATGTATCACCTCATGTACCTATATTAGTTTTCCTTCTGAACTTGTATTACTTTTCCCCCTGTCTCATGTTCTTTTAATTCTAGTTTCCTTAATTATTTCACAAACAATTTTCATGAATGGTTATTGATGTCTACTAGATTAGCTTATGCTAGCTACCTCCTTTTTTTCCTATCAATCTCTTTTTGTAATGATATTTTATTCTTTTGATTATAGGTCTATGATATTATGATAATATCCCTCTAGCTTTTATTTTTCTATGGCCATCCTTTTTTTTTTTGTTTATGACAATTAGTTCACATATGAAGATCTTCTTTATATCTAGCCAATGTGACAATTGATGCATGCTTCCTTAATTTACGTTATGTATACTTATCACGTGTTTTCATTCATGTAGCAGATGAGGACATAATATATTCAGCCATCTTCCTTGATGCAAGCTTCCTTGATTTGTGTCATAAACATCTAGCACAATAATATAGCATCTGATAGCTATCCTTTACTTTTGGAATTATAAAGAACTCAGAACAATGACCCTACTTACATATCAGGAGAAGATTGACTTCGACAACATATCTTGTATAGCTTGTAAGAATCCTTCTATATAGTTAAGGCTTCCTATATAAATTTTATTTACCTTTTCAGTAACTTTTCTACTGTTGATTTAATTTGTGAAAATGCTAGGTATATAGCCCTGTCACACTCGCTAGGTATATAGTACAAGAGTCAACTCATATATATACGTTAACTTTTATTTAGTATCATGTTTATCCGATCTAGGCTTTATTGATTTGTTTCATAAAAACTTGTCACAAGTGGACAAATACGATGAAGCTATATTGACCATAATCTTACTTACTTTTATTAACTTTTGCGCCTTTTCATCTGTTCATTAGTTATCTACTTTTTTAGAATTCTTGAGCAATGTAAGTTTTAACCTTTTCCATACTTCATCATAAAACTATTATTTTAATCATGTATCTATTACAAGTATTCTAATGAGTCTGCCATAATATTTTTTTTACCAAGGATTCAAGTATTTTTTGTTGGTGAAAATAATAATAAGGGAGCTCTTTCATGCATCATTCCTCAATTAATGTTACAAGTAGGAGAAGAAAGGCATAAACGCATATACCTATATATATGTACTCTCTAATGTTCAGTTTATGTAGTCTTCCTTGATTTGTGTCATAAATAGCTAGATCAATAATATATTTGCTAATATCTAACCTTTATTCATAATTATTGTCATCTGCCTTTTTATGATAATAGCTTTATTTCATTCTACATTTATGTTAAGTTCAGTGATACCAGCAAGTCTATATATTTCACTTCTCTTCCTTTACTTCCTTTATGATCATCTGTCAAAAAGGCTTAGACCAATCAGTCAAGTCTTCATATCATTAATAGGTCTCTGTTCACCTTCAATGAACAAACAAGAGGTCTGCCTTATTATCCCTTTAGTGAAATTGAAATTTCCTCTGTTTAATAGCTATTCAATTTTTTTAATTACTATTTAATGAATCTTTTAACTATTAATTATCACTGGTAGAGCTAGATTTTACTCCAATAACATATCTTGTATGGGCCCTCATATTGGTCTAATGTCATTCAATGTTACCTTCCATTAGCTTTTTGTATGTCCATTTCTCTGTTAACTTTAATGTTTTCAAATTCTCAACCTCTCCATTTCAGCAAATCCTATATAGCTCCCTCTATATATACTTCAGTTTAGTTCTTCATCACTTGCCACTACATCTCTTATTATTGCATTTAGATCACTTTTCAAGATAATTTCTCACATTAGAATGTCCATGACAAGTCACTTGCATGATGGCATAGATTGTTACGCTACAGTGGTGAGAATTATCTAGAAATACAATGTATACCATAAGACCTACCCTCACAACCTCTTTTGCATTTCAATGATCCTTGTAGATGAGGAAGTATTTCATGTTTCTTTGATCAGTGTCTCGTTTGTTGAACTTGTGTGTCTGAATCTTTTTTTTTATCTTCAGGGAAACAAGATCCAAGCATCAGTAATGAATAAAGCCCTTTTTGACCAGTATACCTTGAGTCCCGTCGAAGGCAATGTGTTTTTTATAAAGAACTTTTTCTTGTCACGCAACACCAACCAGTATAGGCTAACTACCCATCTATTTAAGATCACTTTCAGCCAAAAAACTTATATTCAAGAGGATGTTGCTAGTTGCCAACCAATGTGTTCTTCTTCTTCCCTATTTGTGACATTGTTCATATTACTGAGAGCAAACTTGTTGAATACTTGACAAGCATTGCTTATACTAAATAGTTAAATTTTATAATTTTTTGCCACTTTTGTTTCTTCAAGCTTGTAATGACCATATTTTTTTTCCTATAGTTGTCATTGGTTTTGTTAAGACAATTGGAACACTTGAGGAACATCACTTAAATAATGTATCTAAGAACAAGTAGAGATTCACCATTATAGACAAAGAGTACTTTATGAATCTTTATGATTATTTTTATATATGATTTTTTTTATTAAAACTTACATATATTTCAACTCATTACCTCTAGCCTTACTATTTATATTAAATTCTTGGTGAAATTTTTGTGGAATATGTCTTATACGATGAGTGTGCCATCAATGCATACCAGACACACTTGGAAAATGTGCAAAGTCTAATGGATGTAGTGTTGAATCTAGCTAGGATTGGTTTTGATGATGATGGTATTTCACTTATTTTGCTATCATTCATACACAATCTATGTCCTTTATTTCCTTTATTTTCTTCTCATTCCTTCATTCTTTGCAGCGAAACCACAGGTTTGCAACTCATTTCATGTAATAAGGGTATTGTTCAATCCAAACATTAAAGAAGTCATGGATCTTATGGCAACGTGAGTCTAATATTTTATTACATGTATGCTTGTATTTTATTGCAACCTTACTCATATAAGCTATTAAAGAAGTGTCAAGCATGTTTTGTTGTGCAATACAGTGGATCTAATACTCCCTCACCAATTTATAGTAGTAATAATTCCCAGTCACTACTCTCTCAAAGCAGCCAACTTTCTGTCGAGGGTCTTCTTAAGTCAACTAAGAAGATCAAGATTTCTGAGATCCATGCCCAAGATATTGTATAATGATATGTTGTTTTCTTCTTACCATTATTTTTTACATTTATTCTCATTGTGGTTGAATAATGGCTTTTAGCATGTCATGTTTTACTATAGGAATCAACCTTCCTCATAAATTATGAGGTTATCAAGCTTGAAACAAGGCATGGATGGACTTATGATGGGTATGCTAGGTATGCAATAAAGCCAAGAAATGAGGGTGGAAAATATTACTGCCCTAACTGTAAAAGAGAACCACAATCTATTGAGCCTAAGTATACATTCTTCTAATTAATTTCGTTGTTATGTTCCATATTTTCATGTTGCATTACAAATTGAGGTACATTAAGAGCCACTTAATTGTGTGTGTAAATTTCTTCTAGGTTGAAGGTCTATTATCAAGTTGCTGATAATTCCAGAAAAGCAATAATTGTGTTCTAGGATAAGCTTGTTTATCAAATGTTTTAGAAGAATGCCCCAGAACTCAAGGCTAAGCTAAAGCAGGTGTTATGATACTAAAGAGCTAATCAACTTAGATGATTTTCACCTATTTTTTGTTTATAACCTATGACATTTGTAATGTCCGCGTTGATATTATCAGGATAACACTTACACATCATTGTGATAACTCGAATTTAATAAAATCCTCTGAAGAAATTACCACAACTCAAGGGTTTAAAGGTAATTAATTTAAAACATTGGGATCCCTAGAAAACCCTTTTAAAATATTGTTTGAGCTCAAACCATGGTTAAAAATTGATTAAAAGCAAATACAGAAGCATAAGAAACAAACTACATCAAAATCTGGCTTAAACGCCATTTTTCAACAAATGCTGGTCCATCTGCCATGGCACAAGCTGGGCCTGCTACGATAAATGGCATAGAGGGAGAAGTCCCTTAAAGGCCTAATGCATCATGGCACAACAACCATACACCGCAGCGTGCACCTACTGTCATGACAGCAATCTCCTGTCATGACAGTAGATTGCTGTCATGGCATCTCTTTGAACTTTCGGAGTGCATCGTTTCACCATCCAACATTCTATTTGAGCAGTTCAAGAGTCCACACAAAGCTCTTTGATCCTTCTAGCTAATGGAATTAATTTCACACTCAAGCAATCACTCCTTTAAAAGATGGACACCTAAACCCAAAATGATTTGTTTTTATAACAAAACAGATACTATAATGTCCAACTCATAATACACAATGCCATTAGCTCCAGAGACACCTTGACCACCTCAAACGGACCACACACCACATAACAATTTATTCATATCACACAATTAAGTAATCATGCTTAAAATAACCTCTAAACCCGTATTGGACAATAACACTATAGGGTGGATAAAATTCAATAGACAAATCAATTGGTCATTTTGGCACTCAAAACACTTGACATATATATATATATATATCACATGTAAGCAACTTGACGAAGCACACACTTAATCCATAACATCATTCTTGGACCAAGATATACATACTTACTAAGAGATTCACACAAGTAATATCCACATAATGTCATATTCCTAAGTTGGCATTATATAGTAGCAATATTTGTTACAAAACCAAAAAGGAGAAAGGGAAGAGCTATACTACAATGCTCTTCACTTTTTGAATGCTCCTTCCTTCTCCTTGCCCCTACCGGAGCCCTCACCTATAAAATATAACCACGGGGTGAGATAAATATCTCAGTAACCAACATAGTTCATTAAATGTCTATTACCACAAATAACCATGAAAAGGTAACAAAACCATAGTAATAACATGTATATCATAATTATGAGATAAGTATATCTTTTCACAACAAAACACATAATTTCACACTAACATGATCATTTAACCACTGAACCTCCAATACTCCCCAATATGAAACCATAAGCTCTCGTAGATTAACCACTTATTAATTCGAGCACACTTTCAATGATAGAAATACCCAACCAAAGGTAATCTAACCCGCCTATAGACTATGGTTGTTTCCTCTTGACACACTTGTGATAGAGGCATTGTTGACTCCTAGCCGCACCCTAATAGGTCCTAGGGAGTTGTCAGACTACCCAGATGTCCCATAGTAATAGTCCCATATAATATTACACTGGATGTCCTATGGTGTTAGCTCGACCATATGGATTTTTCACTCACATATCTCCACACACACACATCCCCACATACCTTAGTGAACTCCTACCCCCTATGATCATGCTCTTTCACAATTTTCACTACTTTTTATCACACTTCCACATCACAATTTATATACATAGTATATACATTTCAATGAAAATTAATAACTATTTACAAATCAATTTTTCTTGCTAAAATCATTTACAATATCAAATTATGCACAAAACTCTTCAAAACCACAACTTTATTATCAGTAATTACTTCTACACAGTTATAATAGTCAATGAACATAATAAACTATATGGTTACCTCAATCCTTTATCACACAAAAGGGTTACCATGGCTCAACATTAACTCCACATGTTTATACACACGATAAGGCTCGAATAACGCTCAATTTACACTAATAAGTGACAATAATCAATTATCACTTTGAATAACTCTGAATTCTCTAGATTCTAAGTGTTTAAAATACTCAAATTCCTTTTCTAACAATACCAACCATTCCTAAACACTCTAACCATCCTATTAAATATCCCAACACACCAAATTCGCTAATCAATGTCCGACATTGTCTCAAAATCCTCAAATTATACTTAGGGTTCGTCCAAACACTAACCAAAAATTCTCAATCACCATAAAACTCATAAACTTATGGTTAGAAGCTTGATTTAACTTCCCAATATCTTAAATAACTAATGGGTTTGGTCTAAACCTAAGGAAACTAAAATCAAAGCCCCCAATACCCTAAATTTTTAGATTTTTGCATAAAAGAGGGAGAAGAGGGAATGTACAACTTACTCAATAGTGATTTAAGCTCCAAATGCTTTCAAAATAGTCTAGGGATCATGCCTTAGCATACCATAGGCTTTTCTCTGTTGCTTTCTCTTTATCTCTCTTTTTCTCTTTTGTCTTCGATCTGTTTTTCATGTCTAATAAGTGCTAATTCTGCACGTGCACTGCAGCACACAGACATGCTCGCCGTGACGCATGGCGCAGAAAGTCCCACATTATTTTAAACTCCCTTCCATGCTATGGCCCGCTAGAACCTCGACCTAGCCCTCTTTTAAGGCTGTCTAAGGATCCAAAAACCATATTAGTTTCTCATAAACATCATTATTTAATAATTTATCTAAATTTACCAAAATACCCTTGAAAACATTAATAATTAATAATAGGAAAACTTAGGATGTTACAACATCTACATGCTTAGGAGATCTAACAAAAATATAATACTTTTAGAAACAGTATTATTATGAAGATAACTCACACACAAATGCCATTGTTTATTGTTTTATGTCCAGGATAAAAGAGGATATGACTTACCTGAAGTTGGATGATTTAGTTGGAAGGAGAATGATGTTGAAGCTCAAATTGAACCAATACAACAAAGACTTCCCAAAGTCATCCATTAGTGTTGTGCAATATACTGGCTGTGAAGATTTGATAAAGCAATTCATTGAGGCAACAGATGATGTGGTTTTTTTTTATGAATATCTAACGAAATAAAATATGTCTCTCTATTGCATAATTTACTAAAATTAAGATTAAAGGTCAACCATCATCTTCAAGTTGTAGCTTATTTCTACCCATTACTTTATTTGGCTAGGTTGGATGTGAAAATGTGGATGTAGTTATTGGGGAGACTCTATTGGATTATTCTCCACAAGAAGTTCAAACAACCAAGATCTACAACCCTAACATAAATGAGATTAAGGTATCGGAGATCCCACTTCTAGCTATACCTAGGTCCAAGAGAAAGATTCTTGTAAACAGAGTTAGTAAGGACAATTGGAAGGGGAATAATCCAGATGATGGTTCTTCAAGCACCTTGATTGCTAAGACTTATAAGAATATTAAGAAAGAGAAGATTTAGTTCTTTATGTGTCCAGCAACTACTTAGTGGTCATTTAGATTAGTTATGTGTTTTTTACATTAATATGTGTGGATGCCATATGCTTTTCTCATTAGTTGTAGGTATTTTCCTTTTGTCCTTTATGTTTTCATCTTGTGTCAATTAGGTCTATGATGTCATAGAAGTGTACGTGGATACTTTGTGTCTAACACATTTCACCAACTAATAAATACCTTTGTCTTTATATAGTACTAGGTTAGAAACATCATATGATTTTCCATCTTATTTCAATGTACTGTTCTTGTAGATAAAGATTGCCTCACTAAGTTCTGTATGAGACTTCTTATTATATAAGGACAATGATAGCATAGTTAATAAATAAATTTAACAAAAATACCTATGAATTAATAAAAAGGACAAAACGAATAGAATCAAGAGACACAAGAATACATGAAAAAGAGGAGTAATTGAACTAACAAGTGGCAATCAAACCATGATATGGGATACCCTTAGCAGTTCACTCTAATAATAAAGACCTCATCATAATTTGGCTTGATGAACTATAACTTTAATATTAATCTACATCATTGAAGCTTCTAGTGATCTACAAGGTTGAAAGTATACATATTACAAAATAGTTTCACAATATATCAGTAGCATTAAAAAAATTAAGAATATCAATTGAATAAATCCTTTATTTATTAAATTTCAGAATGACAATAACTTTGTTATCTCATTATTATTTTCCAACAAGGTAGTTATTAGGTCTATTGTATGAAATCACCTATATGTCATTCATGTTATCAAAATATCTTGACCACATGCTGTTATATAAGATAACCATTATTTGTAAATATAATTAATGTTATATAAGAGACTTATGATTTTCGTCTATATATAAGTTAAGTATATTCAAGAAAATATGCCATAATTTACTCAAAAAAAAAGAAATCCTATTTAAATTGGTTGCAAACAGTCTAAGTTGGGATAGTATATAACTATAGGTTAAAATCTAACCGGTCTATGCTTAAAACGTTATCAATAATCATCAAAATATAAAAGTATATTCATTCATATATCCCTTTCACTCTGAAACTACACAATATAAAGTTGCTAGCACAATTTTATGAATAATTATTAAGTACAATACTCCAAACAGACCTTTTTATATACAAAAACAACCTATCTACATTGACCCACGACACAAGCAACTCCTTTCCCCACTTACTATGTGTTAACTATATTGTGGGCACCAAACCAATTGTTCTACATGCAAGAATCAAAAGATGGAGAACAAGAGAAAGCACAAGTCTTCCTTAGAATAGAGAAAACGTCCATACTTTACAATTTCTCCACATCAACAGCCTCTTAGTGAAATATAAGTAAATCACAATAACCAAGAGCATGGTATTCCATTTCTCAGGCTGCAACATATTACCCTGACAAAATCCCATATTTTTTATTCTTTACGATTCTTTTCATCATTAATTCCAGTAGATGTCCTTAGTCTTTTGATCAAATGGATACTATCACCTTGCCTCAAATCCACCAACTTCTATTAATAGCAAAGCTTTTCATTTTGTAGTAAATTTATCAATCAATGTAGATCCATATGTCAAATAAGAGATGAGATCTCTTCACAGGAGTTTCAATGCAAGGGACCTGAAAATGTGTTTGGTTTAGGATTTGATGTCCCTCAAGGTATATTGTCATATTCCACTATTATGTTATTTATGTACATGCCCTGGAGCTCATTCACTAGATTTAATAACTATGAAAGCTTGATAAATCTACAGCATCAAACTCAATCTTGTTCCGTAGAAGTAGAAGGTTTAGTTTCTTTGAAAATCTCTCAAATAATGTTGCAACACCACTAGATATGAACCATTACACAACAAACATCTCATATGTTCCCATTAGTCAACGTACCCTTTATTGCTTGACTCTCTTATAAGTATGTTTGCTTTTTTTTTTTCAACTGCATCAACTTATTTATATCTAATAAACATGGTGTTATAAGTATTGCTAATGTTTATTTAATTCATTTAAAAGGATTGCATCCCGACTCTTACTTCTAATGGTCATTTACAACAATGCGCTATCTCAACATAAGAATGCATTCAATCCACATGTTCATGCTTCCACATCTACTGTGGTAACTGATGATGAGAACTTGCATAGTACCCAACCAACCAATACCTTAAAAGAACAGACTTCTTTTATTTTGCTTGATAAATGATCAAGGAACTCTGTACTTAGTTTAAAAATGATATCATCAAATCTGAACTATAAGTTTGACAGAACGACTTCCTCAGGTAAAGAAAATTACATTTATATCTTATACTTTTTTGTTATTTTTTGATTATTACTATCATATGAAAGGAGGCTGATTTTGAATTTTCAACATATAACAATTGTAGTTTCCCTATTAAATAAATTCATTTCCAGCTGTAATAAAACCACTGCATATTTATACAATCTTTTTTTTCTAAGCTCATATGTTCTTGTTTTTAAATGAATTTGTCTTCATACTAGCCGCTAGAATTGGTCCTCCTCCTAATTTGAATGGAAGGAGTTCCATAATTAGTTTAACAGACAGTCCTCCAAACACAATAACTGAGAATGCTTTTCTTGGATCATCATCAATAGTACATGAAGGTCTAATTACTATGATTCTATATTCATTGTAATATAAGTACTTTGTTTTAGGTGACTTAACTTAGTAGATGCAACAATAATTTATTATCTTTGGAATTACTATAGAAGTTATGGTTGAAGAATTGATTGAACAGAACAAAGAGGGTATTCATGTAGAGATGTCTATACCAACTTTCTTTTAATCTGACACTCTGTGCATATTATTACATGTTAATATCAAAATTATTATGAAATCTAATGTGTTGATGCTTTTCGACAGATGCATCTGCCCATTACAAGGACATTGAATTTCATTACAATGGACATGACTATGAAGGAAAAGAAGAATGTATTCTTGAATATGTAGAGTTGCTTGACCTATATTAATCTTGCTTCTAATTATACACAGTACCATATGATGGTTATGGTTCTCCCAATTAGAGAGTAATATTATGATACTAATATGTCTTATCATTTTTTCTTAAAGGTGAAGATGCTCATTTCAAGGATATTGATAATGTATTATTTAAAAAAAGAACTATCCAAAGTCAATCAAGTAATGATGACTTAGATAATTTAGGTAGTTTAATGATTCAAGCTAAATATTTCAATACTAGTCATTTAAAATATATGCTTAGCATTGTGCTATCATGTATGTTACATAGGTTACATTGACTTGGGTGATCAAACATATGGATGCAGATTTAGTGGAGCTTTAATATGGCTTGATGAGCATATAAAGAATCAAGGTAAGAGAAGAACTCCTATTATTTCAATGTGTTGCTTGCGAGGAAAGGTTTTGTTACCTATGATGGATACACCTCCTCCACCGTTGCATTCGTTGTTCTTTGAGAAGAAATCAAACCTATCAAACAATTTCCAAAGTAATATAAGATCCTACAATAACATGTTTTCCTTCATATTAATGGGTAGGAAGATTGACCATTTCAAGAATGATGGTGCCGAGCCATACATATTTGTCTTGTCTGGTATGAACTATTATACCATAGGTGGTTTGTTACCTCATAATGATTCAAGACCAATTTATTCCCAACTACATATTTATGACACGGAGAACGAAGTAAACAATAGGATATCTGCAATAAGGTATAAGGTTTCCTTAATTTAATCTTTTTATTTATAGTATTATTTATATCCACGCCTTTTTAATTGTTTTTATCACTTTGATCATTCCCTCTATAACAAACATATTAAAGACTCTACCATTGATCCATATGTAGTTAACTTGATCAAGTGTGCTCTAGATGAAGTAAATCCTTTCGTAAAGCAATACTGTCTTGCATCATCCATGATACATAACAACATTCATGGGCAGTTGAAGTTGTGCTTACTTAGCTCTAGAGAGAAAGATGGTCATACATACAGCCTCCCAACTGCTTCTAAGGTTGCAGGTTTAATAGTTGGTGATATTGATATCCATTTTAACAGAAGAGACATCATAATTCAAGACTTATCAGGTTAGCTTCAAAGGATTGATGAATTGCATCCATCTTATCTTATACTTCAATATCCTCTTCTATTCCCATACAGTGAGGATGGTTATCATGATGATGTTGAGCACAATGAATTATGTTTAAAAACACCAAACATGAGAAAAAACTTAGCATGAGAGAGTACTTTGCATATAGATTGATGGCACGGAATACAGAAGTTTCTTTGCTGTTATATGCTGGAAGATTGCTACAACAATTCATTATTGATGGATATACCATACTAGAGTCACAACAACTTTTATGGGTAAGAACTCATCAGAAAGAACTTAAGGTGGATTTATAACAAGGATTGTCAAATGCTTTGCACAGTGGAGAAAGGAATGCAAGAGCAATTGGTAAAGGAATAATTTTGCCTTCATCTTTTACTGGTAGGGCAAGATACATGATACAAAATTATCAAGACACCATGGAAATCTGTAGATAGATAGGGTATCTAGATATTTTCCTTACATTTTCATGCAATCCAGCTTGGCCTGAGATCACACGCTTTTGTTAGGCCAAATCATTAAATCCTTCTGATGGACTAGATATACTGTGTAGAATATTCAAGTTGAAGCTCCAATTCTTACTCAAATTCATAAAGGATAAGAAGATTTTTTGGACGGTTTGTGCTGGTTATGCATTTACTATTTCATTTTTTGTACATTTGATTATGATATTAGTGAAACCATTTGAAGACATTATCTTCTTTTTGATAACACATTATCTTCTTTTTGAAAACTTTTATTTTCATTAACTGTAAAGGTGTACGCCATTGAATTCTAAAAGTGTGGTCTACCACATGCACACTTACTCCTTTTACTTGACAAGAATGATAAGATTAAAAATCCAGAATAACTTGATAAGGTAATTTTTGCTGAGATGCTTGATCATAAGTCTTCTCCTTTACTATATGATCTTGTAAGAAAATATATGATCCACGGTTCTTATGGACATTCAAACCCAAAGAAATTCACTAACAAATCAACTATTAATGAGGATGGATATCCAATGTATCGCAGACGAGATGATGGAAGAATTATTTAAGTGAAGGGAATCCGTTTAGATAACAGATTTGTTATTCCTTATAATCCTTTGCTTCTTTTAAAGTTCTAAGCTCACATTAGTGTGGAGAAATGCAATCAGTCTACTTCTATTAAGTACTTATTCAAGTATATAAGTAAAGGAAATGATAAAGTAGTTGCTTCCATATATGATGACAATCAAGTTGCGTCTTTTGATAAAGTAATTGATGAGATTCAATAATGCTATAGCTATAGAAATAAATCATCATGTGAAGTAGCTTGGCATATTTTGGCCTTTGATATCCATCATAGGTACCGTGGTGTTGAGAGACTTAGTTTCCACCTACCCCATCAACAATCAGTCATATACTCTAATTCTGATGATGTTGAAGAATTATTAGATAAGCAGAGAGTATGTGAATCAATGTTCCTTACATGGATGGAGATTAACAAGAGTGATTCATTTGTACGGACATTAACATACTCAAAGTTTCCACAATATTATGTTTTCAAGAGGAAGGAAAGGATATGGGATAAAAGGAAGAGAGGTTTCCCTATTGGTAGGATAACTCATGCAATGCCATCCTTTAGTGAATTTTACGATCTTTGTATATTACCAATAAGGGTTAAGGGACTATGGTCTTTTAATGAGATTAAAACTGTTAACGAGGTGAGGCATCATACATTTAGAAAAGAATGTTTTGCTTTAAGATTATTAGATGATGATAAGGAATATGTATGCGCTATTAAGGAGGCATCATTTTAGGCTTCAAGATGTTTATTAAGAAAGATGTTTGTCACAATGCTTCTAAGTTCTTGCTTGAGCCAGCCAAACATTGTATGGAAGGAAACATTAAAAAATTTATCTAAGGATTTGTTATATATGAATAAGAATGATCCTTTAATTTTAGGTACGTCAACATACTGTTTCTCATAACATATTTTTTCTTGTATTTTTATGTTTATCATGTTCTCATAAATGCGTGTTGTTGTTGAAGATGCTCAAATACTCAACCATGATAAGGAGGAAGCTACATTAAAGGACATTGAGATGTTTCTTCAATAGAATCATAAAACATTACTGAAGTACCCTTCTATTCCATTCCCATCTACCTGTAGCAACATAGATGTCACTAACCAACTAATTCTACAAGAATTGAACTATGATCATGAGGCTCTACAACAAGATTCAATCAAACTTGTATGATCTCTAACGGATGAGCAAGAAGACATATTTCATACAATCATGAATTCTTTGAATTCAAATAAAGGAGGGTTCTTCTTTGTATATGGCTATGGAGGTACTGGAAAAACTTTCTTATGGAATGCTTTAGCATCAATAGTTCATGAAAAAGGAGATATTGTAATCATTGTTGTATCAAGTGGAATAGTAGCAACTCTATTATCTTCTAAAAGAATAGCTCATTCAAGATTTGCTATACCTGTACAGATTAATGAAGATTCAGTCTGTAATATCTCACATAACTCTCCCTTGTCAAATTTATTGAAAGCCACTTGGTTGATTATTTAAGATGAGGCTCCAATGGTTCAGAGATATTATATAGAGGCCTTTGATCATTCCTTAAGAGACATAATGCAATCCAACAGTGTGTTTGGAGGGAAGTGTATTGTGATGGGCAGTGATTTTAGACAAATCCCCAGTTATTCTAAATAGCACACATACAAGTATTGTAAATGCTTGCATTAGTGCATCACATCTTTGGCATTATTGCAAAATTTTTTATCTAACTAAGAATTTAAGATTGAACTCAGATTCGTTGCAGTCAGATGACATAAAGCCTAGAAAATTTTCAAACTGGTTATTAGATGTTGTTGATGAAAAACTAGGCTTACCGCATGACGGCACAGTTGAGATTGATATTCCATCAGAGCTACTGATAACCAATTATAAAAATCCATTGCAAGGCATTGTTAATTAAATTTATTCAAATTTATTAGATAACTTAACAAACAATGACTACTTAATAATAGAGAAATACTTGTAACTACAATTAGGACAATTAATAATGTGAATGATTATCTGTGTTCATTATTGCCCAGAGAAACCAGTGAATTCTTCAGTTGTGATATTGTTTGCAAATCAACGCCAAATGAAAATAGCTTTAATGATTTGTATTCAACTGAATTCCTAAACTCTATTTCAAGCTTAAGGTTACCTCCTCACAAGTCGAATTTGAAGGTTAGTGCACCAATAATGTTTCTTAGAAATGTTGATCAAGCTTTAAGTCTATGCAATGGAACTAGATTGAGAATAACTCAGCTAGGAATGAGTGTTATTGAAGCCATCACATTGAATGGTTCAAAGCTAAATCAAAAAGTGCTAATACATAGGATGGACATGAATCCTTCAGAGAGTAAATGGCCATTTCAAATGCAAAAAAGACAATTCCCTATTAGTCTTTCTTTTGCTATGATAATAAATAAAAGTCAAGGACAATCATTACAACATGTTGAATTATACTTGCCCAAACCTATCTTGATGCACGGTCAATAATATGTTGTACTTTCTAGAGTTAGGAGTATGGAGGGATTGAAGATTCTCATACATGACAACCACAATTTGCTAAAGAATAGAACTGCAAATGTCATGTATAGGGAGATTTTTAATGATTTACTTCCATCAAGGTGATAGCTTTTTGTGATGTTATTGTGTAGTGTCAAAGGTGTCTTATTGTTATGCAAAACCTTCTAATCCTTAATGTTGTTATCATTTCATGTTTGTTCATGCTATATGTTGGTCATACACTAATATCCATAAGGTGAATTTGTTGTTATTATGATTAATTTCTTCTAATATATTTTCATCAATTTATAGAATAAAGTGTTAGTACATCAACCACCATAGATATATAACTTAATTGATAGCAATTGTATTAAATTTTGTTATAATCAATATTAATGCTTCCTGTACATCGCATAAGAGTGAGTGCTAGTTGTAGTAATAATAAGTAAGGTGAATGAATGAAATCACCAATCACGAGAGTTAGATGAATAGAGCTTAACATAAGTGATTCATCCTGATTTGACTCCCGTCACTTGAGTCTACATCCAGTCCCTAGGAACCTCCTGAGATTTCTAACTATATTACCAAGATTAATACAGGCTCTTGGTTGCCTCTATACATCAACAAACTTCTCAATAAGTTTAAAACTCTCCCGCTTACAAAGGTAATGATAAGTTCCCTTAAGCTCCCCAAGTTTAAGTTCCTCTCTTTTAAAGATGCTAAATAAGGATAAAAGAGTGAGTTCAAGAATGAACTACTACTATTTTTAAAATCTCTTTAAGAGTAGATATATAATCAATGAAGCTCTTTAACAATAAATGACACAGAAGGTAGGTAAATTTAATGCTTAAATAAACATTGAATGTTCTTGTTGGTTCACATTGTTCCCACTTCTATGTTCTGGCTTCATAAATGGGTCTATTTATAGTTGAGGATCATAAATGATCTGTTAGACTCATAAATATTTTTGTTAGAGGTTGCTTGTGATCTGTTTACTTCTTGCTTTGTGATTCCTTAGATATCTAAGCTCCTCTGCTGTTTTCTGATGGATGAGGCAATGGAACAGTGCTTTATGGCAAAAACTTCCTCTTTTGTACAGTAACAGGTAAAAACATTAAATGCTTCTGATAAAGTGGTTGAAGCTTATATGTTTTAGTATAATAAAAAGAAAGGTCGATGACATAATCAAATATAAGCAAAATGAATAACTTTAAAGAAATAATTGTGTTTAAATATCATTTAGAAAAGATATATAGAAAACATCATTAATTTTAGATGAAAAGAAGGATTGAAATATGAGTTTAGGTAACCTTCGGAATAGATATGAAAAGCAAAGCAAAAAAAAAAATCATAGTAGTATTGGTGTTACTGTTTCCTAACACCAGTGTTATAGTGATAAGCATACTCTGAAAGAAGGTTATAGGACAGGTGTTGTTTTGATAGTACTGGTGTAATTCAATACCCAATATTAGTGTTAGAAGGAAATAACACCAAAGTAAGATAATCAATCAAATATCTTAATAGGAGAAAAGAAAGGACAGTACTGGTGTTGAAGTATTAATACAAGTGTTACACAAACTTGTAAAAAACCTAGTATAGGTGCTAACTAAATAACACAAGTGTTGTCTTAATTCCACCAAAGATAAGTAAAGAATAAGACCGATATTAAATAGATAGTACCGGTGTAAGGAAAAAGGTTTGAATAAGAGAGAATCAATTGCATAGGTTTAAAGGGAAAACATCGATGTTAGAATGAGTAGGACTGGTGTTATATAAAACACGAATCAATAGAACAATGAAGATAATTGAGGTAGCATTGGTGTTAAGGCTTCCAGTACCAGTGCTAACAACACTTAAAAACACTTTAGAATAAGACAGCTTCAAGCACAAAGATTATAGTTAAGTCAAATAGTTAACTAACTAGATAGCATACCTTCTATTACGCATAAACTCATACTTAGTCAGATTTAATTAATGTTAAGCCAATTAACTTAGGTTAAAGTTAAGAAAACTTGAAACACACACAACTTCTCTTTATTTTGTAATCATTAAAATCAAGGTTTAACATGGATACGTTAAAACTAGAGCTAAGAGAGTTACTTATATTGATTAAAGTGACTACGCCTTTAAGATCCTCGAGTATTACTAGTAAAGCATGTAAGAAAATTGAAATTTTGTTTAAGGATCGGATATTTGTGACTGTCGCACCCGAAAAAATGCGACGCGGACGGCGCGCGATGATAGAACACATTTATTACCCACTTTTATTTGTCAATTAGGACCATTTTATTAATGATTTATCACCTTCAAGTGCACACATTGCATTAGATTTGAAACTTTGCCTAAGTTTCTAAGATCAGTGCACTAGGGGCATTTTGGTCCAAAAAATGAACTTTTGAGAAAATGTACAAGAAAAATTGACAAAGTGCATTTTATGTCCAGTTGATGAATGGTGAAATTATATTTTTAAAATTCATTTTAGTTTGGGAGTAATTAAATAAAAAAGTCAACACTTTCTTAAGTGTCTTAGTTTGTCCTAGTTTTTGGTTTGCCTTTGTGTGAAAATTTTTATATAATTTTGTGCAGCCTGAAACTTGGTTAATTTAATAAATTCTCCCTTCTAATTATGAATTTAATTCTGGACATGAATTAGATTTTATTATATCATATGCTATTTAATTGAATTATGTGATTTATGTGACATAGGTGCATGTGACTTGTGCATCAATTAGGCAATTGAGGTCAACACTCCTTGAGGACAATGGCTGATGGTTTGCACGTGAATTATGATTATTTTGAGGGATTAGATCAGCTAAAATGATGTGGATGACACATGGGAAATTAGGCACACATTGGAATCATCTACAAACCAATAGGAAGTTGCCACCTTGCAAGTGTGACAAGGCTCCCATTTACATTTTAATTTCTTTTTCCTTATTTTAATTAAGCTTCAGCTGATGGGAGACACCAAGGAGCACGCCATTTTAAGTCCCAAATGGGATCCAACACATATCTCATTCATCTTCCACATTCTCTCTCTCTTGTTCATAGTGTTCTTCATTTTCTCTCTTTTGTTCTTCATTTTCCAGCACCCTAACCTCCATTTTCAGCCACCAAACCTCCACAAAACTCATACCATTCTTCTCCTCTCTTCATTTTCGTTCCATCCCTTCCATTTTCACAAGGATTGAAGCTCATTTCCATCATTCAAGAGCTATGGAGTTTGGCCTTCACAAGCAATCACTAGGGTTCTTGAAGATGAAGATTGGCTAAGTTTCTTTGTGGAATCCTAGAGAGATGAAGATGGAGGATGAGTCTTGAGCTTCAAATTGGCTAAGTTCTTTTGTTTCCTATCCTCTTCTCTTTTTACTAGATGGTTAGATTCCTTAACCTAGGGTCTAATCATCTTAGCTTATAAATTCTAATTTGAATTTGATGTTGATATAAAGAGAGAGGATTGTTTCATTTAATTTCTTCCTTGGACAGCCATGACTGAATTTTGCCACTCTTTTTTTGGCACATAATCTTGTGTTTTTCAATTAGTGAATTTCTTGTGTTAATATTGCATAATCTTGTGGTGTTAATGCTTGTGTTGTTGAGTAGCTTGACATAATCTTGTGGTGTTAATGCTTGTGTTGTTGAGTAGCTTGACATAATCTTGTGGTTGCTCAATTTATGTGTTTGACCATGGCTGTTGAGAGAGGATTTTGAGTGAATCACTTGGCTAATGTCTTCACCAATTGGTTAATTGAACTAGGGACTTTAATCTAAGACCTAGGGAGGTTAGCTAATTAGGTTAATTGGCTTAGGATAATTTTCTTAAGTCATGACAGCTTTAGTCAAGAGGAAAGGAAAGCTAAACTTAGCCTAATCATGAGAAGATAATGAGTCCAAAATCAACTAATCTCTAGGGTTCCATTATTGTAAAAAAGGAAGTTCATTTCACTCACTTTCACTAGCATTTTAATTACTTGCACATTAGGTAATTAGTTTAGATAATTAGCTAGATAACTAAATTCCTACAAACTTTGGTTGATTTATTTCACTAGATAACTTTCAATTAGACTTAAAACCATTCCTTGGGAGATGACCTAGGGTTGGCCCTATATTGCATTAGGGTTAGCTTTAGTGTAATTTTGAGGATAAGCGACTAATTTCCTATCAAAATTTTGGCGCCGTTGCCGGGGAATGGTTTAAGTTTAATTCTAAGGTTGTTTAGTACTTAATTTACATTTTTAGTGTTCCTGGAAAATCTTTTGAAAAATTATAAAAATTTGTTTTTTGTGTCTTGTTTAGTGTTTTTTGTGTGTTTTGAGTGTTTTTATTCTGTTTTGAAAAAGAAAAAAAAAATTAGTGCAATTTTCGTTGGTTTGGTGTAGAGCTGAAAATACTCTGTTTCTAGTGTCTCTGTCTGAAATTGAAAAATTAACTGGAAATGAGTCTGAGGGAATTTGAACGTGGAATTTATTTCATTGAAAGCTCTATATCCTAGCTTCACTTTAAAATTGGTTTGGTCAATTTTGGACGTGGGAAGTGTCCTGTGGAAATTTTACAATCTAACAAGGTCCAGGGAGCCATTACAGAGGATTCCCAAAACCCTGTTTCAAATTTGAGTTAGCATATCTTCCTCTTTGTGCGTTCAAATTGATTGATTCCAGTTTCATTTTTCTTATCGCTGTCTTATCTTTGTTTCTTGTGTTTAGGATTTTCTTCAATTTTTCCATTTTCCTATTTGAAAGTTTGTTAGAAGCTCTGAAGGTCTTCTGGACGAAATCCTGTTTCTCCAGACCTGAGGACCAACTTGTGAAAAATTCTGGGAACGATTGGGAAGGATTTTTAATCTAAAAGTTTTATATAATTTTTCTGTATATCTCTTGTGTTTCTCATAAAAGTTTCAGGGGAATTTATTATGTGGATTTGCTGATAGAAAATTCACAAGTTCACTGTCTCCAGAGAGCCTACTGTGCGAATTCCAGAATTGCCAAAGCTTCTTGATTGAGCATTTCTAACTCTCTTTCTACTTGTTTGGTGTTATTTTTTTTTTTTTCATTTTGTTGCTATTGAGTTTAATAAAAAAAATAAAAAAAATTATTTCTCTTGCTTTTGTGTGTTTTGAATTGTTTCATGTTGATTTGCATTTTAGTTTAGTTTGTTCTTTGTTCTTAATTTTTTTGAGCTTGATTAGTGCATGACCCGAAGAAAACATACCTCTTTTGTTGAATTAGATCCAGAAATTGAAAGAACTATTTCTAGATTGAGAAGATCACAACCTATTCTTGATTCTCATTTGGTTTGTAATTCAACAATGGAAGGTATCTTAGGACATGAGCATGTGCATAATGAGGGCCATGGGAATGGGAATGAGAATTTGCATGATGATGGCCATGTTAATAATGAATTTGAAGGCTTGCATAACCCTAGAGAGGAGAGGAGCATTAGGCAATTAACTCAACCTAATTGGCATGATAATCCTTATGGCTTATATGTTCCTCCTACTAATGTTCAATTTGAAATTAAATCCTCCTTGATTAATGCATTGCCAAATTTCATGGGTTACCAGGAGAGGATTGTCATAGGTTTTTGCATACTTTCCTATTGGTTTGTGATACTATGAAGCCTATGCATGTAAATGTTGATGATGTTCAAGCTAAGGCTTTTGTATTTTCTCTTGAAGGTTTAGCAAAGGAGTGGTATTTCAACTACCCTTCTTATGTGAAAGTGAGCACATGGGCCGAGCTAAGAAGACTCTTCTTAGATAAATTCTTTCCAAATTCCAAGGTCACCAATTTGAGAAAGCAAATCTATGGGGTCCAACAAGGAGAGGATGAGAGTCTCTATGAGTATTGGACTAGATTCCAAGGCCTTTTGGCTAAATGCCCACACCATCAAATTTCTAGTGAGAATTTAGTCCAATATTTCTATGAGGGCTTGATTCCAAGAGACAAAGTTAACATTGATGCCGCTAGTGGTGGATGCTTGATTGACCTCACTTCCTTAAAGGCTTGGGAACTAATTGACAAGATGGCTTCAAGTGGTGCTCAATACTCTACAAGGGAAAAGAGAAATGTGAATATGGTAGGTTCCTCAGTTCTTAATGATTCATATGTGGACTTGCTAGCTGCCAAGATTGGGAGAATGTTGGCTCCACAAATATCTCAAGTGAGCAATGTAAGTACTTCTCAAGCACTTGTCCCTTATTCTTGTACTTTTTGTGACTCACCTATGCATGTAGAAAGCAATTGTCCTATTAAGTTTGAACAAGTAAATGCTATCTACAATGGAAAACAATCCTATGGTGGGAGGCAAGGGCAAGGAGCTTATTCTAATACTTACAACCCTTCATGGAGAGACCATCCTAATTTCTCCTATTCAAATCCAAATGTGGCTTTACAAGACAATCAACAAAGAGGATCCTATCAAAACACCTTTGGCCGTGACCCTCCACCTCATTTGTCTCAAGGTAGCTCTTCTCAAAGCTACAATCCAAGTGGTAATTCTCTTACACCTTCTTCTAATTCTTATAGTGATAGGAGGCTTGTTCCAATTGAGAGTTCTTCTAATTCGAACTCTTCTAATGATGTGAATGTGTTACGTAAGCAGTTGATTGAAATGAACTCTTTGTATAAAAACATGTATGATGGCTTAGGGAACAAGGTAGAGAGTATGGGTAACAAGTGTGAGAACATGAACTCTAAAATTGATGCCCTTACTTCTCAAATGAATATGCTTGCTAACCAATTAAGTGCAGCCAATGCTCAAGCCTCTACATTACCATCCAACACCGTTGCTAATCCTAAAGCTAATCTTAATGCTATCACATTGAGGAGTGGCAAGGAGTTGGGAGAAAGAGTACAAGAAGACAAAAGACAAGGGAAGGCCGAGAAGCCCTCTTTAAATTCTTCAATTGATGTTAATGTTTCTAGTTCTTCTTTTGCTCCTAATGATGCATCTTTTTGTAGAGATGATGAGGATGAAAACATTGAGGAGATCATATGTGAGCAACCACCATCTAAGGTGGAAAAGGGGACTATGGCCGAGTTGTTTAGTAAGGAAAAAGAGGGAGAGGCCGAGCAAAGTGAAACAAGAAAGGAGAGTTCAAGGAAGGAAGAAGGAAAGCAAAGTCAAGAGATTATGAAGAAACTTCCTTTTCCACAAGCACAAGTGGTCCCTAAGCAAGTAAAGGGACAATTTGATCAAGAGGTATATGATTTCTTCCACAAGATTCATGTTAATGTACCCTTGATGGATGTAGTTAAGAACTTTCCTAAGTATGCCAAATTTTTGAAAGATTGTTGTACAAATAAAAGAAAATTTAGGCCTAATGCAAGGGTACAATTACCCTCATCTGTGAGTGCTATCATGAAGCCTCAACTCCCTATAAAATGTGAGGACCCCGGTTCCTTCACAATTCCATGCAAGATTGGCAACACACATTTTTCTCATGCATTGATAGACTTAGGTGCAGCCATTAATGTTATGCCTCTTTCAATTTATCATGCCTTGAGTCTTGATTGCATGCATAAGACACCTATGATATGCCAATTAGCGGATAGAAGTGTTAGAAGACCACATGGAGTAGTAGAAGACTTGTTGGTTTGTGTTAAAGGTCTATTATTTCCTGTGGATTTCTATGTGCTTGATATGTCAAAAGAAGGGAGTGGGGATGATATTTTGATTCTAGGAAGGCCATTTATGAGGACTGCCCGTACATTGATTGACATGGAAAAAGGTAGTTTGATTTTGAAATGTGGAGAGGATCATGTTATTTTTAATATATATGAAGCAATGAAACATCCTTTTGAGGATTATTCTTTGTTAGGTGTAAGTTCCATTGAGTTATTGCTTCATGATGCTTGTGAGTCTCACATGCTTGATTCTTTCTCACATGTTGATGATGATTTGTCTCTTGTTACTACTACATGTATTGATGGATGTAGTTGTCCTATTTGTTTAGAGATTGATGCATGCTTGAATGATGCAACTACTTCTTCTCATGATTTGTTTAAAATATCTCCTATGCTTGATCTTGAAATGCTTGAGAAGGGTATATCTTCTTATGTTGTAGGTACTAAAGCCATTAAGGCCGAATCTATGAATTTTTCTCCACTCGAGCTTGATATTCTTAGGATTCCCAAGCTATTGGAGGAAAATTCTACACTTTCACATGTCAAGGCCGTGGCTCAAGTCCAAGCACTTGAGGACAAGTTGCAAGAAAAGGGGGAGGCTGTAAAGAAAGAAGAGGAGAGAAATCAAAAATAAGTGAGAAGCCTAAAAGACAAGATAGTACCATGGAATATTCCATCAAATTAGACTTGAAGAAGCTCATTCCCTCTTGTGTAGAGCCACCTACCTTAGAGTTGAAGCCTTTACCATCCAATCTGAAGTATGCATATCTCATTGAGAATGAGAAGCTTCGGTAATAATTTCTAACTCTTTATCTCTTGAGGGAAGAAAATGCATTACTTGATGTGTTGAGAAAGAACATACATGCTATTGGTTGGACTTTGGCTGACATTCCTGGTATTGACCCTATTGTGTGCACACATAAAATTTTTTCTTGAGGACAATGCTAAGCCCATTAGGCAACCACAAAGGAGACTTAACGCATTGATTTTAGATGTGGTGGTAAAGAAAGAGGTTGTTAAGCTACTTAGTGCTGGGATCATCTATCCTATAGCTGACAGTGAGTGGGTGTCTCCAACCCAGTTGTACCTAAGAAAGGGGGGATTACTGTGGTAAAAAATGAGAAAGGAGAGCTTGTTCCAACTAGAGTTCAAAATGCTTGGAGAGTGTGCATAGACTATTGGAAGCTCAATAATGTGACTAGGAAGGACCATTTTCCTTTGCCTTTTATTGATCAAATGCTTGAGAGATTGGCTTCCAAGTCCCATTATTGCTTCCTAGATGGGTTTAGTGGGTATTTTCAGATTCCTATAGCTCCTAGTGACTAAGATAAGACTACCTTTACATGCCCCTTTGGTACATTTGCCTATAGGAGGATGCCTTTTGGTCTTTGCAATGCACCTGGTACTTTTCAAAGATGCATGATGTCCATATTTTATGATTTTATTGAACATTGCATAGAAGTCTTTATGGATGATTTTACTGTGTATGGTGAGTCCTTTGATTCATGCTTGCATTCTTTAGATAAAGTGCTTAGTAGGTGCATTGAAAAGAAGCTTGTGCTTAACTTTGAAAAATGCCATTTCATGGTAGATAAAGGAATTGTTTTAGGCCATTTGATTTCTTCCAATGGCATAGAGGTGGATAAGGCCAAAGTAGATGTGATTGCTTCTTTGCCATATCCTATTTTATTTGAAAGATTTGAGATCATTTTGGGACATCCAGGCTTTTATAGGAGATTTATAAAGGGGTTTAGTGAAATTGCTTTGCCTATGTCTAAACTCTTACAAAAAGATGTTGATTTTATTTTTGATGATGCTTGCAAAAGGAGTTTTGACACTTTGAAAAGCATGCTCATTTCCCCTACCATTCTTAAAGCCCCAAATTGGTCTTACCTTTTGAGTTGTCATGTGATGCTTCTAATTTTGCTGTGGGAGCTATGCTTGGTCAAAGAGAGGGCAAGTTATCATATGTGATTGCTTATGCATCTAAGACCCTAGATTCAGCTCAGGTTAATTACACCACAACTGAGAAAGAGTTGTTTGCTATTGTTTTTGTACTTGATAAATGTTGATCATATCTTCTTAACTCTAAGTTGTTGT
>NW_026555336.1:18366617-18400547 GCF_029017545.1 Prosopis cineraria | reverse complement strand
TGCCTATTAATGTGCGGTATTGGAGATTTAGACTCCTTAGTATCGAAGTATGCGGTGTTAGAGTCAACGACACTTCATTATGTGTAATGGGGGAAATCATAGTCTAGAAGTGAGATAAAATGCTTTTAGCTAGGTCATTCTACCACTGAAAGTGAGCTTAAGGCCAATGAGTGTGTGTGTGTTAACCTAAGGTGAGCCTATGGTTATGAGTTAGGGTGATTTAGATGTTAGATGGTAGTGATCATGCTATATGTTATTAGTGGTGAATTGATGAGAATATGGTTTATAAAAGTGGTGAAATATAATCTTGTTGAAATGAAATATATCTTATATGCTATGTTTAATTGTACATTAAGCTATACTTGCTTATGCTTGCATGTAATAGTCAATAATATATGGTTATTCTATTACTGAGATTATTATCTCAGCCCCATGGTTACATTTTTATATGTTAGAGTAGTGATCTAGGCAAAGAGAAAGATTTCAAGTCGACTTAGTGTTGATAAAGCCATGCATATTAGAGTTTTGTGTAATGAACTCAAACTAGTTGTGAATGTTGTAAATACAAGTTGCTATAGGACTTGCATGCATATTTAAGTTGTAATTATGGAAATTTATAGTGAACTTTTGATGCATCTAGCCTTTATGTGTTTACATATAGTGAATGAGAATTAGAGGCTAAGATATGGTTGAGAATTTTTTATGTAATGTTAGGAATATGGAAAAGTATGAATTGTGGTGAAATTTTAGAAATATGACAAAACTCATGTGTTGGTGTAATATTGAGAAATGGGCAAATGGGCTATTAGGCGGCCAAATATTGATTTATACATAGATGTGATATAAATTATGGTTAACTAGGTGTATAAGGTTCTTTTGGATTTAGTTCAAGGGCTAAAATGGTCTAATGAGACAATGTGATCAATTTGAACACTTTGGTGCACTTAAATTTTGGTTGGACTATTAGATCGTGTCTAAATCCATGTCATTAGCTAACTTATGAAATAAGCTTCATGTGAAACACTTGAACTACTCCGATTGGACGTCGTATATGGAAATGAAACAAATTGGAAGTTCGCCCTATGAACTGTTATGTGACAACTGGAGAAATTATCATGTGCACCACAGTATATGGTGTATCACACCGTAGCACATGACATAGAAAGGAGCTTCTATGGCTCTATGCCACATGTTGTAGTATGTAACACTTGCCCCGAGTGTTATCCAAAAATCACACAATTCAAATAAACTAAGTGTGGTTAATGATTTAATCTTAAACCAACTTAGAAAACAAACCATTTAAATCACTAAGTAGATACAAGATTGCAAAGTAAAAAATTAAAACCCTTTTTTAAATATAAAAAAGTATAGGTTTTACCTATGCGCACAGAAGCAAGATAGGCAAAAGCATGGTAAAAAGATGCTGTCATGATAGGATGGCAGCCTTCCCGGGCTAACTTTCGGGAGGCGCTGTTCTACCATCTGGTCTTGATCGAAGTAATTTTAAAAGTTCATACGTCACATTTAAAGGGTACTATAAGTGTACCAAATTTTAAAAATAGCTAACGGTCGGATTGAAAATGGGACATGTTACAAGTTTGGTCATTTGTGCTTCATGACGCTTGACAGCATCTCTGAACTAACTTCCGAAGTGCAACCATTTCAATCATCAGACCTCTAATCAAAAGCAATTCTAAAGCCCAAATGTCACTTTTAAAGAGTACTATTAGCCTACCAAATTTTGAAAAGATCAAATAGATGGATTGAATTTTTGTGCATGTTGCAACATCATTACTGTTGCTGTCATGACTGCACTTTTGCTGTCATAACAGCGCCTTCAGACTAAATTCCAAAATACGCCATTTCTCTTCGGATATCTAATTGATGTGATTCTAAGGCCACACGAAATTATAAAGGTTTTACTTGTAACCCAAATTTTAATAAATCCAATGGTCGGATTAAGATTTAGACATCCAGATGCAAAAGTGCAGTTTTTTAGTAAAAACCATTTTCAAATTGTCTAAATCTCATCCTAATTGTCACAAACCTATGAGAACATTTTGGACACGTCAAATAGGACTAAAAATACCTGATAGAACATTTAAAATGATAGAAAAACCCTTTATACCAAAATTTGATCACCCGAGTGCCATTTTCCAAAATGGACCCTAAACACCCCAAAATGCACAAATCACATAAGAGTAGGCAAAAACTATTTCAAATATCATATACACATATGAATATATATGCTAAACATTTTCATTGGCTCATAGATCTTTGTGGAACCCACACACCCACTCTCTCTACAAGGTGTATGTTTGCCCATAGTACACCATTTACAATGCAACCACTTTGCATTTGCTTGTGGAATCAGTTATATACTAAAATAAATATTTGTTTGTAGTGAAAACTTGGTCTACTAAATAAATCCATCAAAAACCACACACCATAACCAAATTTCCTAGCCACAAGTCTACAAGCAAACAAAAATTCATACATAAACCATACAATCCACACATACTCACACACATATATATAATCACATCCTACTGGCACCCTAATCCTAAATACATTACAATAGATTTGCTCAAAAGAAAGGGGTTGCAGTTCTTTACAAATCACAAGCAAAACCCCTAACTTAGCTCTTTTCCTTGTCTACTAATAGATCCTTCGCCTAGACCTATAAATATTGTAAAGAAAAGGGTGAAACAATCACAGTCTCAGTAACAGAGAAATCAATATTCCTTATTACAAGGAAAGCCATAATCAAGTAAATAAATAATAGATTCAAAATAACATATAATTAACTAAATAAAATGTTTGAATGCATGAGATAAGTCAATATAGCTTTTCCTGACCAACAAAATGCCCCTTAGCACTCTTTAGCTTATAGGTAAACCTTGTACCCACTGTACCTTGATAGGAAATTAGTCGCTTATCCTCAAATTACACTAAAGCTAACCCTAATGCAATATAGGGCCAACCCTAGGTCATCTCCCAAGGAATGGTTTAAGTCTAATTGAAAGTTATCTAGTGAAACAAATCAACCAAAGTTTGTAGGAATTTAGTTATCTAGCTAATTATCTAAACTAATTACCTAATATGCAAGTAATTAAAATGCTAGTGAAAGTGAGTGAAATGAACTTCCCTTTTTACAATAATGGAACCCTAGAGATTAGTTGATTTTGGACTCATTATCTTCTCATGATTAGGCTAAGTTTAGCTTCCCTTTCCTCTTGACTAAAGCTGTCATGACTTAAGAAAATTATCCTAAGCCAATTAACCTAATTAGCTAACCTCCCTAGGTCTTAGATTAAAGTCCTTAGTTCAATTAACCAATTGGTGAAGACATTAGCCAAGTGATTCACTCAAAATCCTCTCTCAACAGCCATGGTCAAACACATAAATTGAGCAACCACAAGATTATGTCAAGCTACTCAACAACACAAGCATTAACACCACAAGATTATGCAATATTAACACAAGAAATTCACTAATTGAAAAACACAAGATTATGTGCCAAACAAAGAGTGGCAAAATTCAGTCATGGCTGTCCAAGGAAGAAATTAAATGAAACAATCCTCTCTCTTTACATCAACATCAAATTCAAATTAGAATTTATAAGCTAAGATGATTAAACCCTAGATTAAGGAATCTAACCATCTAGTAAAAAGAGAAGAGGATAGGAAACAAAAGAACTTAGCCAATTTGAAGCTCAAGACTCATCCTCCATCTTCATCTCTCTAGGATTCCACAAAGAAACTTAGCCAATCTTCATCTTCAAGAACCCTAGTGATTGCTTGTGAAGGCCAAACTCCATAGCTCTTGAATGATGAAAATGAGCTTCAATCCTTATGAAAATGGAAGGGATGGAACGAAAATAAAGAGAGGAGAAGAATGGTATGAGTTTTGTGGAGGTTTGATGGCTGAAAATGGAGGTTAGGGTGCTGGAAAATGAAGAACAAAAGAGAGAAAATGAAGAACACTATAAACAAGAGAGAGAGAATGTGGAAGATGAATGAGATATGTGTTGGATCCCATTTGGGACTTAAAATGGCATGCTCCTTGGTGTCTCCCATCAGCTGAAGCTTAATTAAAATAAGGAAAAAGAAATTAAAATGTAAATGGGAGCCTTGTCACACTTGCAAGGTGGCAACTTCCTATTGGTTTGTAGATGATTCCAATGTGTGCCTAATTTCCCATATGTCATCCACATCATTTTAGCTGATCTAATCCCTCAAAATAATCACAATTCACGTGAAAACCATCAGCCATTGTCCTCAAGGAGTGTTGACCTCAATTGCCCAATTGATGCACAAGTCACATGCCACCTATGTCACATAAATCACATAATTCAATTAAATAGCATATGATATAATAAAATCTAATTCATGTCCAGAATTAAATTCATAATTAGAAGGGAGAATTTATTAAATTAACCAAGTTTCAGGCTGCACAAAATTATATAAAATTTTCACATAAAGGCAAACCAAAAACTAGGACAAACTAAGACACTTAAGAAAGTGTTGACTTTTTTATTTAATTACTCCCAAACTAAAATGAATTTTAAAAATATAATTTCACCATTCATCAACTGGACATAAAATTCACTTTGTCAATTTTTCTTGTACATTTTCTCAAAAGTTCATTTTTTGGACCAAAATGCCCCTAGTGCACTGATCTTAGAAACTTAGGCAAAGTTCCAAATCTAATGCAATGTGTGCACTTGAAGGTGATAAATCATTAATAAAATGGTCCTAATTGACAAATAAAAGTGGGTAACAAATGTGTTCTATCATACCTCCACAGGCACAACATATAAACGAATGCATTGATTTGATCTATTGAATCGCCTGTGCCCTTCAATGTGAATCCTGAGTAGTTAAACCTAACTCCCTCCCAGAGCCAGCTTGACTTACTCTCCATGTAAGGGCTACCTTAGCCTAGGCATTTAACTTTATACTTCATATACTGGATTCCCTCTCCCACTGAGAGGTGTTGAACACTCAATCCACTAACTACTTTAGTGTACTGAACCCACAATATGAAAGGCAATACTGAGTGCTAACAGTGAGCCATAGAATATCACAAGACCACATCTCCCCATTGGTGAACTCCCACTGAGATCATGCCTCCTACCCTTTTTCTATTTTTCCCTAGTATTGACCACTTCAACACTCAAGGTAGTATAACACTCATAATTCATCCCTTAAGCGGTTCCTTAACCTATCTAAGGTACCAAACCTAGTTATACTTCTCTAAGTGCAACTCCTCGTTTTTTATGATCATAATACATGCTAATAATCTTATTTCCATAAGTAACATCGATAGTAAACATAGATGCATTATTATTAAACTAATACCCCATAAACCCTTCTAGAACATATTTTATTTGCATTCAATTATTTAAAAAATGTAATGCATGCTAGATAATATTATCTACTCAAAAATAGCTAAACAAAGCAATAAAAAATATAAATTTTTCTGTTACCTCAACCCTTTAGTACCAAAGGATTCCTCTTGTACAAAATAGGATGTAGCTTGTTTCTTAACTTCCCAATAAGTTCTACCAACAATAACTTAGGTCAATGAGCCATAATCTATCCTAATGGTCCATATATTAAACTAACCACTCATATAGTACCACTTAACCACCAAAACCATTTATTAGCCACCACTAGGCTAATTTCCAATTCATATAAATTTTAATCAATTAAAAACCTTCACTTAGTGTCACCAACTTTCACTATTAACCCTTATAATGAAAGCCAAACCTTAATTTAAATCTTATTGGGCTCAAATAGTAAAATTATAACTAAATCAATAGGCTTAAACCATGAGGAGAAAAACTCAATCTCTCAGGATTTAATTTGTGCCCAAAACACCTCTTTTCATCCAATTATCCACTCAAAACATTAGATCATTATATAGAAACTCAAACATCCTCCCTAAAATCCAAAGAAACAAAAGCTTACAAGAATAAAGCCTTTGGGATCAAAATCCTGAAATTCCCTCTTCCAAAAATTGAAGAAAATAAAGAGGGAAGGAAGAGGATTGAAGTAGGGAGTTTACCTATTGTGTAGCCGAGCTCGCAACGGTCGCAAAGCCTCCTAGATTCGAACCTCACTCCCTCTCTTCCTCCTCTCTTCTTCCTCTCACTCTCTTGTGCATTTTTTTCTTTTCTTGTTTCATTTCTTTCTTCATTTCTGCGTTCATTCCCACTTTTAAAAAATTGAACATAACACTTTAGGAAAAATTATAAGAAAGGACTCAATATTTTTTATTATAGCACGAAAGCCTGAGTCAACTTTGGTAATTATTTTCATAGTTAAAAATCAAATAAAAGAAAACTTTTATTGAGAAAAATTCAAACTTTGGACCTCTATCAAATTATTCTTAATTTTAATTTAATTATAGATATTTTATTTTATTTTTAAAATAAATTTGAGTTTTAAAATTTAAGGGATGTTACACAGTACATGTGGTATATGCTGAAGCGCATAGCTCAATTTTTAACTTCATTCCCTTCTTTTAGGGCATGTATGGTCTCTAACGAATGCATATGTTATCTTCTATTGTGCTATGCTCTATTTATTGTAGAGTTCATTGAGAATTATGATAATTTTCAAAATGAGTCTTGGGCCCAAGCTTTTCAAACAACGTATTTGATTGTATTTTGGTTTTAATGTGATGATTCTGTTAATTGTCTCCTTATATCATGTTGATATAAGGGAAGGGTTACGTAAACACTTCCATTTTCATTTTTCTAGTTAATTATGTTTTAAATTAAATCTGTCCAATTAATTTAATTAGTTAAAATCAATCAATTTTGGTTGGTTTAGCTCACTAGTTTAGTCTTAATTGACCTTAGTTAGCCTCCTTAGTAAGGAATGACCTAAGTTGCCACTAATACTATATTAGCGTTAACTTAGCAATTTTGTGGTGTAAGCATCATACACTTTCACACCACACACACCATATATATATATTCATGTATGTGTGTGCATGTATATATATGATATATATTATATTAGTTTTAAATTTAATTTTATATGGTAGATTAAATTTAATAACTAACATGACATAAGAAGATATCATATAACTTCTATAATTTGAATTTATGAGTAAATTCAAATTAGATATGATATCACAGATTAAATTTATGAGATAAATTTAATTTTATCTTTGCTGGCTCAAGATATGATTTTCAAAATAATTATGATTATTTTTAAAAATTCATAAGGGAAGACAAAAAACCCTAATCTATATAATATAGATAAAGGGACATGCTTCATAGGTATTATTGAGAGTGTCTTGATCTTGATGGCAAAATCTTTAAGAACAATGAAAATACCCTAGAAAAGAAGGAGCATCTAACTAAGGCCAAAAGATCAAATCTTCTAAGGCTTCTACATGTAGAGAAGTTAGATATTGGGAGCACTAGCATGTTGTTCATGTTGATAAGCTGTTCTTGTGAATACCAATAGATGACGCTGATCTCATTGTCAACTCTTAAGATCCAAACATTTGAAGGACGCTTAAAAGTTTGACATCTAAAAGGTATTTTTCTATCGACCTTGACTTAAAAGAATTTATTAGTCCATAATTGCAATTGGGACTTTGAATTTTAATATTTTGCTATGCCTCCTAACTAGCAGAATGTCCCATAGTAATAGTTCTAAATATGTTGTTGCACCGAATGTCCCATGGTGCTGATATAGTTTGTCATTACCCTAGAAAAATAATACTAAGTTACACTAATATAGTACTAATGTGAACTTAGGTCAATCTCTATGAGGAGGCTTAGTTGGATAAGCCTAATTAAAGTATATTACAAGTTAAGGGATAATTGGGACATATTTAGACTGAAAACTAATTAAGTAAATAAACCTATTTCTAAAGTGAATGAAGTGGGTGAGTGTAAACCTATTAAGAATTAGGAACTCCGATATGAGGTTGGCCACCTATCCTTGTTAGATTACAACCTTGCTAGTTTGGTATCCTTTCTCTTCTCTTTGGTTTTAGTTACTTAGTTAAATTAACTAAGACTTAGCCAATACTCTAACCAACCCTAATCTAAAATTATGGTCTTAGAGAGAGCTAAAGCCTAGCTAGGAAGAAGCCTAACCAAAGTATCACAAGCATTACTCAATTAGGTCAAGCAAATTTTAATGGAATCAACATGCTCAAAATTATGATACATGAAGATATTTACATACATTCAAGTTGGCAAGATTATGACAAGCAAGAAAACATATTAAACTAATCAAGCTACACTAAGATTATGGATAAGCTCATGAAGGTTGAAATTATGTGCTCTAGGTAACAAAACTTAAGTTGCAACAAGTATCTCTCAATTAAATGTATCATCACTTAAGAATTCAAGATCAAAGTGTCATACAAATTTTTAATTCTAAAGAGAGAAAAGTAGAGAGAGAAATTCAAATCTAACTAGAAAACAATACAAACTCAAGGTTTCTTCCTCCACATAATAGCTCCTTCAAGAACTTGGCCTTGCACCTCTAAGTGAAACTCAAGTTGAAGCTCTAAAATTATGGCTGAATCTCCTTGAAAATTGCCCAAAGAAGACAAGGTTTGATCTTTACGAAAGCTCCAGGTTATGGAGAAGAAGATGAGAGGAAGAGAATGATATGATTTTTGTGGAATATAGATGGTTGGATTGAAAAATATGGAGGAGAGGGAGTGAAAGTGTAGAGAGACAAGTGAGAAAAGATGAAAATACAAAAAATGAGTTAAGGATCTTAAAATTAATCTAATCTTCTATCTAAAAGGTGTTTGACTAAAAATCTAGAGGGTTATTTAGTAAACAAGTTGCCATAAAAGTAAACATAAGTCATTAGGCAAAGTGAGGTTAAGGGAAGTCTAGGTTGCAAGTCAATTTGGGTGATAATTCCAATGTTGCTCTTCCAATCTCATGTGTGCATGTTACACTTTTGTATTCCCCTTAGCCACATTGTCATGCTTCATATAGCTTAAAATCATATCTAAATTTTGTCTTCAAAGCCTCTTAACCACATTGCAACTATCTTGAATTTTGACAAGTTAACTTGATGTTTGGTGTGCAAGTGCATGGTAAAACTCCTGTGCTCCTTAATTTGCCTTGATAATCATGCCCCAATGAAGCCATTTTAGATCTAGATTTGTCCCTTAAAGCTCCTCATGTGCAAAGCCAAGTCTTAAACCACAAGTCTCTTTCATGTAAAGTGTCACCTAAGATAACATGAAATTTGATTACGTTATTTGCTCATGTGATAAAATACAAAAATATTCAAACCCTAATATCTTTTACATGTGGCTTCAAAATCTATTCAAAACTTCAAAAACACACATGAGAATTATGAGGTAGCCATGCATGCATGCAAATTAGCTCAAACTTGTCACATTAGAAAGTCATTCCAAAATGTTGACTTTTGACCCTAAGTCCAAATGCAACTTTTTAATACCAAATATTTCAACCCAAGCTGACCTAATACTAATGCATACATAAAATTCTAGATTTGCCCTTAAATTCCTAATAAAGTGTGAAATAACCAAAATACTCCTAATATGCATATTTTCTCTCTAGGGCCTAAAACCATAATTTAACACCAAGAATAAACATTCTAGGGTTTCTTACTATAAAATATGGTCTTAAATGCCTAAGAGAAGTGTGTAACAAATATGACCTATTAAGTGTCAACCCAACCAAATGGATTTTATTTTCACACATCTCTACACAGTCAGGGCAAACTCCTACCCTCCAACATGATCATGCTACTTTTACACACATACAATCACATCCATACATATTCACAAACTTATATATACATACAATTCTTTTTTAAAATCTTCTATGATTACTTTAATAAATATGTCAAACTTTAGTTTCAATGCTAAAATATGCAAGTTACAAAACATGTTATTATAAAAGATGAATTTTATTACCACATTCACTTATAAATAGTTAAACTAGTTAATCAATATAATAAATTATTTGGTTGCATCAACCCTTGTATATTTTAAAAAGTTTACCCATGGTGTTATTCATACCCTTAGCTTTCTTTTTGCTAAACCAGTGTACAAATCATGCCAATCTACACAAGTTAGCACTATAAGTCAATTATCAAATTGGCTAAAAATATTAATTGCCACAGCCAACCACTTAAACACTCTCATTTACTTATCTTAAGTTATTATCACCTTATTAAATCCTCTTATCACTTCTATTTGTTGGATCACGTGTTTTGATGATTACAAAAACAAGAGAAGAGGTTTTTATTATATGTGCAAATATATGAAGAATCATAGTTGAAGAGAAAACCTCAAGAGCATAAAGAATCAAGAGAAAATGAAGATTTATAGGATAAGTTATTTAATTCTCTTAGATTCAATGTGAAAACTTTGAGAGCTTAATCACATATTATTATCATTGAAATGAATGCATCATCTCTAACTCATAAGTCTTATTTATGCATCCTACGATTCATCTTAATACATTCAAGCTTGTAGGTTATGTCATTTTAGCTTGTAGTGGATTATAGAAGTTGATCTTTTCTTTTGTCTAATGATTCACATGTGATTCAGAATGGTTGCAGTATGATTTGTCATGTTAGGCACACTAACTGACGTTTTATGCCTGAATCAAAAGTAATCTATGCGTGATTTATCACTTATGTTTGTGTGATGCCTTGATATTGCTTCTGTGCTCCATTTCATACAAGAAACCCTTAGGTACGCATGCTTGAATTGTCATCCTGTGTTCTATTGCATATTGTATAGTGCCATTTCATAGGTGATTTGTCATCAACTCTTTTAAAGACATTTTTTTCAAATTGAATCTAAAGCCATTTCAAGTATGGTTTAACATTATATACTTTTGTGATTTGTCATATTTGATCTAAATCTTTTTAAGCATGCATTCCTTGCTTGAGTACATAATGGCCCGACGTGTGATATGTCTTATAGATTTGAGCTTAGCATTTAGCCAGTCAATTCATACATAAGGACCTAAGGGTCACACATGAGTTTTATCATATAGAATTTGCTTTGGTATTCAGCAGCCAATTCACGCGTGGGAATATGAGGGTCACACAACTTGCCATTCCATGCTTGAGTATTATAGTGTTCCATATGTGATTTGTCTTCCTAAATAGTCCAAGTTTTGAAACAGCCATTTTATATATGACACATAGTTGGTTCCACACGTGATTTGTCTCACAGAATTGAGCTTAATATTTAGCCAACCAATTCATGCATGAGAATATGAGGGTTGCACATGGGTTTTATCACATAAAATAGGTTGCATATTCTTATCTTCCAAAACACACGTGAGACACCCTGAAGTTCACACTTGAATTGTCACAATCTAGAACTCGGATAGCTCCATTTCACATGTGAAATGTCGTATTGCATGTAAGAAATGTCACCAATACTAGTAACACTATTCTAACAGTCTATCAACTATCAAAACTATATGTGATACAATTCTAGTTTAGAACAAGAATTCTAATATTTGAGTGAACTATTAATTATTTAAGCATTCTAAAAAGCTTTCAAATTATGCATAAGTGTTTAGCATTCGTTTATGATTCTTAATAAAGTCTATAAAAAACCCCTCACAAGTTTATAAACTTTTATTTGTAATCAATCTACTTTTCAAGAGAGTTTTTCTTTAAAAGTTTTTATAATTCATCTGAAATCTTGAAAAGGAGTTATTCAAGTAATTGTAATAACTTGATCGATTGTAGCAAGATTTATTGTTAAGTTAAGACAAGAAAATTCTTAAGAGTTGTACTATGATAGCAAGCACCCATTAAAGATTATGAGTTTAGTTAGAAATTTCAAGTGTGATCTTGAGAACTAGATGTAAGCCAAGTTTGGGTTGAACTGGGATAAATCTCATGTGTATTATCTCTTTCCTTCTTACTTAAGTCTTTTCATTCTTTATGTTTTCAATAAATTTTTAGTGTCACCCAATTCACCCTCTTTTTGAGCGCTAACCTATCAAATACTATTCTCTTTGACACACTTCTTACCAAATTTTCACCCTTTTGGCTTAATAAATTAAGCTAAATTATGATTATACCTTTAAATCTTAGTTGTTAACTTCTAAACCAATCACAAAACATTAATTTAACTCCTAAGAGTTTTTTTATTATCAAAGGGTAAGAAAATAACCTCTTAAAACTCCTTGCTTCAATTTCTCTATAACCCAAACTATGAGAAATTAGTATAGAACAGGAGCTAAAGTGATATGAAACTTACTTGGCAAGTGATAGGTCAAAAATATCTCCTAATCACCCAATACTTCTTGCCCTAGCAAAGTAGTCTTCTTTCTCTTCACCTTTGTGCTTCTTTTTTTGTTTTCTTCTCTATCAAAGAGCTAATCACATCCTTATTGATCAACTTAAATGATGTTATCCTATCCACGAACACAATTGAGAATTTTAAAATTTTAATTATTTCATAGTGCCTCTAATTCTAATAGAAGAAACGCTTGATCGGAGTAATATTGAGCCAAGCCCTTGATTTCTTACTAAACCTAAGCTTTTCCAACTTTTCTTTGGCTCTTTTTCCTCTCCTTGGATGTTATACAACTACTGGAAGTGAAAATTGGTTGAAAATGAGGTCCCTAACCCTTAAAATTTGTTAAAAATCAAAGCTATGCCTTTTTACTAAAATTTGCACTTCATTATAGCAAAATACATTTTCGCTATAACGAACATGACCTATGTAAAATTTCTTTTCAAACTTACTTCTTTAAACTTGGACTTCAAAGTTCACCTTTGGGTGCATACAACGAGCCTCCATACACGTACAAAATCTAGGATTAATGCTAAAATTGATCTACTAACTTCTATGTACATTTTCATATCCATTCTCACATATAATCATCCATATGATCATATTTTTACTAATAAAATCATACAAAATGACTTCCAATTGCATCATTAAATTTAGTAAAATATTGGAAGTTATCAAACTTCCATACTTGAACATTTGGTTGTCCTAAAGCAAAAGAAAATCATTATGCAAAAAGGGCAAGAGAAAATGTGAATATGTCAAAGTCAATTTCAATTCAAGCTTTCATTAGTACAAAATTAAATTTTAATAAAATAATTTTTGCCACAATTCGTCAAGAAACTACGGTAGTAGTAAAATCAGTGGCAATTTTATATATAAAATGAACATTTATGGTGACAATTATCAATAAAATTGTTTAACTATTGCCATAAATGTATTATGGCAATAGTTAAACAGATTTTAAAAATTAATTAAATAAAAAATTAATAATTATATTCCTAATTATTCCCTATTAATTGAGTAATATTTAAGATATATGAATTATGTCTGAAATAAGACATATTAAATTAATTTTTTGGTAAGTTATATTAATTTTTCAAAATTAATTTATTAATTAATAAATTTCAATTTTAACATATTTAATTTGAAATTTAAAATAATTAGTAATTGAAGTCCCATAATATTTAATAAGTTTACATTAATTATTTCATAATTGTGTCTAAATTAAGACACACTTAATGTGTCTTAATTTTGACAAAATTATTAAGAACTCGTTCAAATTTTTGCAATAAATTATATTTTTTTTTTCAAGAGGCCAATTCAATCCTAGTTGTGAGTTTTGTAACCTTTAGCTAGACCTTTAACGTCCGTTATGAAAACCCCCAACAACCTTCGGTGATAAATGCCCTTACATCTGTCGCCATAGATCATTTTTGGCAATAAGCCCAATAGAACCTATGGCCATAGGTTACTAAGCTGGGGGTTTTGAAACCCTTAACTCGAATCTTTAGTGATAGTCTTGAGGACACCTGTCTCTAAAGGTCTAGCTGAGGGTTATAAAACCCATAGCTGGACTAGATTAGTCTCTCTAGAAAAATAAAAATAAAAATAAAAATATAATTTATTAAAAAAATTGAATGAATTCTTAATAATTTTGTCAAAATTAAGACACATTAAATATGTCTTAATTCAGACACAATTATGAAATAATTAATATAACTTATTAAATACTCTAAGACTTCAATTACTAATTAATTTAAAATTACTGGATATTGTAAGGATTGATCTACTAGTTTTAAAATGACAGTGGTGGGTTTGGAAATTCTTAGACCTAGTTGCTTGCATATAGTAAATGGCATCAAATTCACACTTGCTAAGTCATAAAATATATTACCATTAAAAATATCTCTAATGTTATGTGGAACCATGAATTGTCCTAGATCTAGAACCTTTAATGAAATCTTTTGTTTCATTATAGAAGAGCTCTTTTCAATAAGTGCGACTATTTCAAATTCATGGAATATTTTCTTCTTACATAACACATCCTTTTTAAATTTTGCATGACTTCACACATTCTCAAGCATTTATGGGATATTGTCAAGCGATTACTTTAACATATCTAAAAATGTAGCATATTCTTCATCAAGCTTCTTCTTAACAAATATTTGAGGAAAAGGTAAAGGAGGAACAAATTGTGGCTTTGACTTCACCTCTTTCTCTATTTCCAATGTACTTTCTTTCTTCCTCTTCCCACCTCCGATGTGAACTTCTTCTCTATTGTTATTCTTCCTTTGAACAAATTCTTCATTACTCTTAACATTAAGAGAATGTCCTTTATTTTCTATTGGGTTGGGGGGTGCAGTTAAAAATAAAAAATTTAATCTAGAAACGCCAATTGCAATCATAGACCGATTGAATTTGTTTAAGTTAAGGTGGATAGAAAAAGTAGCTTTTTAAAAGTCAAACTTCTCAAGCTCCTTTCAAGTGTTCATCTCTCAGAAGCAAACAACATAGATCAGCTCTCTCTACCGATATCCACACAAGTATCTTTCAACACGAACAACGTGCTAGTACTCTAAACATCCATGTCTTTTAAATTTCAAACTTCTCTTTTTCTCTAGGGCATGTTCGTGGCTCTCAGTATGTTTTTCCGTTAAGACTTTGTCTTTCTCATTTAGGAAGATCGTCCCTTTCTATACTATATATAGATTAGGGTTTTTGTCTTCCTTATAAATTTAAAAAAAATACAGTTATTTTAGAAATCAGATCTTAAGCCAATGAAATAAAATTCAATTTATTTCATAAATTAAATCTATGATATCATATCTCATTTGAATTTATCTCATAAATTTAAATTATAGAACTAATATGATATCCTTTTATATTCTCTCCTATCATGTTAGTTATTAAATTTAGTTTATCATATGAAACTAAATTTAAAATTAACACAATATAATATAATATAATATATACATATACATATATATAAGATATATATGCACACAAATATATATAATATTATATTTTTAATTTTATATTTCATATATATATATATATATTTGTCAAATAAATCTTCAAATACATATACATATATATATATATATATATAAAATTCATTCACCCTAGATAAAGTATTACACTCATTAAATCTAGAAACATTCCATATTTAATAAACTCGAACATTATAGCTCAAGTTGAGCTATTCTTATGTGCGACCCTATAAGCCTATATGAAGTTGACAGTAGGCCAATAATGCTATATTCCCACAAGTCACAAATAGCCTTTAGCAAGACATTACGACGACCCAATTCATATAGGAATCGATTATTTGATGTAACCTATCATATAACCATATCCCATCTATTTTGTCATGTGATATTTTGGTTAAGTGTGAGATATGAAATTGTCATTCTCCTTTACTTGACCATTACTTCCTCGATCTCTAACTAGATTGACTATAGTAATAGAAAAACCCTTTTCATTATAGTATGGCCATATATTTTCTTATTGTTACTCATCAAGGGGCCTTGTAATATATCTCAATTAATGTAAGGGAAAAAATTCCATCTTGATCACTCATATTTCTCTGCATGAATATCACTAAACTCAAGCATAGCCTATATGATCACTCAGTTAAATGTGATTATCTCATGTCAAAGGGCTTAATGATATGATTATATATGAGATAAGATTATGACTTGTACCATACAACTTTCTCATAGCGAGTCAGTGCAACACCTTGTACCCTTTCAAGTGCCTACGACTTTGATTTATATCTCTATAATTAATCAAAATCATACTAGCCTTGTTTCATCTATGATCCCCCATAGATGACCGATTAAAGACATTTAGGACAATTACTATAGTTTATCTATTGTAATGCCCTCAATGACATTACCATATGATCCTTCACTCAATCTACTAATCAACTTTAAAATCATTTACTTTGAAAAGTTTGGAATCCCAAGAAAATATTTTCAAAATTATATAATAATAAATCCAGATAATAAGACACAATGAAAGCATCTAAATTCATAGCAAAAACATGTGCATTTCAACATTATCAAGTCAAATTTAGGACCGTGTGTCACAACTCATGCCACATGTATAGCAGCATATGGTATAGAGACCATAGCGTGACTCTCTGTGCTGTGCGCTATGGTATGTGGATACATGCATTGTAGCCTTAGCTAACATTACCATATGCTCCACTACAAACAATCTTACTAATCAAATCAAAATCATTTACTTTGAAAACATTGAAAGTCTTGGGATCCTAAGAAAAGATTTCCAGAAATCATTTTATAACTTACTCCAAATATAAAACTTTATACACACAGTAGAAGCAATAAATTTATATGCACCAAGGACTAGGAAAACATGTGCAAGATTTAAATAAAAAGTGAAATTTGGCACTATAAGCCATGGCTCATGCCACATGTGCCGCAACATATGGCATAGAGACCACAATCGCTCGCTTTGTGCTGTGCACTGTGACTTACAAGTACATGTGTTGTAGTACACATACCTAAATTGGCTATCAAATGACAATTTTGATATGAAATTTTAATGCGCGCCATTTCCTCATATGATATCTGATTGGGATGGTTTAGATGCCCACACGAAGCTTATTTTGAATTCTAACTAATGACACTAGTTTCTTTTCAATCCAATATATCTATCAAAAATTAGACACTAAAGTGCAATTTGACTATTTTCTAGCAAAATTTTGTTACTTAAGTGTCTTAATTCGAAACCAACTATTATTAGCTACTTTTTGGGCCTTGACTAAGTCCAAATGAACAATACGCACTTGATTGACCAAACACATACACAATATATCACACATACACATATTGGGCCTATAAATTGCCCATTTCATACTTCGGGGCCAAAATCACATTTTCACTTCTTTAATGCCTTACAAGGCCAAATTGCTACACATACTCTTCAACCAACTCATATTCACACACATATGCATTTATCCACTAGCCCATCCATTCATGTCATCTTTCACACATACAAAAGGGCTCGGGAACTTCAAATCATCAAAACATACCACAAATACAACTTTATACACATGTTTGAATCCTATGGCAACTTATACATATTTACTACTACTAACGGCAAATTCATTACACCAACTCTTACAAAGACTTAAGCGAGAGATGCCAACTCAACCTATATCCTTTGCCTTTGATTCACTAGCACCAGAGTCTAAAAAATGTAAATAACCACAAGTGAGAGAAAAATCTAATTAACTAATATAGCTCATTTAATGCCTATTACCACAATATAACCATACTCAAGTAATGAAAATAAAGTAATATCACATATACATCAAAGTATGAAGAAATATCATCTTTTCAAGAGTATTTCCCACACAAATACACACTAGCATGATCATCTAGCCACCAAACTTCTAATGCTTCCTGACATGAAACCATAGGCTTTCCTAGATCAACCACTTGTCAACTTGAGCATACTTTCGGTAGTAGAAACACCTAGCTAAAAGATAATCTAACCCACCTATAAACTATGGTTTCCCTTTTTACACACTTGTGAGAGAGGCGTCATTGACTCCTAATCACACCCTATCAGGCATTAAGGAGTTGCTAGACTACTCGGATGTCTTATGGTAATAGTCTTATAATATGTTATGCTAGATTACCTATGGTAATAGCTCATATAATACTGCACTGGATGTTCTATGGTGTCAGCCTGACCATATGGATTTTTTACTCATATATCTCCAGACACACATCCCCACACATCTTAGGTGAACTCCCACCCCCTATGATCATGCTTCACATACATGGTTTATTGGTTTTCCACAATTTACACTGTATATATATACACATATATATCAAACAAAGCTAGAAATCATCAACTTTCATTTCACCAATTCGATTTCATGCTAAAGCCATTTACAATGCTAAATCATGCATACAAACCCATAAAACATCCAAATTCACAATTTCATATTTACTTCTACACAATTATAATAGCTAATCAACATAACAAACTATATAGTTACCTCAATACTTTTGTTTAATAAAAAAGGTTACCCATATTCCACAAACCTATTCAAGTTTTCTTTCACTATTCTTATCACACACTAGAATGTACACAAAATTGGCAACCAAAGTCAATTTCATCATTGACAAAAAGCGCCAATTATCACAATTAGACATCTAACCACTACTATTTCCACCATTCATACTCGTTCACACACATCACAATCGATTACCACTCAATACAAGCCTTAACTCCCTCACAAACAAATTCTCTCTTACTACTGTCTCTCTAGATTAGGTCAAATTGTGCCTATAGCTTCAAAGCATTATCATTACGACTCAAACCAGTCACAAAGTACTTTTAGTCCCAGAGGACCTTTCTATTACTATATGGTAAGAAATCATCTCTTTAAAACTCCCGAATTCAATTTCTTAGTAGTTAGAACTAACAAAAAACAAAGTAGAATCAGATGTTAAGGCATATGAGACTTACTCAATAAGTAACAAGTCCAAAAACATCGCTCTTGCTCAAAATTTTTCTTGCCCCAGCATAGGTCCTCACTCTTCTCCATACTTAACTCCTCTTTTCCTTTGTGTCCTTCTATTTCATAAGCTACTTTATGTCTTAATTAATCAAAATTTTACACCATGCACTATCCTCAACTACGTCGTGTGGCACAGTGAAGGTAATCCTCACTATGCTCACACACTCTGCCTCGGGACATCACTCTTTTGCTCATATCTGTTCATATAACATCTCAAGAAGTCAATATAATATTGCACTAGCTAGAATACTAATCTCACATTAAATTACCAATCCGTTCCATAATCAGTCATTAACACAGTATTAAGAATTCAGGATATTACAATTCTCCCTTCATTTAAATAATCTTGTCCCCAAAATTAAAACAACTATACACACACATGTACCTAAGAGAACAACTAAGGCTACTACTACCTCATCTTAGTTCTGTCTCCCAGGTCGTGTCACCAGGAGTCATACCATTTCAAAATACTTTTGCCAGTCAAATAGTCTTGTTTCTTAATTGTTTATCCTTTATATCCACTATTTGTTCTGGTTCTGCTCTGTAGGTCATATTGTCTTGTAACTTCACTTCTTCAGGCTCAATCATATGAGAAGGATTCGATTACTATTTCTTGAGTTGGGATATGTGAAATATGTCATGAACCCTAGATAACTGTGGAGGTAAGGCAATTCGATAAGCAACCGGCCTAATTCTTTCCAAAACTTTAAATAGACCTATAAATTTAGGAGTCAATTTCATGGCTCTAATCAATCTCCCCATTCTCATTACTAGCATAACTTTTAGAAATACATGATCACCTACTAAAAATTCCAATGGTCTTCATCTTTAATCGACATAACTCTATTGCCTGCTTTGAGCTGTCAGTAGTTTCTACCATATCTACTTAATCTTCTATGTGGTCTATGGAAATTCGGAGATGAAATCTATGGAAATGTTATCCCATTTTCACTTAGGTATCTCTAATGGCTGTAATGTTCTAGCCTACTTCAGATGCTCAATCTTTACTTTCTGACAAGTTAGACACTTTGCCACAAACTCTATCACTTCTCTTTTCATTCCTGGCTACCACCAGCAATGCTTTACTTCCTAATACATCTTCATAGCTCTTGGGTAAATAGTGTACTTACTACAGTGTGCTTCATTTAGAATCACCTTTCTTAAGTTTGTATCATTAGGCACACAAATTTTATCTTAGTATACTACAAATCCATCAATATTAAAATGAAAATCCTTAGACAGATTTGACAGAACCTCTTCTTAAATCCTAAGAAGAGACTCATCTTCCAGCGATGCCATTCTCAACTCTTTTTAAAAATTACTACTGATCACAGTAGTATAGGCACTAATTAAGGCTTTTAATGGTGCATCGTTTTGAGAATCGATAAAAGACCCCATTAAACTGTATTCTTGGACATCAAACTAGTTATGTATAGCACCTTCCTACTTATTGTATCAGCTACCACATTAGCTTTCCCCAAATGGTATTTCAACTCAAAGCTATAATTCTTTGAGTAATTCTATCCTATACAAAAGATCAATCTTTACGGGTCAATTTAGTTAATGGAGAAGCAATCTGAGAGAAACCTTTAATAAATCATCTATAATATCTAGCTAACCCCAAAAAACTTTGGATCTCCATAACTGAGCTAGGTCACTCCCATTTTAACACAGCACTAGCTTTATAAGGATCAATAGAAATCCCATTTGCTGACACCATATGGGCTATAAATCTAACTTCTTTCAGTTAAAACTTACACTTACTAAGCTTGGCATATAGTTTGTTCTCTTTTAGAATCTAGAGGACAACCCTAAGATGCTTGTCTTGCTATTCCTCATCTTTCAAATAAACTAGAATGTCATTAATGAAAACAACAATAAACTAATCTAAATATAGCTTCAATATATGGTTCATGTAATCTATGAATACTGTAGGTGCATTAGTCAAACAAAACAGCATAAAAGGAACTCATTATGCCCATAACGCGTCCTAAATGCTATCTTGGGCACATCATTCTTAGAGACCCTTAACTGATGATACCCTAACCTCAAGTCAATCTTAGAAAAGACTGAGGCTTCAACCAACTAATCTAACAAATCATCAATCTTGGGTAAAGGGTACTTATTCTTCACCGTCACATTGTTCAACTATCAATAGTTGATGCACAATCATAAACTGCCATCCTTCTTTCTCACAAATAACATAGATGATCCTTTAGGTGATATGCTTGGTTTGATAAGCCCTTGTCAAGCAAATCTTCAATCTACTTCTTCAACTTATTCAACTCTAATGGTGACATTTGATATGGAGCTTTAGAAATTAGTTCCGTACCAGGAACCAAATTTATTAAAAACTCAACTTTTCTTTCTGGAGGTAATCTAGACATCTCTTTTGAGAATACCTTAAGAAATTCACTTACCTATCCATTTTTCCTAATACCCCTGTTGTACACACTGCTTGCTATACAAATCACCATATAAGCATAATACCCTTGTCTGTTCAATTTCTTAGCTTACACAACTGATAAGAATTTGGCCTGCTCTATAAAACTGGTAAGGATGCTAACTTCCTGGTACGGTCTAGTGTATCATTGTTAGTTGCTAGCCTATCTATGTCAACTATTACATTAATCTATTTCATGGGAATGCAAATTAGATCGATCACTGTGAATACCGTATTTTGTCCGGACATTTTTTTTAAATTTAATAATAAAATCAAAAAAATATAAAAAAATATACAAAAATAAATTTAATCCTTTTTTAGATTTATATTTTCAAAAAAAATCTTGCTTAAATTCTTTAAAAAAATCTCTCTCACATTATCTCAACCATTCAAAAATATTGAGTGTCAATTTTTTAGAGTTAACTTTTCTCTCCTTAAATATTTTTGTTCTCCATTTAAATATATATATATATATATATTTTAAAATTAAATTTTCCTTTCTCTCCTTTAATCTAATTAAAAAAAAGAAGCATTAAAAAGAATGGCAAAAATGCTGGACATGCATGTACGGAGCATGAGAAGCTTCACAGAGCAAGCAAAGCCCAGATGCAGACCAAAAAAAAAATTAAAACACAGACACGAAAATACTTTGAGCCAGACGCATGCATGTACAGCAAAACAAGCGCAGAAGGAGCAGCAAGCAACCAACATGCATACACTTTTTCGGCTAGCAAAAAAAAAGAAACAGAACCAGAAATACAGCATGCAGAGTAGACAAAATAGCAGAGAAAGTAGACGTTACAGCAAGGAAAAAGTGAGATGAAACAGAGCACAAACGCAGCACCCATACGTCAGCTGAAACGAGCATAGAAAAACGCAGAAAAAGGCAAAACACACAGCCACACAAAAATGAAAAAAAGCAGAGCATAAGAGACGGAGAGGAGAAGCAGTTAGGGAAGAGAAAAAAAAAGGAAAAAAACGTGGGAAGGAACACTGGAGATGGGACACAGAGAAAGAGAAGAAAAAATGGAGGAAGGAGAGAGATGAGAGAAAATACGGAGAAGACGGAGAGGAAAAGGAACACTGGAGACGAGAGGCACAGAGAAAAAGAAGAAAAAACTGGAGGAAGAAGAGAGCTGAGAGGAAAACCGAGTGAGAGATACACGAGAAGCAGAGATGAGGAGACCGAGAGAAAAAAAACTGAGATGAAGAAAGAGACGGGAGCGAGAAGCTGAGAACAAAAAAACAGAGTATAGAGAGAGAAACTGAGAGTGAAGCAGAGCACTGAAACCAGACAAAAAAGGAAGATGAAAATGAAGAGGGAGTGAGTCCGAGAGGAGACAGAAAAGGAAGCAAAAATAGAGCATCGGGATGAGGAAAAATGGAGGAAGGAGAGACCGAGGATGGACGAGAAAAAACGGAAGAAAAACAGAGCCTAGAAGGAGAGAAATGAAATCAAAAAAGCAAAAACAAAAAATAGAGACCGAGAAGTAGAGAGAAAACTGAGAACGAGAGTCTGAACGTTGGCTTTTGACTGAGAGATTTTCTGGAAAAAAGCATGGTGAATTCATTTAACAAAGGAAGCATCGAAGAGCTCGGCTGGGTTCGCCATTTTTTTTATTTCTCGAGGTCTTCTGGTTATTCATGCTTCCCTTGCATGGCAAGGCTTCGAGTTCTGAGAATGTCATGAAGGAAGAGGGTCCTGTGATCAGAAAATCTGAGTGGAGAAGACTCACATGCACCAAATATGGAGAAGAGTCTACCATTGACAGACCACCCTTTCATTTTCAGTTCTTTACACTGGAACCCAATCCTCTTTTCCTTCCTGTTCTTCTTCATGCAGACACATTCTTCTATGTTCAGATAGGGAGTGGAAAGCTGACTTGGGCATATGATGGTGATACTGGAACGGTGAATCTATGTTGACGTGACATCTATATGATTGGCACAAGCTTCGTTTTCTACTTATAATGTTCTTGGAGGCACAGAGACACAAACCTCAGGCTTTTGTAAGGTGGAGCCTCAAGGCTGCTGCAACTTGAGGACGTGGTCATTGGCACTTAAATCAGGTGATATTTAAATCATGTCATCTCCCTTAATCTGGATTTGATTCATTGATGAACATGTATATATTGATAGATACTAAGAGTGTGGACTGATTCAAATGTATGTTTAGGTATTAAAAATTCATGAATCAACTATTTGTTTTAGAATTTAGAACATACTTGAGAGGTGTTTGACAAAATAAAAAAGAAGAAGAAGCCTGTGAGAATATCGTTGATAATTTGTTAGATGATTATGGTTTGAAGCCGTATCTATCATGCTTATGATCTTACTAAAGTTTATGCCAAATATGGATTTTTTAGAATATATCCCCAGGTCAAAAGAATAGTGAACTGTCAAAATAATTTATTTCTCTATTCTTTCCATTGCTTTCATCGCATGAATCGTTTAGCCAACCATAATATTATGCACCAATTGCAAATACAAATATTTTGGTTATCTATTTGTCGTGTGAGATTTTAAGAATCTCCGTAGGCATTAGAATGATTTTATACCGTGTAAATCAATAAGATTTCATAGGTATGAGGATCAATCTTATAATAAATATTTAAGTCTCATGTGATATTTTAAGAATCTTCGTAGAGACTTAAATTAATCACATTATCGTGTGGGATAATATATCCCTGCAGATATCGTGATTCTCAATTTGTATATATTACATAAACAAATTTTTGTAAATAAAATAATAAATGTTTTTTATGATTTTAATTAATTAAATTAATAAATTTGAATTATAATCACATTTTCTAATTAGATCTTTTAGTCATGTGAGGTTTTTGAAGCTCTGTAAACCTTTAAGATAATCGTACTACCGTGTAAGTCAATAAGACTTCACAGGTATAACGATTAAGATCTCTATATTAAAAAATATGTGTTATATAATTACACATTAAAATATATTCAAAGTGAATATTATTTAATCATTTTATCGGGTGAGACTTTGAATCTCTACAGATATTCAGGATAATCTCGTATCGTGCAAATCAATGAGGTTTCGTAGATATGAGAGCAAAACTTATATATTGAAATTAACTCTCCTTTTATAATCCAAATTAATAATTTATTTAAGTCTCATGTGAGATTTCAAGAATCTTCATAGAGACTTAAATTAATCGCATTATCGTGTAGGATAATAAGTCCTCGCAGATATAGTGATTATCAATTTCTATAATAAATAAATGATATTTGTAAATAATCATATAATACACAATTTAAGAAACTTAATTAACCAAATTAATGTATTTAAATTATAACCATATTTACCAATTATATCTTTTAGTCATGTGAGATTTTTGAATCTCCTTAGGCTTCTAAGATCATCGTATTATCGTATGAGTCAATAAGACTCTGCAGATATAACGATTTAGTTTTTAAAATATATATATACACATATATATTATATAATTAATTAAATCAATTAATTAAAGTTAATTCCTTTATCGTGTGAGATTTTGGAATCTCCACAGATATTAGGGATAATCATATTACCGTACAAGCTAATAAGGCTTTGCAGGTATGATGATTAAGTTTCTTTGAAACATATATACACACACTTAAAATTATTATTAACACTTGAAAATATACATAATAATATAAATAAATAAATTAAATGGCCAAACTCTTTTATCGTGTGAGATTTCAAAATCTCTGCAGATATTTAGAGCAATTGCATTGCCGTATGAACCAATAAGGTTTTGCAAGTATTACAATTAAATCCTCAATCATAAAATAAAAATAATAATATAAAATTTTAAACCCTTTTCTTTTCTTTAATTTGAAATTCAAAAATTGAGAAAATAATTAAAATTAAATTACTTCTTGCAATTTAAAACACACATATCAAAATTTCAGAAATTGTTTTATTTGCAAAATGGTGAATTATTTCTAATTAATTTCTCTTCAAAAAAAATATTTTCACCAACAAACTTTTAAGCCCGAACTACGTGGACTTTGATCCCCATCACAGGGTACGTAGGCCTCAGAGTCAGATTCTGAGTCAAGTCCGTCCTCCCTCGTAAATAAATAAACATTTCTCACCTAATTCCTATCATTTTTATATCAAACACATGAACATAAAAGGGATAACTAAAATAGTTATAAACCATATTAAAAGAGCACAACAAACTTCAGGTAATCATTCTGACGAACGGGTATTGTGGGGTGCCTAACACTTTCCCCACACTCAACCGACTCCCGAACCTATTCTCTGATTTCACAGACCACCCTTATCCTCCATTAAATGTTTTCCCGAGATTTACCTCAAAATCTTGGTGGCGACTCCTCGTTCGATCCGGTTCCCGCCGCGAAGGCCGGGACCTCCGCTCGCATGATAGGAAATTAGTCGCTTATCCTCAAAATTACACTAAAGCTAACCCTAATGCAATATAGGGCCAACCCTAGGTCATCTCCCAAGGAATGGTTTTAAGTCTAATTGAAAGTTATCTAGTGAAATAAATCAACCAAAGTTTGTAGGAATTTAGTTATCTAGCTAATTATCTAAACTAATTACCTAATGTGCAAGTAATTAAAATGCTAGTGAAAGTGAGTGAAATGAACTTCCCTTTTTACAATAATGGAACCCTAGAGATTAGTTGATTTTGGACTCATTATCTTCTCATGATTAGGCTAAGTTTAGCTTCCCTTTCCTCTTGACTAAAGCTGTCATGACTTAAGAAAATTATCCTAAGCCAATTAACCTAATTAGCTAACCTCCCTAGGTCTTAGATTAAAGTCCCTAGTTCAATTAACCAATTGGTGAAGACATTAGCCAAGTGATTCACTCAAAATCCTCTCTCAACAGCCATGGTCAAACACATAAATTGAGCAACCACAAGATTATGTCAAGCTACTCAACAACACAAGCATTAACACCACAAGATTATGTCAAGCTACTCAACAACACAAGCATTAACACCACAAGATTATGCAATATTAACACAAGAAATTCACTAATTGAAAAACACAAGATTATGTGCCAAAAAAGAGTGGCAAAATTCAGTCATGGCTGTCCAAGGAAGAAATTAAATGAAAAAATCCTCTCTCTTTACATCAACATCAAATTCAAATTAGAATTTATAAGCTAAGATGATTAAACCCTAGATTAAGGAATCTAACCATCTAGTAAAAAGAGAAGAGGATAGGAAACAAAAGAACTTAGCCAATTTGAAGCTCAAGACTCATCCTCCATCTTCATCTCTCTAGGATTCCACAAAGAAACTTAGCCAATCTTCATCTTCAAGAACCCTAGTGATTGCTTGTGAAGGCCAAACTCCATAGCTCTTGAATGATGGAAATGAGCTTCAATCCTTGTGAAAATGGAAGGGATGGAACGAAAATGAAGAGAGGAGAAGAATGGTATGAGTTTTGTGGAGGTTTGGTGGCTGAAAATGGAGGTTAGGGTGCTGGAAAATGAAGAACAAAAGAGAGAAAATGAAGAACACTATGAACAAGAGAGAGAGAATGTGGAAGATGAATGAGATATGTGTTGGATCCCATTTGGGACTTAAAATGGCGTGCTCCTTGGTGTCTCCCATCAGCTGAAGCTTAATTAAAATAAGGAAAAAGAAATTAAAATGTAAATGGGAGCCTTGTCACACTTGCAAGGTGGCAACTTCCTATTGGTTTGTAGATGATTCCAATGTGTGCCTAATTTCCCATGTGTCATCCACATCATTTTAGCTGATCTAATCCCTCAAAATAATCATAATTCACGTGCAAACCATCAGCCATTGTCCTCAAGGAGTGTTGACCTCAATTGCCCAATTGATGCACAAGTCACATGCCACCTATGTCACATAAATCACATAATTCAATTAAATAGCATATGATATAATAAAATCTAATTCATGTCCAGAATTAAATTCATAATTAGAAGGGAGAATTTATTAAATTAACCAAGTTTCAGGCTGCACAAAATTATATAAAAATTTTCACACAAAGGCAAACCAAAAACTAGGACAAACTAAGACACTTAAGAAAGTGTTGACTTTTTTATTTAATTACTCCCAAACTAAAATGAATTTTAAAAATATAATTTCACCATTCATCAACTGGACATAAAATGCACTTTGTCAATTTTTCTTGTACATTTTCTCAAAAGTTCATTTTTTGGACCAAAATGCCCCTAGTGCACTGATCTTAGAAACTTAGGCAAAGTTCCAAATCTAATGCAATGTGTGCACTTGAAGGTGATAAATCATTAATAAAATGGTCCTAATTGACAAATAAAAGTGGGTAACAAATGTGTTCTATCAATTCCCCCACACTTAGCTTTTGCACTCCGGGCAAAATCAAGTGAAAAAGGTCCCAAAAGAAACTATAAGACAAAGAAATAAGAGAAAAACATTGTTTCAAGTCACTAAAATACTAGCTCATGAACTTCTACAAATTATCAATCAATGTGGCAATAATTACGAAAGAATTATGCACATCACAAACAAACCCTTACCAAGAATCAATGTCAAAGAGTAAGCCTCTCTAGGTTAAGTGTTTGCTCTCATCACTCAAAGTGTATAAGGTATTAAATTTCACTCAAAATTTCTTAGGATAAACCCTACTATGAATTTGTAACCCTTCTACATCTCCATCACTAAATAGCACTTGCAATCAAGAATCAAATGGACTTTATTAGGTTGTGATATAGGTAATGAAAGGATGTCTAAGAAATGCATGTATATAAAAAAAATAGGGTTAGCATCAAAATAATGCTAAATCAAGATATATCCCCTTAATATGCAAAGCATAACCTAACTCAATTGAGTGAACACCTTAACACAATGAGGATGGAAAGAAATGATAAGAAATAATAAAACAAATGGAATGGATGAGCTAGGCAACTTTTTATTTTTATTTTTATTTTTCTTTCTTTTCTTTTTTTTTTTCTTCTTTTTTTTTTCTTTTTCTAGCAACTTTATTTCTTTTCTTTTTGACTATATTTTTTTTTTTCAAATCTATCTTTGTTGTTTTTTTTTTGGTTGCCCCTAACTCTTTGAAAACAATGGAAGTAATGGATAGAGAAATGATAATAGGCATCCACTCATTTGATCTAGGACATGCAATGAATATTAAAAAGACATATAAAAGTGTAACATGCATTCCTTGGGGAAAAATAGGGTGAATATTTTTTTTTTAAGAATCAAACCAAAGGCTCAAAGTGGCTAACAAAGGATAATAAATAATAATAGGTTGGCTATTTGGCTCTTGGCTATTTTTTATGAATGCCATCTCTCATCTCCTATCAAACAAGTGCAAGATATATGGTCTTAATTAAGAAGTGAAACAAATTCTAGAGGGTAACATCACTAAGGAATTAATCACACATGAGTGTTTAGCCTCTTCCATGAATGGGTAATATGCCACTCTAATCCATTAATTCAAGGTAAAAGAATGTTCACTTCACACCTATTCAATCCTAAAAATTACCACATCTCAAGAATCAAAATATCCATTCAAGAGCTAGGTAATTAAGTAACCTCAAACAAAACAAAACAAAGAAATTTTTTTTTTTGAATTTTTTTTTTGCAAAACCAAACAAAACCAAACAAACAAAACAAAATGTTTATTTCTCTCCCCCACACTTAAATCATGCATTGTCCTCAATGTATGTATAGACTAGTGATAAAATAAGGTGAGATCAATAATGAATGCATAACAAAAGTGTGGTGCAGATATTTTTTTTTCAAACTAAAACACAAAACAAAGAAGTCAAATAAAGCAAATAAACTCTAATTTTCCTACTAGGTTCATCTCCCCCACACTTGAACTATACCTATCATTAAATATATCAATTAAAGGAAGGTAAAAGCTCAAGGTTAGAGAGATACAACCTTATCATGGTGGTTCAAAAACATGTTGAGAGAAGTCCTCCTCCTTTTGAAGTGATTTGGCATCTTTGTAGAGCTTGCATAGGTGACCATTGATTTGCATAGTGGAACCCGTGGCTTTATTCAAGAGTTGCAAAACCCCATAGGGAAACACCTTGGTCACTAGATATGGTCCCTCCCACTTAGACTTCAACTTGGCATGCTTATGAATAAACCTTGTTTGGAACAAGAGGACTTGATCTCCTTCTTGGAACTTTTTCCTCAAGATTAGCTTGTCATGAAGGATCCTTGTTTTCTCCTTATAGATTCTAGAAGACTCATAGGCATCCAACCTAAGCTCCTCAAGTTCTTGCATTTGAAGAAATCTCTCCTTAGCCGAAAGATGGAAATCCAAGTTTAGTTTCTTGATGGCCCAATAGGCCCTATGCTCTATCTCCACAGGGAGGTGGCAAGCCTTTCCATACACCAATCGAAAAGGAGACATGCCAATGGGAGTCTTATAAGCGGTCCGATAAGCCCACAAAGCATCCTCCAAGTGTAAAGACCAATCCTTCCTATTTGTGTTCACCACCTTGGTTAGGATTTTCTTGACTTCTCTATTTGATACTTCGGCTTGGCCATTAGTTTGGGGATGATATGGTGTAGAGATTTTGTGATGCACCCCATATTTAGCCAAGAGAGCCTTCATCATCTTATTGCAAAAGTGGGATCCTTGGTCACTTACCAAGGCCTTAGGAACTCCATACCTACAAAAAATATTAGATTTGAGAAACTTCAAAACAATCTTAGCATCACAAGTTCTAGTAGGAATGGCTTCAATCCACTTTGAAACATAATCAACACCAAGTAATATGTACTCAAAACTAAAGGATGGTGGAAAGGGACCCATGAAGTCAATGCCCCAAACATCAAAAATCTCACAAAATAAAATGGGTTGTTGAGGCATTTCATGTCTCTTACCCCAACTACTAACCTTTTGACATTTCAAGCATGCTTTACAAAATTCATAAGAGTCTTTAAACAAGCTAGGCCAATACAATCCACAATCTAAAACCTTCCTAGCTGTCTTATTTGAGCTAAAATGACCACCACATGCATGAGAGTGACAAAATTCAAGAACAGAAGGCACATCAACATCATCAACACACCTCCTAATCACTTTATCACTACAAATCTTCCACATCAAAGGTGGTTCCCAAATGTAAAATCTAGACTCTCTTTTCAATTTTTCAATGGCAAAACGTGAAGCACAAGGAGGCAAGACTCTACACTCAATATAGTTAGCAAAAGAGGCATACCATGGAGGCTTAGATGAAATGGCACACAATGCCTCATCAGGAAATGAATCACAAGGAATAGTAGGGTTAGAGTTTACCATAGTAGCTTTTAAATGAGGTAGTCTAGACAAATGATCCGCTACTTGATTGGTAGAACCACTCCTATCCCTTATCTCCACATCAAATTCTTGCATTAAGATCACCCATCGAATCAAGCGAGGCTTAGAATCTGTCTTCTTAAACAAGTACCTCACAGCAGCATGGTCAGTGTACACAACAACTTTAGAGTTAAGAAGATATGATCTAAATTTATCAAGTGCAAAAACAATAGCAAACAACTCTTTCTCAGTTGTGGTGTAATTAACCTGAGCTGAATCTAGGGTCCTAGATGCATAAGCAATCACATATGATAACTTGCCCTCTCTTTGACCAAGCATAGCTCCCACAGCAAAATTAGAAGCATCACATGACAACTCAAAAGGTAAAGACCAATTTGGGGCTTTAAGAATGGGAGGGGAAATGAGCATGCTTTTCAAAGTGTCAAAACTCCTTTTGCAAGCATCATCAAAAACAAAATCAACATCTTTTTGTAAGAGTTTAGACATAGGCAAAGCAATTTCACTAAACCCCTTTATAAATCTCCTATAAAAGCCTGCATGTCCCAAAAATGATCTCAAATCTTTCAAACAAACAGGATATGGCAAAGAAGCAATCACATCTACTTTGGCCTTATCCACCTCTATGCCATTGGAAGAAATCAAATGGCCTAAAACAATTCCTTTATCTACCATGAAATGGCATTTTTCAAAGTTAAGCACAAGCTTCTTTTCAATGCACCTACCAAGCACTTTATCTAAAGAATGCAAGCATGAATCAAAGGACTCACCATACACAGTAAAATCATCCATAAAGACTTCCATGCAATGTTCAATAAAATCACAAAATATGGACATCATGCATCTTTGAAAAGTACCAGGTGCATTGCAAAGACCAAAAGGCATCCTCCTATAGGCAAATGTACCAAAGGGGCATGTAAAGGTAGTCTTATCTTGGTCACTAGGAGCTATAGGAATCTGAAAATACCCACTAAACCCATCTAGGAAGCAATAATGGGACTTGGAAGCCAATCTCTCAAGCATTTGATCAATAAAAGGCAAAGGAAAATGGTCCTTCCTAGTCACATTATTGAGCTTCCTATAGTCTATGCACACTCTCCAAGCATTTTGAACTCTAGTTGGAACAAGCTCTCCTTTCTCATTTTTTACCACAGTAATCCCCCCTTTCTTAGGTACAACTTGGGTTGGAGACACCCACTCACTGTCAGCTATAGGATAGATGATCCCAGCACTAAGTAGCTTAACAACCTCTTTCTTTACCACATCTAAAATCAATGGGTTAAGTCTCCTTTGTGGTTGCCTAATGGGCTTAGCATTGTCCTCAAGAAAAATTTTATGTGTGCACACAATAGGGTCAATACCAGGAATGTCAGCCAAAGTCCAACCAATAGCATGTATGTTCTTTCTCAACACATCAAGTAATGCATTTTCTTCCTCAAGAGATAAAGAGTTAGAAATTATTACCGGAAGCTTCTCATTCTCAATGAGATATGCATACTTGAGATTGGATGGTAAAGGCTTCAACTCCAAGGTAGGTGGCTCTACACAAGAGGGAATGAGCTTCTTCAAGTCTAATTTGGTGGAATATTCCATGGTACTATCTTGTCTTTTAGGCTTCTCACTTGTTTTGATTTCTCCTCTTCTTTCTTTACAGCCTCCCCCTTTTCTTGCAACTTGTCCTCAAGTGCTTGGACTTGAGCCACGGCCTCGACATGTGAAAGTGTAGAATTTTCCTCCAATAGCTTGGGAATCCTAAGAACATCAAGCTCGAGTGGAGAAAAACTCATAGATTCGGCCTTAATGGCTTTAGTACCTACAACACAAGAAGATATACCCTTCTCAAGCATTTCAAGATCAAGCATAGGAGATATTTTAAACAAATCATGAGAAGAAGTAGTTGCATCATTCAAGCATGCATCAATCTCTAAACAAATAGGACAACTACATCCATCAATACATGTAGTAGTAACAAGAGACAAATCATCATCAACATGTGAGAAAGAATCAAGCATGTGAGACTCACAAGCATCATGAAGCAATAACTCAATGGAACTTACACCTAACAAAGAATAATCCTCAAAAGGATGTTTCATTGCTTCATATATATTAAAAATAACATGATCCTCTCCACATTTCAAAATCAAACTACCTTTTTCCATGTCAATCAATGTACGGGCAGTCCTCATAAATGGCCTTCCTAAAATCAAAATATCATCCCCACTCCCTTCTTTTGACATATCAAGCACATAGAAATCCACAGGAAATAATAGACCTTTAACACAAACCAACAAGTCTTCTACTACTCCATGTGGTCTTCTAACACTTCTATCCGCTAATTGGCATATCATAGGTGTCTTATGCATGCAATCAAGACTCAAGGCATGATAAATTGAAAGAGGCATAACATTAATGGCTGCACCTAAGTCTATCAATGCATGAGAAAAATGTGTGTTGCCAATCTTGCATGGAATTGTGAAGGAACCGGGGTCCTCACATTTTATAGGGAGTTGAGGCTTCATGATAGCACTCACAGATGAGGGTAATTGTACCCTTGCATTAGGCCTAAATTTTCTTTTATTTGTACAACAATCTTTCAAAAATTTGGCATACTTAGGAAAGTTCTTAACTACATCCATCAAGGGTACATTAACATGAATCTTGTGGAAGAAATCATATACCTCTTGATCAAATTGTCCCTTTACTTGCTTAGGGACCACTTGTGCTTGTGGAAAAGGAAGCTTCTTCATAATCTCTTGACTTTGCTTTCCTTCTTCCTTCCTTGAACTCTCCTTTCTTGTTTCACTTTGCTCGGCCTCTCCCTCTTTTTCCTTACTAAACAACTCGGCCATAGTCCCCTTTTCCACCTTAGATGGTGGTTGCTCACATATGATCTCCTCAATGTTTTCATCCTCATCATCTCTACAAAAAGATGCATCATTAGGAGCAAAAGAAGAACTAGAAACATTAACATCAATTGAAGAATTTAAAGAGGGCTTCTCGGCCTTCCCTTGTCTTTTGTCTTCTTGTACTCTTTCTCCCAACTCCTTGCCACTCCTCAATGTGATAGCATTAAGATTAGCTTTAGGATTAGCAACGGTGTTGGATGGTAATGTAGAGGCTTGAGCATTGGCTGCACTTAATGGTTAGCAAGCATATTCATTTGAGAAGTAAGGGCATCAATTTTAGAGTTCATGTTCTCACACTTGTTACCCATACTCTCTACCTTGTTCCCTAAGCCATCATACATGTTTTTATACAAAGAGTTCATTTCAATCAACTGCTTACGTAACACATTCACATCATTAGAAGAGTTCGAATTAGAAGAACTCTCAATTGGAACAAG
>NW_026555336.1:18318620-18366517 GCF_029017545.1 Prosopis cineraria | reverse complement strand
TTGTGACCGCATAGGCTTGACATCTTCATTTCAGGTGTTCGTACTAGAAATCCTATTAAGGACCAACACAAATAACCCTAAAGTTGAATTTTTTTCTTAATTGAATTCATGCCTTAATGTCCTAGATTTAGTAATATACACTTTTTTTTATTATGACTAATTTGATTCCTCTTAAGTCAGTATAATACTTAAATAGTCTTTCTTATATGCATAGTATCTGCACTTATGAATCCAAAAATTATTTCATAAGGGACATGTCTTGAATACAAGCATAGACATGTATATTTAAGATAATCTTCCTTTTGCCCATATACCACTTTGATAGGAAACAGTTGCTTTCCTAACATGAAACTTTTAGGTTGCATCAACCATAACCATAGGATGTATATTAAAGTAGCAGACACTGTAACATATCTCTATGATAATGTTAAAGTCAAAGGACATCATTGAAAGGATTTTTCCTTTCTGAGACTCACACAACAATGAAACAGGGATTATTCACTTGTGTCCCATTGCAATTCTTAAGCACATGTGGTATGAAACACATGTTATGGTGTTACTCTTGCTTGTAAGAGTGACGTCATTTTCATTTATTATTAGCACCATACAAACTTAAGTTCAAATATTCACTATACCTAAACCCAAATTCTTCTTTTCTATATATCTCGCATGACGTCAATTTAGAAGAATTTGTTGTTTGGCTATAGGTATCATCGATATGGGGTTCCATGACTCGATCCAAGTATGCTTATGGATCTCATATCGACTTGCTCTTTGATCGAGGTGACATATGATTTGTGTTTCTCCTCTACCATATCAACATTTCTATTGCCTTTTTAATGAACACAAATGTCTCATCTTTGATTTGAATGTCAAAGGTAGTTGTTCATGTGAGAGAGTCAACCTTATCAACCTGTACGACATACTAGACATTGTATATTCTCAAGTGTACACATATAGAAGTAATGAAGATTCTCATTAGTATAACTAAAATATTATATTAAGTCAATCTAGCCATACCAAAAACCCTAACATGTTTCTCAAATATCTCCTTAGCTATGGGTTTTATTAGGGGATTTGCTATCATACATTTCATGGAAATGTATTGAACAGTGATAACCTTTTGCGCTATATAATCCCTTACAAAATTGTACTTAATGTCTATGTGTTTAGTTTTGCTATGATATTTAGGATCTTTAGTATAGGTTATGGCTACAGTATTATCACAATGAATTAACACTGGATTTGCACTTTCATTTCCAAACCCAAGATGTTCTAAAAATCTCTAAAGCTAAATAGCCTCTTGCACTACTACAGTACATGCTACAAACTCAGCTTCCATAGAGTGTAAGGAAATGTATGTCTGCTTCTTGCTGCTCCAACAAATGGCCTTATTATTTAGCAAAAAAGTATAGCTTAAAGTCAATCTTTGTTCATCTTCATCTCTGCCTAAATCAGTGTCAGAGTATCCTATCAGGTGTAGATCACCCTTGATAACACAGTACATAGTCAACAGTACCCTTTAAGTATCTTAAGATCCTCTTTACAGCCTTCCAATGTCCTTCTTCGGGGTTAGATTGGTAGTGACTCACAAGTCTTATGGCATAACAAATATCTAGTCTTGTACACATCATTACGTACATCAAACTTTCGACTATACTAGCATATGGGACTCTTTTCATTTTCCTTTTGGCTATTTCAATTTTAGGACCCATATCAGGACTAAGCTTCACACCTGAAGCTACTAGAATATCCATAGGTTTACAATATTTTATATTAAAATGCTCAAGAATTTTTCTTATATAATTCTCTTGTGACAGAGAATGAAGCTTCTTAAAGTGATTTCTTTGGATTTTAACTCCAGGAATGTATTCTGCTTCACCTATATCTTTCATTTCAAAATTCAATGAAAGCCATTCTTTAATAGTGATTATCGAATCCAGACTATTTCTGGCTAGTGGAATATCATCTACATAAAAAGATAATATTATAAAGTTCCTGTTGAACCTCTTAATGTAAACACAATGGTCTTCCTTAATCATTTGGAAGTCATATGAGGTTATTGCTCTGTGAAACCTCAAATACCATTGTTTGGATGATTGTCTTAGTTTATAAATTGATCTATTTAATTTACATACTTTATCTTCTTTTCTTTTTTAATGAAACCTAATGGCTATTGCATATAAATTTCTTCATCCAGATCACCATTTAGAAAAGCAATTTTTACATCCATTTGGTTGTAACTTTAAGTCCAGTCTATTTATGATTGCTAGAATCAGTCTGATAGAATTGAAGTGTACAATAGGAGAAAATATATTCTCATAATCTATTCCCTCTTATTGTGTATACCCTTTTACTACTAAGCGAGCCTTGTATTTATTAATTAAGCCATCCACTTTTCTTTTCATTTTGAGAACCTACTTGTTCCCAATAGCCTTTCAGCCATGTGGTAAATCAACTAATTTTCATACTTGGTTGGTCCTCATGAAATCCATTTCTTCATCCATTGCTTTCTTCCATTTATCCTTAGCGGGTCTTGATAAAGTTTCATTTATAAAATGTGGCTCATCATCATTTAAAGGAGTTACCATCAATACTTCACTCTCAATTAGGAAGTGTCTTTTCGACACACTTTCTCTATTACTTTTTCAAAGTGGGGTCTCTTGTGGATTTTTATTTTGTTTGGGTCTTCTGGCAGACCTTTTAGAACTCCCACTTAGAATAGCATTTTGTGATGATTTAGGACTATCTATTTTTTCTATATTATGTTGCTCCTGTGTCTCGTAAAGAGATGCAGTTTGATCAATTTCTCCCATGCTAGGAAACTCATTTTTTAAAAATGTGATATTCCTAGATTCAAATTCAATTATAGTTTTATCATCATTTTCACTAATGAAAGCATAACCCTTTGATTGCTTAGAGTATCTTATAGAGATACATTTCTTCTCTCTTGAACTTAATTTTCCCTACTTATGGAATCATCATGGATATATGCAGCTGACCCCTGTGGTCTTAGGATATTTAAATCTGGTTTGCATTTTGTCCATAACTCATAGGGTGTAAAAGTAAAAAATTTTGAGGGCACACGATTAAGTATGAAGGTTGTAGTCAGCAAAGCGTCCCCCTAATATGAGATTGGAAGATTTTCTTGGGCCATCATTAACCTAACCATGTTTAAAAGAGTCTTATTTCTTCTTTTAACAACTCCATTCTATTATCGAGTATTAGGAATAGTTAGTTGTCTAATTATTCTTTTTTCTTCACAGAGTTCTTTAAATTGATCAGATGAGTATTCACATCCTCGGTCAGTTCACAATGCTTTAATTTTATTGTCTATTTAATTTTCAACCTCATTAATGTATCATTTAAAGCACTCAGAGCTTTAAGCTTTTGTGATAATGTGAAAAATCATTGATAAAGGTAATAAAATACCAAACTTTGTGTTTGCCTTATACTCATAGAACCACATATATCAGAATGGATTAATTGCAATGGATTATTAGCCTTAACACCTTTACCAAAAGGTTTTGTCATTGCTTTACCAGCTAAATAATTCTCACATAAGGACATTTCTATGTTTGTAATTAGACCTAGCATTCCTTCTTTAGCTAGTTTAAGCATTCTATTTTGATTAATATGCCCTAGTCTAGCATGCCAGATATTCACATCAATATTATTAAGAGGTGGTAAAGAAATCATGAAAATAAACTTTGTTAACAATATCCATAATAAAGAACCTTTTTGAAAGAAAAGCACAACCATAAAAGGTTGAATTATATATAATGTCAACAATCTTTTCTTGAAAATTAATTACAAACCCAAATTCTAAAAGGCAAGCAATTGAAATTAAGTTTTGCCAGATGTTTGGTACATGTAAAACATCTTAGAGAATTAAGGTTTTTCCACCTGGCAAGTTTAACTTGCAAGTTCCTATGCCTTTTACCTCAATCCTCGCATTGTTTCCAACATAAAGTCACTTGCTTTGATTCAGCAATTGATGGTGCTCTACGAAGGATCCACAATCCTTGCTTACATGGTCTGTGGAGCTTGAGTCTACAATCTAAGAAGAGGAAACAGTTTTCGTTAGAAAAACATTACTGGAAATATAAGAAAAATGTGAATTCACATAATTCACAAGTACCTGATCACGTCTACTTTACTAAGGACAATCCTTTGCAAAATGGCCTATCTTTTGACAGGCGACACATTTGACTTTTTTAAGGTTAATTCTATTTTTTCGCTCTTCTTTCCCTTCTTGAAAGGTTATTTATCCTTCTTTACTTTAGAGCAACTCTTGTTACCCTTCTTTTGTTGCTTCTTGGGCTTAGAATTTGAAAGACCACCTTCCTCGATGAGTTAAGTATATCTAGATGATTTGTAAGCCTCCAGACCTTCAGCCTCTAGCTCCAGGTGCTTAGCCACATCATTAAAGTTAATGATGTTTTTATTGTGGGTTAGGTTACCTTTTGTATGCTCCCAACTAGGTGGGAGTGATTTGATTACAGCCTGTACTTGCTATTCATCAGAAAGATAGTGCCTAACTTCTTTAAGTTCACGGATCATGTTGGTCATCTCTCTAAGGTGCTGTTACATAGAAGTATTTGTCTTTAGTTTATAAGTGTCGAATTTATTATAAGCCTTCTCAGTTTGGTAGTTGAGGTACCACTAAACTTTTCTTTTAAGGTAGTCCATATGGCTTGGGCAATAGAGTGCTTCTCAAATTCATACATCAAATCATCTGCTATAGCACTTAGAAGTGTTATTCGTGCGATGCTATTTTTTCACTTTCATGCCACAAATGCCTATTGGTCTCTCTTATATTGAGCCGAGTTTCTTACTTTAGGCTTGGCCATGACCATAGTCAGTGGCTCAACAATATCTTGTTCTTCCAAAATATATGACACCTTACAGTGCCGGATATCCCAATTATCCCCATTTAATTTGTCACCCTTATTCAATTCAGCGATAATGCTTTTTATTGTCATTCTTAGTTTTGAGACAAAATTATCCCACATTAATAGTTTTCTATATTAAAATAAAATACTTATGAGAAACATACAATGTCGTATATTTGTATTATTCTTTATTAGAGTGATAACAACTCTATTAGGTTAACAATTAGGAAGCTACATTTGTATCTCCTATCACATTGATTCTAACAAAATCACTATCATCTATAAAGAATATTACAAATATTTTCATAATTGTCATATATGGCTCTTAAATGACTTATCACTTTAGGGCTCCTACTCAAATAATGTATATATAAAGTAATAAGAAAAACCAAAACAACATGCTTCATATATATCATAAATCCTCAAGGTCTTAATACAACATAACTTAACTAAAAACAAATTCTTGAAAAATAGAAAAATGCTTAAGGTACAGACCTAAAAAGACAACTCTTAATTATGTCTTTACATTTTTCTTGTACTTTCATCTCCTTGATGGCTCTATTTCATAAAGGATTTCCTGAGTATGACTTGCTTTTTTTGAGATTAACATTTGGATCCTCTTTAGGATCAAAATTAGAATCAAAATCAAAATCCTCACTTCGAGGTTCATATTCCTCCTCCTACTCTTCAAAGGTTTATGGGTCAATATCCTTACTAAGAGGCTTAAATTCTAGTTCATCCAAATACTCAATGCTAATAGAATAATTTTATGAGTTATCAGTGCTGCTAGAAGCCTCTTGCTTCATATTTGCCTAAAAAAATACAACAAAAAATTTAGGAAATTTTTTTATTAAACTTATAAAATGCACTAGATAACTCAAAAAATAAATTCTTATTTTGTCTCTCAAATATGCGAATTATATATTAAAAAGAAGATCTCAAATTTAGGGATTTTTTAAGACAAACTATGTCCCAATCTAGTCCCACACATGCCCATCACGCCCCAAGAATGATTCTGGATTAAGAAATTCTAGAAAAAAAATTAAAAAAAAAGAGAATATTTCACTCTCGAAGGAGGTGCGTGTACAACACGCGCCACTTTATGGTGCTTCAATATCAACACGTGCTTGTCCGTTGTGCTCCTAGTGGTCAACCATCCATCGATTTAGTCTCCTAGTGGGTCCCATGTGCCACATGTCTAAATATTTATTTATATTTTATTTTAAAAATTCAAAATAAATATATATCTTTTTTATTTATTTAATTGTTTTTGAATTTAGATTGTGTTTTATCTACCTGACATGTGGACCCATAACCCAAAACAAAAAAATTATTTTTTTCAGGCTTGGAAGCCCAAAGCTATTTTATTTTTTTTTTATTTTCAGGGCTTCTGGGCTCACTAGCCTAGAAGCAACCATTTCTTTAAATGACACGTCAAAATGACGTGTTGATTTGATGAGGACAGAAATGACACATTGTTTCTGTCATTATCTACCTCTAATCGGATCAACTTGACCTAGTTCCTTTAGCAGATCAAGTCCTCAGACCCAAAAACTTTTGAAGGCCATATATGCTCCGTCTGGTCTTCATTTTATGCATTCTTAGTGTCATTTTCTTCATTTTTTTGAGCTCTACACGTTTATGCAATCCTTTTGTTCAAAAAAACTTAGTTTTCAAACACCCATTATTTTGTTTGTTTTCGGTCGTTGTGATCATCACTGTTAATTGCATGCAGAACGTGTATAGCCTTATATAGAATACTCATATCAACCAAGAAGCATATAAACATGTTCATTTTGGCAATAATAATCATAAAGACAGGTAGAGGCAGATTCATGCGAAAACATAGTAAGAAAATATAAAACTGAACTTGTCGATTTGCATGTATATGGTTAAGCAAATGATTATATGTTCTTTAGACATAGGAGATGCAGCCCAAGAAAAATGAATGCTCTGATACTAATGTAAGAATCTGAGGAGGAAAGCATACTTGTAGTGGTTAAGTTGCACGGATGTATATAGGAATAAAGCCGCACCGGTCCAACTTCGTTTAAATACACATAGCAAATGCACACATAGAGAGAATATGAGAAGCCAGGAAAAATGAATGAGAGCATTCTATTTCTTCACTCAAAAAAATAAGTAAATTGCACCCATAATCAAGGATATATGGGAATGTGCGGCAGATTCAGTTTGTCAACTATTCCCTCTCAAAATTCAAAGGTTGGAGAAAATTACATTTGAGGCCTTGAGTAAATTGCTCATTGAACCAAAGCATTTCTCATAATTATAATAATAAACCCCATTCCTCAATTTGGGCTTTTATATAGGCTTGATCCACGAAGGGTGGATAACCCAACAAAAGGGAAGCTACTTAGCTCAGAACATCAATCTCACTACAACCAATACTTTTCTTTTAGAGTGGTAGTGACTGGACACTTTAACAAGTATGATTCCTTTAGAAAAGCTTATAACCTTGACATTAATGAATACTTGATTGACTATAAAGGGTTGCTTAAGCTAAATATTAGTTATTCTCTAGAGGTCATCAAAGCATTTTATGCAAGTTTTAGTTGGGACATAAACAAGAAAAAATATAAGGCTTAAGTGAGAGGATGTTTCATGTTCTTCACTACCAAAAGCTTGGCATATATTTTAGGGATTGAAGCAAGAGGCTTGGAGCTACAAGAGTCTGATAGAGCTACTCAGAAGAATGCTCTAGGATTTCATTATGTGGAGGAGAGGTACAAAACAATTATGATGACTGAAGAAGTACTGAAGCCAGGATTCTCCTTCAGACTGGCCAATTTCCCCTTCAAGCATTGGATGCTAACTTATGTTATAGGGAGATCCTTTGTCAATAAGAGGATTACATTTAACATATGTAGTGAATTTGATGCTGAATTGTTGACTAGACTCATCAAGAAGAAAAAAAACCAATATGTGTCATTACATATTGACTAAGATGCTATATGTGTCCAAAATGGACTCTAAGAAGAAGATGAAGAAGAAAGATAGAAATCTCCACTTCCCAAACATCATATCAACAATCCTAAGGAGATTTATGATCAATCATATTAAAAGAGTTCCTGTAGAGCCTAAGGAGTTCAAGGACACTGCACTCTTCAAGATGAGGTTCAAGCTTATTAAGAAAGATTTTGTCCCAAGAGAATTGGATGAGCCTATTGATATGGTAGAAGAAAGGAAGAGAAGAAAGATGGAGAAAAAGCTAAAGCAGTTAGAGCCTCTTCATCTCAACTACTACTATAGATACTTGCTCCTCAAGATGACATGTCTAATGCCTTCTTGTACAAAATTCTCAATGGAATTGAAGGCAAGTTAGCCGTAGTTCACCTTAAGAATGCCATCAAAGGCCTTAATGATATTATGCTTTTTCTAAATGGTAAATTAAATAGAATCATGGATCACCTTAGCATTTTTTAGGCTCAAGGAGGAGAAATAAGGAGGGAAGATGAACTACGTCCATCCAGATTCAGAGAAGGTTCAATGCATACTGTTAACTCTTCCTTAACTTCCCAAACCAAATTAGTCACACTACCCTCACCTTTCCATATGCCTTCATCACATGACCCTTCCTTACATGAATAAGAAAACCTTCTCTTCCATCGATACCAAGAGTCCTCTATCTACCATCAAACCGAAGCTCAACCTCAAGACTTAACTCATCACACTAAGTCTCAAATAGAATCCTAGAGCCATCAAGGCACATCCAAGATAATTCACTCTTTTAATGGCCTTCCTAATCTTGACCTTCCATCTCCACCAAAATCCATAGACACCCTAACTATTGAAGAACTCTATGAGGACATTGTTGATATGAGTGTTGCCAAACTTATTGGTAAGCTCACCAAGCATATTAGAGAGCTAACCACTCTCTCTTCCATTCCCATGCATGTGCCTTCTCTAGCTCTCTCCTCTGCCTAATCTGTAACTAAGACCTTCTAAAGAAAGAAATTCGTCTAAAATATAAACACACCAAGCCTTCCCTTTACCTAAAACACCTACTTGTTAAGGAGAAAATAGTTGAAGAACTTAAAGATCAATGCATTAAAGGACAGCTTCAATAGCAAGATCAAGAAGCTCTAACCACTGAAGGTTAGCTTGAAGAGCCAGCTCAAGGAGTCTAACTTGAAGATCTTAGAGCTACTGATAGCTAATAAGCTGCCCTGGATCCCATTCCTCTAATAGACCTAAATGACTCTTCCACTTAGGTTATGGTTCCTTCTACTCAACCTTATAATCCAGACTCATCTAATAAGGAAGTCTTAGAAGACTATCTTTCATCCAAAGTTCACTCTCTTCTAGGAAGGCCTACATCTTTTGCATGATGCAAAAGGGGAAAAATACTAGACTATAAGCTTAAGGAGGAGTTGTAATAGGATCTCATAGTCTATAAGAGAATTTTCTTAAGTTTTTAGAGGAATAAATTAAAGGTTTTGTATAAACATCAAAAAATTATTTTGATACTTCTTGCATCCTGTGATGTATCAATGAAATATTTTATTCCATCCATCCATGTCTGTTCAATCTTTAAGCTTTAACTTTATTATTCTGCATTTATAATTTTTAAACTCACATACTTGGTTAAGGGTGAGTGTTGCATTGAACAAAACTAAGAACCTTGATCTTAAGGTTTTGTCATCATAAAAAATGAGGAGAATGTTGAATCATATGTTTTGATGATTACAAAACCTAGAAAGGAGGTGTGTGTGCTATATGTGCAAATACATAAAGATTTATGGATGAAATAAAACCTTCAGGAGCATGAAGAATCAAGAAAAGAAGAAGATTTGTAGGATAAGTTATTTATTTCTCTTAGATAGCTTAATCACATGTTATCATCCTTAAAATGAATGCATCATCTTTAGCTCATAAATCATATTTGTGCATCTTAGGACTTAGTTAATTCAAGCTTGTGAGCTATGTCATTCTATCATAGAAGTTGAGTTTTTCACTGCTTGAATGGGAAAATATTCACCGAGTTTTCTCACTCAGTCTTTTGAACACATTTTGCCTAAGTGAATCTTAAGCCACTTCAAGCCTGTTTCATTTTGTACACATCCATGATTTGTCATCAGTTGTTCTAAATCTTTTTAATCATGTAATCCACACTTGAATGCAAATGAGTTCCACGCATGATATGTCAAAACTATATATATGATACAATTCAAGTCTAGAACAAGAATTCTAATCTTTGAGTGAATAATTCATCATTTAAAAATTCTTAAAAAGCTTTCAAAGTTGTGCATCAAAGTCTTGCATTCATTCATTTATCATTCTTAATAAAGTTTGTGAATAAGTTCCCACTAGTTTTTATGCTTTTAAGTATAATCAATCTACTCTTTCAAGAGAGTTCATTTTAGAGAATCCTTTGCTTTATAAACAAGCTGAAATCTTGGCAAGTAGTTTTTCAAGAAACTTGTAACAACTTATTGTTGTAGCAAGGTTTGTTGTTGAAAGAAAACTAGTGAAGTCTTAAGAGTTGTTACTATTATTGCAAGCACCTATTGAAGCTTGTGAGTTTAGTTAAAAATCTCAAGGGTGATTATGAGAACTAGACATAGGCTAAGATTTGGGCTGAACTATGATAAATCACTTGTGTCAAATCTCTTTAGTCCTTTCATTCATTTTCCTTTCTTCTAAGTTCACCAGAAAAATTAAGTGTCATCTAATTCAACCCCTCTTGGGTGCAAGCCTATTCAAAAGTTTCATGTCTCCTCTCCCTTCCTCTTTAAAATTCATGAGCTAACCACGTCATTTAAAGCAACTCTCTATGTTATGTGCAGTGGTGCAGGCATCTTATGTCATGGCACATGGCACATGGCACAGTGAGGAAAATCCTCACCATACACATACACTTCTTTTTGAAACACAATCCTTCAATGCGTATCTACTTACCCAACTTTCCAAAAGTTAAAATATCAAATTGTCTTCCAACATCATAATCACTCACTAATTATTAATTTTTCCTTAATTAGCAATTAGTTTCAAAATTAGGAAATCATGGTGTTACATGTACAAGTAAATTTAAGCAATAAGGAAGGATAGATATAACCTTTAAAGCATGTCATGGTGACTTGAAGTAGAAATTAGAATCTCTCATAGTGATTTAATGCAAAGGTCTTTCCTTATCTGGTGCAAGATCACATAAAATGATTTCCTTTAAAGAGTCAAGAACAAGCTCTTCATGAGTAAGAGGCAAATCTTGAAAATCCAAACATGAGCTTGTGAATTACTGTTATTAGGTGGCAAGGGCTTCTAATTCAAGAGCAAACCTTCCAAGTTCATCATTAATCTCACCCATATCCATATATGCACCTATAAAATCAATAAAAGACCTTTCTCAAGCACATTTAAGTCTAAATAAGTGCTATTCTTTTAAAAAACAAAGGAATCAATTTCTAAACAAATAGCACAAGGAGCATCATTTGAGCAATAAGTGACTAAAGAGCTAGAATAAGTACTTTAAAACAAGGCTAGCTCTTCATTAAAATTATCAAGTATAGAATCATTATCGTTCATATTACTATTGGGCTTTGTAAAATCATTTCCTTGAATTCCAACCTCTTTGTCATCTTGAGTTATCTTTGTTGGATCATGTGTTTTGATGATTACAAAACTAAGAGAAGAGGTATTTGTTATGTGTGCAGATATAAAGAATCCTAGATGAAGACAAAATCTCAAGAGCATGAACAATCAAAAGAAGATGAAGAAGTTTATGATAAGTAATTTTAAATTCTCTTAGATTCAATGTGAAAACTTAAAGAGCTTAATCACTTTTTGTAATCATTAAATGGATGCATCAAATGTCTCTTTTATATGCATTAAGACTCATCTAAGTATGTTAAAGCTTGCAAACTTTGGCCCTCTTGTATATGATTTTTCATAGAAAATGTTTGCATAGTGAAAAGATAGAATCACGCGTGATTCTATAGTTCACTCACAAGTTTTTGAATGTTAGATGTAACATCCTGAATTTTTTAATCTTAAGTTTAGAGGTTTATCAAGGGTGAAGTGGAAATTAAAGTAGGATTAGTGATTTAGATGATTAATTAGTTTTGACTTGTGTTTGTTGTATGAACAGATATGGGTAATAGGAGTGCTTTTTGAGTCGAAGCACGTATGAGTGGTGAGAATAAGTCTTACTGTGCCACGCGCCGTGGCTTGTGTTGCATGTGCCGCGGTGTATAGACCAAAAAATCACTTCTTAAATTGTGAAATAAGGTAATTTTCAAAAGGGAAAAATTGTGAAACACATAAATAAAGAGAGGAGAAGGCCTGGAAGGTGATTTGCATTAGTAACTTGCCAGGTAAGCTACGTATAACTCTTACCTTCCATTTTATACAAATTTCCCTAAAAATGAGTTATAAAAAAATTGAATCGGTGGAATTTGAGGGGTTTGATTATTTCCCAATAGTAATAAGAAGGTTCTCAGAAGTTAAATTAGAGCTTTGTGATTGGTTTAGAATTGAACAGTAAAGCTTTGAACCCGCAGGATCAATTTTAGCCCTTAGAGAAAGAAAGTTAGGGCAAAAATCTAATTTGAGTAAAATAAGACCAGTTGAGGTGATGTAAAGTAGTAATTGGGTAGTTATGAACTTAAAATGGATAAATGAAAAAGAGTTTATGAAATGAATATAGCCCTAATTGGAAAAAATGAGTTTTTGGTCAAAATGGACTAAATGACTAAAATGTGCCAAATGTGTTCATATTGGTATATTGGACTCATGAATAGAGAAAAGAAACTTGAGAAAAGCTTGAGTAGTAGTTGAAATTCACTGGTAACCTTTCTAGTGACGGAAGGGTTGAGGTAACCGAATAATTACCTTTGTTTGACTGTTCATTGTAACTGTATGTTAGTGTGCTATGTAGTGTATGAAATGGTTTTAAACTAAGTATGTTTAATAGTATTGAGTGATTGTCGTGTGTGAAAATACTTTTAGTTTAAATGAGCATTGAAATGTGTATTTTGAAATGAAAAGTATTATTTGTGTATAGTGTGCAAGAAAATGTGATATGATAAATGGGAATCTTAAATGGTTCAAGAAAGCATAATTATAAAGGTGGGAGTTCACCTGAGCATAAGAGATGATAAAGACCATATGGCAAGGTTTTCTTAGTACCCTATTAGGGTGCGGTGTTGGAAATAATTCTCCTTAGTGCCTTAAAAGGTGCGGTGTTAGAGAAGATATCCTTAGTGCCTATTAAGGTACGATGTTGGAGATGAGAGACTCCTTATTATCTTTGGGATATGGTGTTGGAGTCAATGATGCCCTATTGTGTGCATTGGGGGAAACCATAGTCCGTATTGTGCGTTAGAACATCTTTAGTTGAGTGATTCTACCACTACAGGTGAGGTCAAGACTAAAAAGAGTGTACATTAGTTTGAGATGAGCTTATGGTTTTGTGTCGGGGTGATTTAAAGGTTTAGTTGGTAGATATTATACTAGTATAATATGCGATATGATGAAATATTTTGAGATAACATGAAATCTTTTATGATTGAGGAAATGTTGAGAAAGGAAATGAGACATCATATAAATGCTATTTTATGAGATTTTAATGATATACTATATTTACTATCATATTGTTGCATGTGATAATCGATAGGAATGAGTTATTCTATTACTGAGATCTTTATCTCACCCGTGGATGCATGTTTACAGGACCGGGAAGTGATCGGGCCAAAGGAAGAGAGTCTGGACTGGCTTGGGTTGTGAAGCTGTGTACTCTGGGTTTATGTAATGAACTGAACTAAAAGATTGTATATATAAATGTATATGACTTGCCATAAGGTTGCATGCATATATTGAACTAGGTTTTGGTGAAATCAAGCCCGATTATGTGTATATGTGTTGTTTGAGACAAAGAGGCTTTAATTTGAATATGTTTATGTTGAAATGGTTGTTTGTGTTAGTGAATCTTAAGCCAAGGGACAAATTATGATGAAATGAGTAATTTGAGGGCTAAGATTGTATTGTGAATATGATTGTATATGTATGAGTTAAGAAATAGTCAAGTAGACTACGTTATACCAAGAAATGGCATAGTATATGAAATTAGTAAATTATGGAAATTAGCCGTAGAGGGGTCAAATTTTGATATATAAATATGATTGTGATAAATTATGGTCAATCAGGTGTATTAGATCCTTTTGAATTTGATTTAAGGCCTAGTATGGTCTAATAAGAGAAAGGGATTGAATTGAGTGCTTGAGTGCACAAGTTTTTTTAAAAAAAGTGACTTTTTACACTCGAGTGTCCAAATTTTGATCGGACTACTAGATCGTGTCTAAACCTATCTCATTAGTTGATATATGAGCTAAGCTTCGTGTGGGCACTTGAATTACTCCAAATGGATGTCATATGCGAAAATGGTGTACGCTGGAAGTTTGTCATTTTTGCTGTCAAAATGACAGTAGAAATTCAGACAGGCATACCGTGGCATATAGAGACACATGCTATGGTGCATGACACAATAGAGTGAGTGTATGGCTCTTTGCCATATGCCACGGCACACTGACCGCCCGTCGCGGCACACGTACCAAGTTTCAGTTTTTTATTTTGTGTTAAAATGCATGCAATTGAGATAGAATTGTTGGTGAGTTATGTCCACTATGTATTTAAGGAGTGCATGATTTACTTCTGTTCTGTTTTTCTCTGATTGTATTGTGATTTAATTGATTTCAGCAGAAGCTTTTGAAATGAAATTGATTATGATGAATGATAAAAGGTAGTGGTAACACTGTAGTCTTCTGTTATATTGTTTGGATATATGAGAGGAGGTTGCATTAGGCACACTCACTGTTAGATTACGCAAGTGTGATGAAGTGTTTCATGCGTGATTAAGCACTTATGTGGTATGTTGCCTTATGCTTTATCTCTGCATGTAAAACCATGTGTGAAAGGCTTTAGTGTTCATGCAAGTTTTAGCACTTAAGCTTTATTGAAATGTAACTAAGCGCAAAACCACGCATGAGACTGATGGCGCCCACACATGATTTGTCACTTGCTGAACAATCACACATTATTTTTATTGAGTCTTAAAACCTCTCAAGTCAAGCTAAAATTGTTCACATGCATGATCATTGATTCATAAATTAATATCTTTTAATCATGCAAAATCTTACTTGAGTTGTGCTGAGTTCTACACGGGAATATGTATTAGACAAGTTTATACATTAGCATTTGCAATTTCACGTGTGATATGTTTCTGATTCCATACAAGTTTTGATCACATTGAATGGCCTTAGCATTCTGCCAGCCATTTCATGCAAGAGAGAGAATGGTTTCACGCGTGATTTGTCACACAAAACTGATGATGATTCTTGAAGTGCAAAACCACGTGTGAGACCAAGTAGTGCGTTCCTAAATTTTAGCACTTTGTTATGTTAGTATATTTATAAGTGCAAACCCATGTGAGAGAGTATTAAGGCACCACGAGTGATTAAGCAGATAAAACTAAAGGATTATTCATGAGTGCTAAACCTCCAAGAGAGAAATGAGGTATCACAACGTGATTAAGCATACAAAAATGAATGAACTTTCAAAAGTGCAAAACTATGTGTGAGAGGACAAGGTGTTCACGCATGATATGTCACATTCAGCTTTATGAATCTTCTTTAATGCAAAAATATGTGTGATTATACCAATCACTCATAAGAAAATGCACTAACGGATAGAATCACTATTCCAACGATCTGTCAACTTCCAAAAACTATATAAGTGATTCATTTTGAACCAAAATAAGAACTAATGATCTTTAACTAAACATATTATCATTTGTACATTAAAAGAGCTTTCAAATTGTGATTTTACATATTGCATTCATTCATTATTCTTAAAAAGAATTGTGAAAAGCTTTCAAAGTTTTATAAGCTTTTATTTGTATTTTCATCTACTCTTTTAGAGAGTTTTCTATAAAAGCCTTTATTATCCTCCCAGAAATCTTAAAAAGGAATTTTTCAAGTGTCGTAACAACTTGTTGGATTGTAGCAAGGTGTGTTAAATGAATCAAGAAAAGGTTAGTCTTGAGAATTGTATTGTGGTGGTAAGCACCTATTAAAGCTTGTGTTTTTAGTTGAAAATCTCAAATATAATCTTGAGGACTGGACGTAGGCCAAGTTTGTAGCTAGACTAGTATAAATCTTGAGTGTGTTATCTTCTTCCTTCACTATTTATCTCTTTACTCTTTTCAAGTTTTAAAAAGCTTTAAGTGTCATCCAATTCACCCCCTCTCTTTGGTGCCAACCTATCCTAACAATCCTCAATTCCTTGTATATCTTTGCTTTTCCCTTTCCTATATAATTTTCTTTCCTTGGCTGAGATTAACCTCAAACAATAATGCTGGATTTTTTTTCAAATTTGAGCAATTAGCTTCATATACCCATACATGGATCTCCTCAACCTCTCCTTTAGTTTGGTCATTTTCCTCACTTGTCTTGGTAGTTTACAAGGCATCTATTGTTGTTTTAAATAAGCTTCCATCCTTATGCTTAGGAATCTGAAGAACATCAAGAGAAGAATGGTTTCCCATGCCCTTGGTACCTATAAAATGAGGAGAAATACCTTCCTCATGATCAAGCATATACATCAAAAAAGATATATCCAAATCATCCACAAGAGACAAGTCTAAAGTAGAGTCCTTATAAAGCAACCTAGAAGTAATTTCCTTACAAATCTCACATGAAACTCCATTAGGCATGAAATTAGATGATAAAGTATCACATGAAAGAGGAAAAGATAAAGCATACTCATCTACTAAGTCATCATTCAATAGCATTTAGGCCTAGTAAAGAATAATCTTTATAAGGACGTTTCATTGCTTGATAGATGTTAAAACAAACATCTTACTTACCATATTTAAGCATCAAAATCTCTTTATCCATATCAATGAGGGTCATTGCAGTCTTAATGAATGGCCTTCCCAAAATGAGTATATCATCCTTATTACCCTTGCTAGCCATATCCAAAGCATAAAAGTCAACTAGAAATCAAAGGTTTTTAATATTAACAATCAAATCCTCAACAATTCTTTGAGGTCCCCTAACACTTTTATTGGCCAATTGACAAATCATTTTAGTAACTTGCAAATAATCAATGTTCAATAAAGCATAAATTGAAGAAGGCATCCCATTTATTACTGCACCTAAATCAATTAATGCACATGAAAACTTTAAAGGACCAATTTGGTAAGAGATTGTGAAGGATCTGGGATTCTCACACTTTATGGAAAGTTGAGGATTCATGATAGCACTAATAGAAGATGGAAATTGAACTTTAGCATTTGGTTTAATTTTCTCTTATTTGTGTAACACTCATTAAGAAACTTAGCATACTTGGGAATGTTCTTAATCAAATCAAGAAGAGGTATGTTCACTTGAATTTTGGAAAAGAAATCCATTACCTCTTTATCTTGTGATACATAAGCTAGTGACCTAGACGCTTAGGCTTAAGGGAAGGATAGCTTTGTCATAGTTTCTTGGCTTTAGACAGCTCCTTGGCCCTTCTTTTTCTCAATGAATGCTGGATAGTCACGTCATCTTGCTGGACAATGGCATTTATGGCTTGATTTCCTTGCTCTTTTTGCTCCTTTTGAGGCAGAGGATCAACATAAGCTTGTTCCACTCTTCCTTGTCTTCATCACTACAAGAAATAACACTATTAGAGCAAGAATAGCATTAAAATCACAAGAAATAGATGATGGAACAAAATTTCTAGAATTGACATTTTCATGCACAAGCTCATTTTCACGCTTTTAATTAGCTATTTTTCCACTTCTAAGCTTAATAGCATTAGTGAGAGCCTTAGGATAAACAACCATGCTGCTAGGCAAAGTAAGTTGTTAAGCATTAGAAGAAGAAATATGGTTAGTCAAAAAAACTCATTTGTTTGCACAAAGCATTAGTAGCATTTTTCATACCAGCCATATCATTATTTGTGGTTTTATTTTGAGCTTGTTGAGCTTCTCTGTGACTCTTCATCTCATTGAATAGCAACTCAAAGCTTTTGGACAGCATTGAAGTGGCATTAGAAGGTAAAGAAGATGGTCTCTTAGTAGGAAAAATTTGTTTAGGAGAATTAGGAAGTTGAGAGTAGGAACCATTACCTTTGCCTCGGTGAAAATTTGAAGCATTACCTTGTCCCTATTTCATTGAAGACTCACGGTTTTGGTACCTTTGGTACCATCCTCCTTAGTATTCTTGATTGAAAGCTCTATTTGGATTGGCATAAGATAAGTTTGGATGATTCCTCTAAGTAAGATGGTATTTGTTCCCATACATGCCTTGTTGCCTCCTCCTTGATTGTTTATCCAATACATAGCATTCAATTCATGAGCATATTCATAGTGCAAAGGACAACTACTATCACTATGCATGGAATAATTACAAAAAGAACAAGACATAGGAACCAATGCATTACATGGAATACCTACATTATATACATTCCTCAAATTAGAATTAGTATTAACTTGTGGTGAAATGATATTTCCAAACCTATATGCAAGGTCATCTAATTGTAAGCTACTTAAACTATTAGTAACCAAAGCAACTTTAGGCTCTCTCACCCTATATTTTGCTCCACTTTGTACCATTTTATCAATAAACTCCTAAGCCTTATTTAGAGACAAATCACTAAGGGAGCCATTAGAGGTAGCATCAAGGTTCATTTTATCTTTAGGCATAAGACCATCGTAAAAATATTGAACAAGGTGCTGACTTAGGATTTGGTGATGTTGACTTCTAGCTAGCATAGATTAAAATACTTTCCAAAACTTAGAAAGACTTTTTTCAAAAATTTGAACCATACTAATGATTTTTTTCTCAAGCTTACTAGCTTAGATGATGTAAAGAATTTGTTCAAAAGCATATTCCTCAACTCCTCCTAAGTGTGAACCTTGACATATGGGAGAAAGTTCATATACCACTCCTTAGCACGAGACTCAAGACAAAACACAAATACTCTAGCTTGAACATCATCTATATGAGCTATAAAGTCCCTACTCAATCTGGACTTTAGCATTCACATCCATACAAAATCAACAACAATAATCATATCATATCAGAGTAATAGCCCTTGATTTATTTTCAAAATGTGGGATCCTAACTTTATTAAACATATGTTCAAATAAGAGGGCTAACAAAAGTGCAAATACAATCATACAACGTAATAAACCAAAACATCTCTACCTTGAAAAAGGGCCATGTACCACAGCTCACACCATCATGTGCCTTGGCACGTGGTAAAGAGCCACGACTTAGTTCTTCTCTATGCCATGTGTCGCGGAGTGGTACATAATATGCCATGGCACATATGATGATAAATTCTGCTATCATATGGTAGTTTAGATGTCAAAGTTCTGCCACGTGCCATTTTCACATCCGATATTTGATTGGAGTCATTCAAGTACCCACATGAAGCTTACATCATAATCCATCTAATGAGACAAGTTTAGACTCAATCTAATGGTCTGATCTAAAATTGGACACCAGGGTGTAAAAAGCTACTTTTCTTTCAAAGACTCATACCTTAAGTTCTTAATCCCTATTCCTTATCTTATTAAACCACTTCGAGCTTTGAACTAAGTCTAAAAAGGCTATATACACCTAATTGATACTTTTAATCACATATGTCAAATCATTTACTCAAATTGACCTCTCAATGCTACATTATACAATTGTGGACTTATATAAGGCACAACACATGTAACACATTCACATAGACTTGTTCCACTTTTAATCATCTGACTCTTCTATATGGGGGTTTGCCTACCATATAGTTAGGAATCACAAATATACTTGACTCTTTTAAATGGGGCTCCGCCTCACCATTTGTGTTAAGTTTTCACATATACACAATTCACAATCAATTTCATATCTAACACATGTATAAGTGGAACAAGTTACATAATGATATACACTTACTTGACTAGCATTCAAGCCTACCCACATACCTATTACTGAGGCACCCTCAGTGAGATGTAACATCATATATATATATATATACAAGAAAGTTTTCAACCGCAATTCATATAAACATTCATATTTTCATATTTACATATACTTATACAGCCTAGTTGTCAACTCTAACTTTAACAACATATAAATTCATTTCATTCAATGGTAGTCATACCACTATCAGGTGAAGCTATTCTTTTCTTGCTTCCTTTCCTAACCTTCTCGTGCTCTCTTCACCTATGTATAAAAGTAACAGAGTGAAACATACGTCCCAATAATTTATATATAACCCAAGTACTAGTCAGTAAGAAAAATCATAAATAAGAAATAAAGTAGCATGTTTTTCAATAAAAGATATATCATATGCATATACAAAAATACATTTTGATCAATCTCATCATGCTCATGCTTATACATTCCTGGTTTTACCTAATAGAGCAATCTCTATACTTAGACTAGAACTTTTGGTCAGGTAGAACGGGGCCCACCATACCTCTGTTCAGACCAGGTATCCTCTTTATGTATGAGTGGTCCCTTGGTCTATTGTGGCGGAGTCAAGCTCTATGCTCGAGACCTTCAAGACTTCTTAGCCTTACACAGAGTAAGACCATGACCCCTTACCCTAATCTAGAGTATACTTGTGGATCATTCATTATCCTAGGTCTGTCATGATAGAGTCAAGCTTTATGCTCAAGATTGTTAGGATCTCTTAGGTCTGTCATGGTAGAGTCAAGCTCTACACTTGGGATAATTATGACTTTCTAGACTTGCCTAAAGTAGAATCGTGTCCCCATACCCTAGTCTAGGGTATACTCACGGATGCAATGCATATGTCTGCATATGTCCTTTCACATTCATCTTATTCATAACTCACACACCTGCATGCATATTCTTTCACAATACTACTACTCATCAGTTCATAACACAATGCACATAGTTATACAAAAATACTTATTAATAATTTCACAAATAAATAAGTAAAAGGGTTACTCTAGTTATCTTTTACCCTTACTACTAAGGGTTACCAATCGAATTAAACTCCCGAGAGTGTAGATTCCCACGAGCAATGTCACAAGTGCTCAATCTACACAATGTAGTGCTCCTTAGTTAATTCTCAACACTTGGCACAAGTAATGATTCAGCTAAACCAAATCCCTTAATACACAAACTAGTTCAAATAATACCCTTTTCAATTTATAAGTCCATTTTCTATATTCATTGGCTTTATAAGCTATTCAAATGACCATAATAACCTCTTAACTCATTTATTCACCTAATTTTACCATTTTAACTTAACTCTTTAGACTAATTGAGCCTAAATCCTTAAATAACCATTGAACTCTTGACTAGTTATAAAACCTTAGTTCCGTATTCAATAGCCCTTTTTAAACCTTTCTTTTAGAATTTAATACCTCAAAACTTCTTGATTTGACTTCTCAACCAATGAAATTAAATAAAAATGGGGTAGAAATGAAGCTTAGGGCTATACAATACTTACTGACAACTCACTAGCTGAAGCAGACTCTTGATTACCAAATAATCAATTCCTTAGTAGAGCTGAACTCCCCTCAACTTTCAGTTGTATTTTCCCCACTTTCTCTTTATGTTTTCATGAGTTATGACTTAGCCTTTAAGTAATTTTTGTATAATGTACCATGACGCACGTAGCTTCCATCACGACACATAGCATAGTGAGGTCAATCTTACTTGTGCTCGTGCATTTCACCCCAAATTGCCATTCTACCCTTTAATCCTATCAATACATAGCCAATCCAGACAAAACATTAACTTAATATCCTAACCATTATTAATCTACTAATTACTAATTTACCCCTAATTAGTAACTAGTTTTCCTGTATTGAATTTTAGGATGTTACATGAGCACTAATTGATTTCATGGTATTGCAAGCAAGATACAATGAATGTAAAAATTTAAGACAATCTTCTGTTGGAAAATTATGAAGCTCAAGCAATGCTTGAATGAGAGAATGTTTAAGCTCAAACATATTGTCATGTTAGGGGATATACAAACCATAGGAATTTGTGTTCCAATTAGGAGAAGTAAGTTGCTTGATGGAAATCTCATCATTTTGAGGATGATGTATGCCAACTTCTTCCCCAAATGCATAGTTATGATTATCCATGAAATTCCCATTATTCCTTAAGTTTGGTGGATGGATTTAAGCATTGTTCAAAGGTAGAATTAGTGTTGGACCTCAAGATTTACCTTATTTCCATGGTTGACAACCCCAAGATCTAAAAAGGAAGAAGGATAGTAGGGCTACTCCTTCAAGTATTTATATTATAGACATTCACCTTTCTACTTCTTCTGCATGGGTATTAGATACTGCATATTGTTCTCACATTTGTACAAATGTGTAGGGTTTTAAAGATAGTAGAAAGCTAATAAAGGGCGAAGTGAACATACGAGTTAGAAATAGAGCAAGAGTTGTTGCTTTTGTTGTAGGAACTTATGAATTAATTTTGCCCAGTAGCCTTTTCTTAGTTTTAAACAATTGCTATTACGTTCCTGCTTTGAGTACCAACATTGTTTCTCTTTCTTATTGGATAAGGAAGGTTTTACTTTTATTACTGGGAATGATAAATGTTCTATTTATCAAAATGATATTTTTTATACTGATGGTGATTTGTATTTTGTCATTATCTTTTAAATCTGGAACATCCTAGTAATGAAAACATCTATAATGTAACTACCAAAAGGATCAAATCGAACGATTTGAATCCAACCTACATATGGTATTGTCATCTCGGCTATACAAATGAGAAACACATTTCTAAGCTCTATCAAGATGGACTTCTTAACTCATTTGATTTTGAATCTTATAACACTTACGAATCTTGTTTATTAAGAAAGATAATGAAAGCACCTTTTACTGGTATAGTGAGAGGGCAAATCACTGACAGGGACTCATACATACAAATGTATGTGGACCAATGAGTACAACTGCCAAAGGGGGTTATCTATACTTCATTACTTTTATTGATGACTATAGTAGATATGAATATATCTACCTAATAAAACACAAATCTGAATATTTTAAAATGTTCAAAATATTCCAAAATGAAGTACAAAACCAACTTAGCAAGACTATTAAAACTCTTGATCTGATTAAGGAGGTGAATATTTAAGCCAAGAATTCATTGACCATCTGAAGAGTTATGGGATAGTTGTAACCTCCTCTTATATATCTGCTTAATATAAAGAGACTATGGTGTTACCATTAACTCACGTCATTCACAACAATCAAATTTCATTTTAAAAACTTTGGTCGAAGTCTTACTTTATAAAATCAATTAAATCACAATTCAATCAGATAAAATAGAGCGGAAATAAATCATACACTTTCCAAACACAATGGACATGACCCACCAGCATTTCTAACTTAAATGCATGCATTTCAGCATATAAAATAAAGCTGAATTTTGGTCCATGCACCGCGGCAGACAGTCAGTGTGCCACGGCATATGGCACAGAGCCACACGCTCTCTCTGTCTATGTCGTGTGCCGCGGCATGTGCATCCATATGCCGCGACGCCCCTATCCATTTTTCTGCTGTCATTTTGATAGACAAAATGACGAACTTTTGACATGTACCAATTTTGCATACGACCTCCGATTGGAGTGATTCAAGTACCCACACGAAGTTTAGCTTGTATACTAACTAATAAGATAGGTTTGGACATGATCGAATGGTCCGATTGAAATTTGAACACCTAGGTGTAAAAAGTCACTTTTTCTGAAAATTTGGCGCACCCAAGCGTTCAAATCAATCACGTCTCTCATTAGACTACACTAGGCCTTAAATCAAGTCCAAACGGATCTAAAACACCTATTGACCATAATTAATCACAATCATACACATATCAAAATTTGACCCTTCTATGGCCAATTTCCACAATACTAATTTCACAAACTATGCCATTTCGTGGCATAACATAGCCCACTTGGCTACTCTCAACTCTATCATATACAAACATAGCATTCATATTTATAATACAATCTTAGCCCTAAATACTATTCTAATCTTAGTCATCATAATTTTGGCTTTTGGCTTAAGATTTACCCATCACAATCAAAATACAATCTTAGCCCTTAAATTACTCATTTCTCATAATTTGTCCTTTGGCTTAAAATTCACTAACACATAATCATTGCAACACCAACATATTCAATCAAAGCCCCCCTTGTCTCAAACAACACATATACACATAATTCGAGCTTGATTTCACAAAAGACTCAATTCAATACATGCATGCAACCTATGGCAACTCATATACACTTATATATACAATCTTTCAATTCAGTTCATTACACAACCTTAGAGTACATGGTTTCTCAACTCAAGCCGGTCCAGACTCTCTTCCCTTAGCCTACTCACTTCTCGGTCCTATAAACATGTAACCACAGGGTTGAGATAAAAATGTCAGTAATAGAATAACTCACTCCTATTGACTATCACATACTACCATATAAAAGTAAGCATAGATACCATTTAAACTTCATAAAGTGGTATTTATATCATATCATATTTCCTTTTCTACTTTATATCAATCTCGAAGGATTCTCTACTATCTCAAGGTATTTTATTATATCATAAAAAAAATACTAGCATGATCTCTACCAACTAGTCCTCCAAAACACCTCGATATGAAACCATAGGCTCATCTCAGACTAATGTACACTTTCATTAGCCTTGAGCTCACTTGCAGTGGTAAAATCACCCAGCCAAAGATGTTTCTAACACATAATACGGGCTATGATTTTCCCTAATACACACAATAGGACATCGTGACTCCCACCCGTATCACGAAGATAGTAAGGAATCTTTCATCTCCAACACATACCTTAATAGGCACTCAGAAGATCTTTTCTAAGATAGCACCTTTCAAGGCACTAAGGAGAATTGTTTCTAACACCGCACCCTAAAAGGGTACTAAGGAAACCTTGCCATATGGTCTTTATCATCCCCTATATTTGAGTAAACTCCCACCATTTAAGGTTCCTTTTCACAATTTACTTTTTTCATGACATAAGATTATATATATAACATCACTACGTTACAAAACACAATTCAATACTCATTTCAACCAAAAGTCATTTTGACCCACACATCACTTAATGCCACAAAAACATGCTCAATTAAAAACCAGTTCATGCACTATAAGCATACTAGCATACAGTTACAATAAACAGTCAAACCAGGAATTATTTAGTTATCTCAACCCTTCTGTTACTAGAAAGGTCACCCATGGATTTCACTATCACTCAAGCTTTTCTCAAGCTTCCTTCTCTCTATTCCGCGGCGGATATGCCAATCTGAACACATTTAGCACACTTTAGTCATTTGGCCTATTTTGACCAAGAACTCATTTTTACTATTTAGGGCTATATTCATCGGAACTCTTGGTTTATTTATCCATTCTAAGTCCATAACTATCTAATTACTACTTTACATCACCTCCACCAGTCTTATTTTACTCAAGATAGATTTGCCCTAACTTTCTCTCTCTAAATACATAAATATATACCTATGGGAAATAGATGAGGATATTATTGCCTCATTCTATCCTTTGTCTCCTAGGTAGCATCACCATGAGCCATGCCTTGCCAGAAAAATTTGAGTAATCGTATAGTCTTGTTCTTTAACTTCTGCTTTTTTCACATCTATGATTTTGCTCTGGCTAGCCTTATAGGTTAAAATTCTTCTGGAGTTTAATCTCCTCCAGTTCTATTATGTGTGAAGGATCATGTTAATATTTCTTGAGCTGTGACATGTGAAAACACCTCATGCACACCCGATAACTATGGTGGCAAAGTAATCCTGTAGGCAACTGGTCCAATTCTCTTTAGAATCTCGAAAGGACTAATGAATCTAAGAGTTAATTTCTTGTCTCTTATCGATCTCCCGATTCCCGTCCCTGATTGTAAACCCTCAGAAACATATGGTTCCCACCAGGAACTCTAATAGCCTTCTACATCTATCTGCATAACTCTTTTGCCTACTCTGTGCCATCAACAGCTTTTATTGACCCACTCAATCATTTGAGTTGTTTGATCCACAATATTCGATCCCAACCTACTCCTTTGACTCAACTCTGTCTAGCAAAGAGGCGACCTGTATTTTCTCCCATAAATTCCTCATATGGTGTATTTGTATATTGGAGTAGTAATGTTGTTGTAAGCAAATTCAGCTACAGGGAAAAGGCATCCTAGCTACCTTTTAACTTCAATACAAAAGGTTCTGAGCATATCCTCTAAAGTTTATATGGTTCATTCTATTTGCCCATTTTTGAGGATGATATGCTGTACTAAATCTTAACTCTGTACTTATGGCACATTGTAAAGCTCCCCAAACTTAGAAGTAAATTAATGGGGAAGTGAAAATTAAAGTGGGATTAGACATTTAGGGACTAATTGGTATTTTGATTAGTTTGTGTGTTGTATGAACAGATATGGGTGATAGGAGCACGTTTTGGGTCAAAGCAAAGCAATATGCGTGTGTGAGAAGAAGTCTCATTATGCCATGCGCCATGGCTTGTGCTTCGTGGACCGAGAGCATGGACTAGAATTTCACTCCATAAGTCAGACCCATATGAGATGAAAAATCTCCCATACTACCTCATCTCCTTTCAGCATCTGCCTCTCTACCATGCCTAGCTGCTACCCTCAGCTTGTGGCACATCTCTTCATATATCATCACATCAAGCAATGCTATCTGTTGCCTGTACTCGGGTCTCATCTTTTCAAGTAATCTCTTAGTTTTCCACTTCAAGTCATTACTATGCTGGAGATATGTGGAATTAAGCCGATAAATCATTAAATCTTCTTATAAATTCTTCCTCGTCCAGGTCTCCCTGCCTAAAAGCATGAAATTCCTCTTCCTTCTCAGTTCTGAATAAGACTGGAAAGTGTTGATCAAAGAATATTCTCTTGAATTCATCCCATTTCAAATGAATACCACTAGTTGGTCTCATAAATTTCCACCATCTCTTAATAACACTAACCAACTGCACTGTGGCCAAGATAAACTTTATACTCTGAAGTACAGATCACCACCTCAAAGATGGTTTCCATTCATTCTATCCACAATTCTGCTTACCTTCCCTCATATTTCCATCAAATGTTGGCAAATTGAATCGAACCAACATCTTCCAAGCACGATCCATAGATGAATCAATGCCAGGAATCTATAGTCCATTACCTGAATTATGAGATGATCCAGGTCTACTATGTGCTTCTTGCATTAAGATATTATGAGCTTCAACTCTCTCTTTTGAAATTTTTTAAAATTCATGACTTATAGAATGAATTTCTGGTCTATGCACTATGGTGCACGAAGCACGAGCCGTGATGTATGGCATAGTGAGACTTCTTCCTACTACGCGCACTTGCTTCGACCCGAAATGTACTCCTATCACCCATATCTATTCATACAACACATAAACCAGTCAAAATACTAATTAGTCCTCTGAATCTCTAATCCCATTAATTTTCACTTTCCCCTTGATTTAACTCTAACTTAGGATTAAGAAATTCAAGATGTTACAATAGTCTCACACATTAACTCCTCCAACAAAAACACCACAATGGAATGGGATTTTGAGAAGAGAAATCAAATACTAATAGATATGGTTCGATTTATGATAAGTCAAGTAGATCTTCCCACCATCCTTTTGGGGCCATGCATTAGAGACAATTGTGTTCACACTAAACCGTATTCTATTTAAGCCAATAAGAAGACCCCATATGAGATATGGACTCAAAAAGAAATCAAGTTTGTCTTTTCTCAAGATTTGAGGATGTGGGGTTTATGTTAAGAAACAAGCCTTAGACAAATTAGCACCTAAATCCATAAAGTACCTTTTTTGTGAGGTATCCTAAAGAAATAAAGGGAGACTATATCTACAATTCCATCAATAACAAAGTGTTTGTAATTTAAAATGGTATCTTTCTGAAAGAGAACTATCTCTAAAAGAATTAATGGAAGCAAGATACATCTTGAAAAAATTCAAGAACCATAAAATAGCACAGAGTCACAGATGGAAAACTAAGAAGACTCATAATAAGTAAATGAGCCTACTCAAGTAACATAAGGACAATAAAGGTCTGATAGGACATGGCACCATCCTTAGAGATATGGATTTTTGATTAATGAATGTTGTGATGTGTTGCTCATTGAACATAAGGAGCCAACCACCTACCAAGAAGCCATAGTAGGACCATATTTGGAGAAATGGCTAAATGCCATGAAGTTTGAAATGCATTCTATGTACGATAATAAGGTATCGACCTTAGTTGATCTACCTGAAGGTGTAAAAACCATTAGGTACAAGTAGGTTTTTAAGGAAAAAAACTAACATGGATGGTAAAATAAATGTCTTCAAGGCATGATTGGTTGCAAAAGGATTCACCCAAACTCATGGTGTTGACTATGATGAAACCGTTTCACCAATCATAATGGCAAAATCAATTAGAGTCCTCCTTACTAGTACACAGCATATTATGACTAAGAAATATGGCAGATAGATGTTAAAACAACCTTCCTTAATGGTTGTCTACTTGAGGAAGTGTACATCACACAACTTGAAGGCTTTGTGCGTCCAGAGGACTCTGGTAAGGTGTGCAAACTTCAAAGATCAATTTATAGATTGAAGCAAGCATCTTAGAGCTGGAATCAATATTTTGATGATGTAATCAAAGAGTCTAGATTCATTCAAAGCATAGATGAACATTGTGTTTACAAAAGGGTTGATGGTAGCATAGCTATATTTCTAGTGTTATATATGGATGATATCCTACTCATTGGGAATGACATTCCTACCTTATAGAATGTCAAGTCTTGGTTAGAAAAATCTTTCTTTATGAAGAACTTAGGTGAAGCCACTTATATCCTTAGGATTAAGATCTATAGAGATAGATCCAAAAGGCTTATAGGCCTAACTCAGAGAACATACCTAGACAAGATACTACATAGGTTCAAGATGAAAAATTCAAAGAGGGTTTCATCCCATGTCGACCAGTGTCCTAGTATATAAAATCAGTGAGATCGCATGAGTAAGGTTTCATATGCCTCGGCATGATCTATCATGTATTCCATGCTATGTACTCGACCAGATGTTTCATTTGTCTTAAGTATGACCAGTAGATACCAAGCAGATCTTGCAGATCTTGAGGATCATTGGACTATATCAAGAATATCTTAAAATACTTAAGAAGGACTAAGGATTTATTCTTGGTATATGGTAAATTGGATGATGAGCTAGTTGTAATAAGTTACATAGATGCAAGCTTTTAAATTTACTAGGATGACCTTAAATCATGATCAAGATATGTGTTCACCTTAAATGATGGGGCAGTGAGCTGGAAAAGCTCCAAGATGAGAACAATAGCTAATTCTATAACAGAAGCTGAGTATATAGTAGCATCAGATGTAGCTAAGAAAGCTGTTTAGATTAAGAAGTTCATTACTAAACTAGGAGTGGTGCTTGGCATCTCAGATCTAATAACTTGTTTTGTGATGAGAGCGATGCAATTGCACAGAGTAAGGAGCCAATGTCACACTAAAAGATCAACCATATACTCAGGCATTTTCACTTTATCAAGGGATCAATGATAGAGGTGAAATAAAAAAAAAGCAAAGTAGTAGGAGAAGACAATGTCTTGTATAGGTGAAGCATGAGTGTCATGTCAAGACAATAGAAATTAGACAAATTAATGATTGTACCTAGTGCAAGTAGGAGGATGTTGGAAATTGTGCTCTAGGGCCAATCATTATACTATGCACACTATTATTTAATGAATTTTTCTTTTGTTATCCTATCAATTGCATGTTCACCATGATAACTGTATTCTTAGCAAACTATAGTGATTGTCCTAAATGTTCCTGGTTAGTTATCTATGAGGGATCATAGATGAAACAAGACTAGTATGACTTTAATTAATTATAGAGACACAAATCAAAGTCATAAGCACTTAAAAGAGTACAAGGTACTGGACCAACCTGCTATGAGAAAGTTGCATGGTACAAGTCATAAGCTTATCTCATATGTAACCATATCACTAAGCCCTTTGAATTGAGATCATCATAGATTCTTACATAATGATCACTGAACTTTGACCTAATCAAAAGTCACCTTTAACCGGGTGATCATAAAGGCCATGTGTAACATCCCAAAAATTTCAAGACTCGAATTTATTTTAAAAATAAAATAAAATATCTATAATCAAATTAAAATTTAGAATAATTTGATAGAGGTCTAGAGTTTGAATTTTTCTCAGCAAAAGTTTCGTTTTTTTTATTTTTAACTATAGAAAAATTACCAAAGTGACCTGGGCTTTTGTGTTATAATAAAAAATATTGGGCCCTTTCTTGTAATTTTTCCTATATGTTTAGTTCTGTTTTTGAAGAGGAAATAGAACGTAGAAATTGAATTGGAGAAACAAAGAAGCAACACACGAAGAAGAACAAAGAATGAAGAGGAGGAAAAGAGGGAGTTTCAGCTCGAATTCAAGAGGCTTTATGATCGTTGTGAGCTTGGCTACACGGTAGGTAAACTCTTTACTTCAATCCTCTTCCTTTCCTCTTGATTTTCTTCAATTTTTAAAAGAGGGAATTTCTAGATTTTGATCCCAAAAGCTTTATTCTTATAAGCTTTAGTTTCCTTGAGTCCTTAGGAGGTTGTTTTGAGTTTCTATTTGATGCCTTAATGTTTTGAGCATGTAATTGGATGAAAAATGGAGTTTTAGGGCAAAAGTCAAACCTTAAGAGGTTGGGTTTTGCTCCTCAATGGTTTAAGCCTATTAATTTAGTTATAATTTTGCTATTTGAATCCAATAAGGTTTAAATTAATCTTTGATTTTTATTATAAGGGCTAATGGCGAAAGTTGGTGACACTGAGTAAAGGCTTTTAATTGATTAAAAATTATATAAATTAGAAATTGGCTTAGCAGTGGCTAATAAATGGTTTTGGTGATTAAATACTATTATGTGAATGGTTGGTTTAATATATGAACCATTAAGATGGATTATGGCTCATTAACCCAAGTTGTGTGATGTGAGTTATGGTCTTCATTAATGCTATTGGCCATGAAAAGTGATATGGATCACTTATATGTTATAGGAAATTGTTGGTGAAACTTATTGAGAAGTTAAAGAATAAGTCAAGTCTTATTTTGTACAAGGGGAACCCTTTTGATACAAAAAGGTTGAGGTAACAGGAAAATTTATTTTTTTATTGCTTTGTTTAGCTATTTTTGAGTAGATAATATTGTTTAGCATGCATACATGTTTTAAACAAGTGAATGCAAATAAAATGTGTTTTAGAAAGGTTTATGGGGTATTGTTTTAATAATAATGTATTTATATTTACTATTTATTTAGTAATGATGTTACTTATGGAAATAAGATTATTAGCATGCATTGTGATCATAAAAAACTAGGAGTTGCACTTAGGGAAGTGTAACTAGGTTTGGTACCTTAGATAGGCTAAGGAACTGCTTAAGGGATGAATTATGAGTGTTATACTACTTTGAGTGTTGAAGTGGTCAATACTCAGGAAAGATAGAAAAAGGGTAAGAGGCATGATCTCAGTAGGAGTTCATTAATGGAGAGATGTAGTCTTGTGATATTCTATGGCTTACTGTCAATACTCAGTGTTACCTTTCATATTATGGGCTCAATACACTAATGTGGTTAGTGGATTAAGTATTCAACACCTCTCAGTGGAAGAGGGAATCTGGCATATGAAGTGTGCGGTTGAGTGCCTAGACCAAGGGTAGCCCTCACGTGGAGAGTAAGTCGAGCTAGCTCTAGGAGGGAGTTAGCTTTGACTACTCAAGATTCACATCAAAGGGGCACAGGTGGTTCGGTGAATCAAATCGTGCCTTAGTTTATATGTTGTGCCTGTGGAAGTATAATGGGTACAAGGTTTACTTACAAGCTAAAGAGTGCCAGGGGGCATTCTGTTGGTCAAGAAATGCTATATCGACCTATCTCATGCATTCAAGCATTTTAACTGGTTAATTATATGTTATTTTGAATCTATTATTTATTTACTTGACTATGGCTTTCCATGTAATAAGGAATATCAATTTCTCTGTTACTGAAATTGTGGTTGTCCCACCCCGTTCTTTTCAATATTCCAGGTTCAGGTAAAGGAACCAGTGGAGGACGGGGAAAGGAGTAGAGCTAGAGGTTTTTGTGAATTATAAAGAACTGCAACCCCTTTCTTTTGAGCAAATCTATTGTAATGTATTTAGGATTAGGGTGCTAGTAGGATATGATTATGTATATGTCTGTGAGTATGTGTGGATTGTATGGCTTGTATATGAATTTTTGTTTGCTCGTAGACTTGTGGCTAGGAAACTTGGCTATAGTGTGTGGTTTTGATGGATTTATTTAGTAGACCAAGTTTTCACTACAAGCAAATATTTATTTTGGTATATATGTGATTCCATAAGCAAATACAAAGTGGTTACATTGCAAATGGTGTACTATGGGCAAACATACACCTTAGATAGAAGGAGTGGGTGTGTGGGCCCCACAGAGATCTTTGAGCTAAGTGAAAATGTTTAGCGTGTGTATTCATATGTATATATGATATTTGGAATAGTTTTTGGCCACTCTTGTGTGATTTGTGCATTTTAAAGGTTTAGGGTCCATTTTGGGAAATGGCCCTCGGATGGTCAAATTTTGGTATAAAGGTTTTTTTATCATTTAAATGTTCTACCATGTGTTTTTAGTCCTATTTAATGTGTCCAAAGTGTTCCCACAAGTTTGTGACCATTAGGATGAGATTTGGACAATTTTAAAATGGTTTTTACCAAAAAACTATACTTTTGCATCTAGGTGTCCAAATCTTAATCTGACCATTTGATTTCTCTAAAATTTGGGTCACAAGTAAACCCTTTTATAAGCTTCATGTGGACTTTGGAATCATGTCAATTGGATATCGGACGAAGAAATGACGCACTCTGGAATTTGGTCCAGAGGAGCTGTCATGATAGCAAAAGTGTTATCATGACAATAATAATTGATAATGTTGCAACATACACGAAATTCAATCCGTCCGTTGGATTTTTCCAAAATTTGGTATGCTGATAGTACTATTTAAAAGTAACATGTGAGATTTAGAACTTATCCAATCGGAGGTCGGATGATGAAATGGTGCACCCTGAAAGTTAGTTCGGAGGTGTTGTCATGACAGCTAATGACAACAAACATAACTAATCTTTTGACATGTCTAATTTTTAATCCGACCATTGGATCTTTTTGAAATTTGGTAGACTTATAGTACCCTTTCGAATAATGGAACGGCACCTCCCAGAAGTTAGCCCAGGAGAGCTGTCATGACAGCAATTTAATGTTGTCATGACCACATCTTTTTATTCCACTTTCATCTAGCTTGCTTTTGTGCGCTATAGGTAGAACCTATAATTTTTTTAAGGTTTTAAATTATTTATTTCTTAAGTTGGTTAGAGGATCAACTCCTTAACCACACATAGTTTATTTGAATTATGTGATTTTTGGATAACACTCAGGGCAAGTGTTACATTTGGTATCAGTTTTAGGTTTATGATTCCTCTTTCCTACTTAGCACCTTAAATACATTACTCTTATGCTATTTCCCTTCTGACACTAACCTGGACTAATATTATTTTTCTTTCTCTGGCTTGTTCCTTTAAGAGGGGAGAAAGGTCCGTACGCTTGTGGTCATACACCTTTCAGTTCTAATATGGCTCGAAGGGGAAGAGGTAGATCGAGGAATGAGGAACAACCACCACCTCTACCTCCTCTGCCTCCAACTCTGCCTCCACCACCACAGGGGACGGATGCAATTATGGCTAGGCTACTTGAAGTGATGGTGGATATATAGCAAAATCTTAGAGGTCGTGCTGTTCTAGATCAACATTTTGACCCAAATGTTGGGCAGGGATCTTCTAGTACTATGGGAGCTCATGGACCAGTTGCTAATAATCAAGAGGATGACATATCCGAACCTTGGAAGGAATTCTCTCGCTCTAATCCGACCACATATGATGGAAGTATGCTTGATGGGAAAGTTAAGGAGTGGTTGGATCGAATGGAGCAGTTATTTACTATTGTGAGGTGTACATCTGATCAGAGGGTTATCTTAGCTACGATACAGCTTGTTGGTGAAGCCAAGCATTATTGGGATTCTGTTAAGCCTATGGATGGAAGATCTATGACTTGGGCTGAATTTAAGGAATGATTTTATGATTTTTACTTCCCATTAGCTTTCAGAGACGAGAAAGAGGCAGAGTGTCATGCGTTTTAGCAGAAGGACTTAGACGAGGAGACTTTTATTAGAAAATTCAATCAGCTGTCTAAGTTCTCAACATATCTAAAGGCTTCTAATGATAGCAAGTGGAAAGCAAAAAGGTTATTGGAAAAGATGAGGCCAGAATACTGCCAACAGCTGTCTTTATTGGGTAAGGTGACATATGATGAGATGTGCAATCATCTAAGGATTGTCGCTCGTTGAGGCCAAGACATAGAGAGTAGCTGGAGTAGGGATACATGAGGTTGATTTTCTTTTGGGTTGGCTCCTTCTGGTGGTGTATCCAAGAGAATGGGTTTTAGCTCTGGTTCTTCTTCTGGTGGCTCCTTTAGAGCCGGGTCTTCTTCTGCTTCTGGTAATCAGAATTTAAATAGGGGTTCAAGATTTTAAGGTAATCGGGGTGGTAATATGAGATATGGGGGTTCTCATTTCTTTAAGAATGCTCCAGCACATTCTCCACAGGCTAGTCAGGCCCCAATTCTAAGCACAGCGAGGTCACCTTGCGATAGATGTGGTAGGGTTCATTCTGGTTGCTGCTTTGCTTGCTACAAGTATGGAAAGTTAGGCCATTTGATCTGTGACTGCCTTGATTTTCATGAGAGCTCAGACCGAAGGAATGTGATTCCTAGTAGAGTGTATACAGTATCTCAGGAGGAGGTTAAGAAGTCATCAAATCTGATCACTGGTATGGTTTCTATATGTGGCCTTGATTTAGAAGCTTTGTTTGATTATGGTGCGATGCATTCTTTTATTTCTGTCGAGTGCTTAGATAGAATGGGTATGCCTGTTGATCAGTTGCCCTATGATATAGAAGTTTCCTCTACTTCTAGTTTGGTTGGTTAATCCAGTGTGGTGTGCAGGACTAAGATGACTTTTAATAGGCGATCGACTTGGGTGAATGTGATCAAATTACCTATGCAAGGGATTGATTTAATCATTCGTATGGATTGTTGACAGCTTATGATGCTGTCTTAGATTGTGTGGCTAAGACAGTGATTTTGGTAGAAGTACCGAAGGTGATCGAGGAATACCCTGGTCATTCTTGTTTTCTTTCTTCTTTGCAAGCTGAAAGGTTGATTGAGCAGGGTTGTGAGGTTTACATGGTAGTGTTCACTACCTAAGGGTCTGAGATAGGTATAGTGGATGAAATTGAGGTTGTTAAGGAGTTCTCGAAGGTGTTTTCAGAGGATGTGTCAGGATTACCTCCAGAGCGTGAGGTTGAATTCTTGATTAACCTGATACTAGGGACTCAGCCAATTTCAAAGGGTCCCTATAGAATGGCTCCTTCAGAGTTAGTTAAGTTGAAGAAGCAACTTGAAGAGCTGTTAGATAAGGGATTTATTAGACCTAGTGTTTCTCCTTGAGGATCCCCTATCTTATTTGTAAAGAAGAAGGATAGTAGTTTGAGATTATGTATCGATTACAGGTAGTTGAATAAGGTTACGTTGAAGAACAAGTACCTACTGCCTTGCATCGATGATCTCTTGGATCAGTTAGTTGGTGCAACGATTTTCTCTAAAATTGATTTACGTTCAGGGTATCATCAGCTGAGGGTTAGTGAGAAGGATGTGGCAAAGACGGCTTTCAGGACTCAATATGGTCATTATGAGTTTTTGGTTATGTCATTCGGGCTGACTAATACGCTTGCGGTTTTCATGGACTATATGAACCGCATTTTTTGACCTTTCTTGGATCAGTTTGTGGTGGTTTTTATTGATGATTTATTGATCTACTCTAAAGATGAGGAGCAACATGCCAGACACTTGAGGACTATCCTAAGGTTTCTACAAGATCATAAGCTATATGCCAAGCTCAATAAGTGTGAGTTTTGGATGAGAGAGGTTAGGTTCTTGGGACATATCATGTTAGCAAATGGTATTGTAGTTGATCCATATAAGGTTGAAGCAGTCTTGCAATGGGAGAGACCAAAATCGATAATAGAGATCCATAGTTTTCTAGGGTTAGCAGGTTACTACCAGCGTTTTATTAAAGGTTTCTCTCAAATTTCTATGCCTTTGACTAGGCTCACAAGGAAAGATAGGCCATTTATCTAGGATGATAGGTGTGAGACAGCTTTTCTTGAGTTGAAAGAAAGGTTAACAACAGCTCCAGTGTTGATGATTCCGGATCCTCAAAAGCCCTATGACGTGTATACTGATGCCTCTCATAAGGGTCTTGGTTGTGTTCTAATGCAAGATGAGAGGGCAGTAGCAAATATATCTCGACAACTTAGGCCACATGGGGAAATTATCCGACGCAAGATCTTTAGTTAGCTACGGTGGCCTTTGCATTGAAGATCTGGCGTCATTATCTTTATGGAACAGAGTTCAAGGTCATGAGTGACCATAAAAGTCTCAAGTACCTGATGGATCAAAAAGAGCTAAACATGAGACAGAGACGTTGGATGGAGTTTCTTAAAGATTATAATTTTGAATTTAAGTATCATCTAGGAAAAGCAAATGTAGTAGCAGATGCTCTTAGTCGTAAGACCTTTCATGTAGCCTATTTAATGGTTCAGGAGCATAGATTGATGGAGTCTTTAGTTGAGACTTCTTTGGGTATGACTGAGTTCCCTTTGAATGGTCTTAAGACTATGGTTATTTCCAATGAATTTTAGAAAGAGATACAAGATGCTCAGCTTCAAGATTCAATTTTGTTAAAAATAAGTCAAGATATCAAGAATGGTAAGATAATAGATTATTGGTTTAGTGATGATGGGTATATGGTTTTCAAGGATAGGGTGTGTATTCCTAACAATGAGTCTATTCGGAAGAAATTATTGGATAAGGCGCATCGAAGTAGCTATACCCTTCATTCGATGCTACTAAGATGTATCATGACATACAGCATCATTGGTGGTGGCCAGGCATGAAAAAGGATGTCACAGAGTATGTTAGTAAGTGTTTAACCTGTCAGAAGGTCAAAATAGAGCACCAAAAGCCATCGAGGTTGTTACAGCCTTTGGAGATTCCTAAATGGAAATGGGAGAGTATTTTAATAGATTTTGTTCTGGTTTGCCGAGGACCCAGGCTAGTTTTGACTCTATCTAGGTAATTGTAGATCATTTGACTAAGTCAACACATTTCTTACCGATCAAGACCACCTATACGGTTGATAAGTATGCTGAGATCTATATTAAGGAGGTTGTGCGACTACATAGGGTATCAAGGGATATTGTTTCAGACCGTGATCCTCGGTTTACATCGAATTTATGGCAAGCTATGCAAAGGGCTATGGGCACGGATATGAAGTTTAGTATGTCTTATCATTCATAAACGGATGGACAAACTGAGCAGACGATCTAGACATTAGAGGATATGTTGAGGTCATGTGCCCTAGAGCTTCAGGGAAGCTGGGATAAGCATTTGCCTCTAGCGAAGTTTGCTTATAATAACAGTTATCATGCCAGTATTCAGATGGCTCCTCATGAAGAATTGCATAGAAGACGGTGTAGATCACCTCTCTGTTGGTATGAGTTAAGTGAGAGGACAATGATGGGACAGGATGTGGTAGATGAGACCACGAAAAAAATCAAATTTATCCAACAAAAGCTTCTTACGGCGCAAAGTAGATAGAAAAGTTATGTAGATAATCGTCGTAAGGACCTGTCTTTTGAGGTTGGGGATCATGTGTTTCTCAAGGTTTCCCCATTGACGAGCGTTAGATGCTCAATTCGGGCTAAGAAGTTGTCTCCTTGATATATGGGTCCTTTTGAGGTTTTGAAAAAAGTTAGGCAGGTGGCTTATCAGTTGTCATTGCTTCCTTAGTTGGCGGGTCTACACAATGCATTTCATGTGTCACAGCTGAAGAAGTACCAGCTAGACCCGTCGCATGTGATAGAACCTGAGGAGGTTGAAATTCAGGAGAATTTAACCTACCGGATTGAACAGATTGTATTGTGGATGCTAAGGATAAGCAGCTCAGAAATAAGACAATCCGGTTGGTAAAAGTGGTTTGGAAAGGGACAACTCTTGGAGATACAACTTGGGAGACTGAGGATCAAATGAGGAAGAAGTATCCATAGTTGTTTCCCTAGGTATGCTTCTCTCTTTGATTCACGAATTAGCTTGGATTTTGGGGATAAAATCCTTTTTAAAGGAGGGGAGAATGTAGCATCCCAAAAATTTTAAAACTTGAATTTATAAAAATAAAATAAAATAAAATATCTATAATTAAATTAAAATTTAGAATAATTTGACAGAGGTCCAGAGTTTAAATTTTTCTCAGCAAAAGTTTGGTTTTATTTATTTTTAACTAGGGGAAAAATTACCAAAGTTGATCCAGGCTTTTGTATTATAATAAAAAATATTGGCCCTTTATTCTAATTTTCCCCAAAGTCTAATATTATCAATTTGAGAGGGAAAACAGATGCAGAAATGCATAAAAGAAAATAAGGAAAAGAAGGAAACGAAACGCACAAGAGGGAGAGAGGAAGAAGAGAAGATAAAGAGAGGGAGTTAGGCTTAGATCTAGGAGGTTTTGTGACAGTTGTGAACTCGGCTACACAATAGGTAAACTCCCTACTTCAATCCTCTTCCCTTCCTCTTGATTTTCTTTAATTTTTGGAAGAGAAAACTTCTGGATTTTGATCCTAAAGGCTTTATTCTTGTAAGCTTTTATTTCTTTGGATCCTAGGGAGGATGTTTTAAGTTTCTATATACTATCTAATATTTTGAATGGATAATTGGATGAAAAGAGGTATTTTAGGCACAAATTAAACCCTGAGAGATTGGGTTTTTCTCCTCAGCTTATTAATTTAGTTATAAGGGCTAATGGTGAAAGTTGGTGATACTAAGTGAAGGTTTTTAATTGATAAAAAATTATATAAATTGAAAATTAGCTTAATGATGGCTAATAAATGGTTTTGGTGGTTAAGTGATACTATGTGAATGGTTGGTTTAATATATGGACCATTAGGATGGATTATGACTCATTGACTTAAGTTGTGTGGTATGAGTTATAGTCTTTATTAATGCTATTTTTCATGATAAGTGATGTGAATCACTTATATGTTGTAGGAATTGTTGGTGGAATTTGTTCGGAAGTTACGGAACAAGCCGAGTCCTATTTTGTACAAGAGGAACTCTTTTGGTACCAAAGGGTTGAGGTAACAGGAAAATTTATATTTCTTATTACTTTGTTTTAGCAATTTTTGAATAAATATTACTAGCTATCATGCATTACATGTTTTAAAAGATTAAATGTGATTTATAAGGGATTATGGGGTACTAATTTGATTATAGTGCAAATATGTTTTCTAATTGTTTAACGACAATTTTTTTATGGAAACGAGATTTGTTGCATGTATTTGATAGAACACATTTGTTACCCACTTTTATTTGTCAATTAGGACCATTTTATTAATGATTTATCACCTTCAAGTGCACACATTGCATTAGATTTGGAACTTTGCCTAAGTTTCTAGGTTCAATGCACTAGGGGCATTTTGGTCCAAAAAATAAACTTTTGAGAAAATGTACAAGAAAAATTGACAAAGTGCATTTTATGTCCAGTTGATGAATGATGAAATTATATTTTTAAAATTCATTTTAGTTTGGGAGTAATTAAATAAAAAAATTCAACACTTTCTTAAGTGTCTTAGTTTGTCCTAGCTTTTTGTTGCCTTTGTGTGGAAATTTTTATATAATTTTGTGTAGCCTGAAACTTGGTTAATTTAATAAATTCTCCCTTATAATTATGAATTTAATTCTGGACATGAATTAGATTTTATTATATCATATGCTATTTAATTGAATTATGTGATTTATGTGACATAGGTGGCATGTGGACTTGTGCATCAATTAGACAATTGAGGTCAACACTCCTTGAGGTCAATGGCTGATGGTTTGCACGTGAATTATGATTATTTTGAGGGGTAAAATCAACAAAAATGATGTGGATGACACATGGGAAATTAGGCACACATTGGAATCATCTACAAATCAATAGGAAGTTGCCACCTTGCAAGTGTGACAAGGCTCCCATTTACATTTTAATTTTTTTCCTTATTTTAATTAAGCTTCAGCTGATGGGAGACACCAAGGAGCACGCCATTTTAAGCCCCAAAGGGGATCCAACACATATCTCATTCATCTTCCACATTCTCTCTCTCTTGTTCATAGTGTTCTTCATTTTCTCTCTTTTATTCTTCATTTTCCAGCACCCTAACCTCCATTTTCAGCCACCAAACCTCCACAAAACTCATACAATTCTTCTCCTCTCTTCATTTTCATTCCATTCCTTCCATTTTCACAAGGATTGAAGCTCATTTCCATCATTCAAGAGCTATGGAGTTTGGCCTTCACAAGCAATCACTAGGGTTCTTGAAGATGAAGATTGGCTAAGTTTCTTTGTGGAATCCTAAAGAGATGAAGATGGAGGATGAGTCTTGAGCTTCAAATTGGCTAAGTTCTTTTGTTTCTTATCCTCTTCTCTTTTTACTAGATGGTTAGATTCCTTAATCTTGGGTTTAATCATCTTAGCTTATAAATTCTAATTTGAATTTGATGTTGATGTAAAGAGAGAGGATTGTTTCATTTAATTTCTTCCTTGGACAGCCATGACTGAATTTTGCCACTCTTTGTTTGGCACATAATCTTGTGTTTTTCAATTAGTGAATATCTTGTGTTAATATTGCATAATCTTGTGGTGTTAATGCTTGTGTTGTTGAGTAGCTTGACATAATCTTGTGGTTGCTCAATTTATGTGTTTCACCATGGCTGTTGATAGAGGATTTTGAGTGAATCACTTGGCTAATGTCTTCACCAATTGGTTAATTGAACTAGGGACTTTAATCTAAGACCTAGGGAGGTTAGCTAAATAGGTTAATTGGCTTAGGATAATTTTCTTAAGTCATGACAGCTTTAGTCAAGAGGAAAGGGAAGCTAAACTTAGCCTAATCATGAGAAGATAATGAGTCCAAAATCAACTAATCTCTAGGGTTCCATTATTGTGAAAAGGGAAGTTCATTTCACTCACTTTCACTAGCATTTTAATTACTTGCACATTAGGTAATTAGTTTAGATAATTAGCTAGGCAACTAAATTCCTACAAACTTTGGTTGATTTATTTCACTAGATAACTTTCAATTAGACTTAAAACCATTCCTTAGGAGATGACCTAGGGTTGGTCCTATATTGCATTAGGGTTAGCTTTAGTGTAATTTTGAGGATAAGCAACTAATTTCCTATCAGTATTATAATCATAAAGAATAGAAGTTGCATTTAAGGAAGTGTAACTAAGTAAGGTACCTTAGATAGGTTCAGGAACTATTTAAGGGAGGTTTATAAATGTTATAATACCTTAGAGTGTTGAAGTGGTCAATACTAGGGAAAGGTAGACATGAATAAAAGGCATGATCTCGGTGGAAGTTCACTAATGAGAAGGTGTGGGCTTTTGATATTCTATGGCACACTGCCAGTACTCAGTGTTGCCTTACGTATTGTGGGCTCAGTGCATTAAAGTGGTTAGTGTATTGAGTGTTCGACACCTTTCAGTGGGGGAGGAAATCTGACATATGAAGTATGAGGTTGAGTGCCTAGGCCAAGGTAGCCCTCACATGGAGAGTAAGTCGAGCTGGCTCTGGGAGGGAGTTAGCTTTGACTATTCAGGATTCACGTTGAAGGGGCGTAGGTAGTTCGGTGGATTAGATCATGCCTTAGATTATGTTTTGTGCCTGTGGAGGTACAAGTAGGTATAAGGTTTATCTACGAGCTAAAGAGTGCCAGAGGGCATTCTGTTGGTCATGAAAGGCCATACTAGCTTAGGTCATGCATTCATGCATTTTAAATGGCTAAATTATATACTATGTTGAATTTATTATTCATTTATTCGATTATAGCTTGCCTTATAATAATCAATGTAGATTTCTCTATTACTGAGACTGTGGTTGTCTCACCCCTTTCTTTTCAATATTTCTAGGTCCAGGCGAAGGAACCAGTGGAAGAGGGGGAAAGGAGCAGAGCTAGGGATTGTTTGTGAATTATAAAGAACTGCAACCCCTTTCTTTTGAGCAAATCTATTGTAATGTATTTAGGATTAGGGTGCCAGTAGGATATGATTATGTATATGTTTGTGAGTATGTGTGGATTGTATGGCTTGTATATGAATTTTTGTTTGCTCGTAGACTTGTGGCTAGGAAACTTGGCTATAGTGTGTGGTTTTGATGGATTTATTTAGTAGACCAAGTTTCCACTACAAGTAAATATTTGTTTTGGTATATATGTGATTCCACAAGCAAATACAAAGTGGTTACATTGTAAATGGTGTGCTATGGGCAAACGTACACCTTAGATAGAGGGAGTGGGTGCGTGGGCTCCACGGAGATCTTTGAGCTAGGTGAAAATGTTTAGCGTGTGTATTCATATGTATATATGATATTTGGAATAGTTTTTGGCCACTCTTATGTGATTTTTGCATTTTAGAGGTTTAGGGTCCATTTTGGGAAATGGCACTTGGATGGTCAAATTTTGGTATAAAGGTTTTTTTTATCATTTAAATGTTCTACCAGGTGTTTTTAGTCTTATTTGATGTGTCCAAAGTGTTCCCACAAGTTTATGACCATTAGGATGAGATTTGGACAATTTTTAAAATGGTTTTTACTAAAAAACTATACTTTTGCATCTGGGTGTCCAAATCTTAATCTGACCGTTGGATTTCTCTAAAATTTGGGTTACAAGTAAACCCTTTTATAAGCTTCGTGTGGACTTTAGAATCACATCGATTGGATATTGGATAAAGAAACAATGTCCTCCGGAATTTGGTCCGGAGGAGCTGTCATGACAGCAAAAGTGCTGTCATGACAACAATAATTGATAATGTTGCAACATACACAAAATTCAATCCGTTCATTAGATCTTTTCAAAATTTGATATGCTAATAATACTATTTAAAAGTGACATGTGACCTTTAGAATCGCTCCGATCGGAGGTCGGATAATGAAATGGTGCACCCCAGAAGTTAGTCCGGAGGTGCTGTCATGAGAGCTTTTTAGCTGTCATGACAGCAAACATAACTAATCTTTTAACATGTCTAATTTAATCCAACTGTTGGATCTTTTTAAAATTTGGTACACTTATAGTACCCTTTGAATGTGATGTGAGAGCTTTAAAATCACTTCAATCGGAGGTTGAATGATGGAACGGTGTCTCCACAAGTTGGCCCAGGAGGGCTGTCGTGACAGCAATTTAATGCTGTCATGACCGCATCTTTTTATTCCACTTTTGTGTAGCTTGTTTCCGTGCGCTATATGTAGAACCTATAATTTTTTTTAAGGTTTTAAATGATTTATTTCTTAAGTTGATTAGAGGATCAACTCCTTAACCACCTTTAGTTTATTTGAATTATGTGACTTTTGGATAACACTCAGGGCAAGTGTTATAGTATAATTCTTTCCTAAGTATTACCATACTGATACAAAATTTAGATGTGCGTCATTTTCACATATGATGTCTGATTGGGATGGTTCAAGCGCCCACATGAAGCTTGTTTCAAAATCTAACTAATGACACTAGTTTCAACTTAATTCAATATTTCTATCAAAAATTGGACACAAAAGTGCATTTTGACCATTTTTTTGCCAAAATTTTGCCACTTGAGTGTGTCAATTCGAAACCAATTGTCATTAGCCACTTTTTGGGCCTTGACCAAGTCCAAATGGATAGTACATGCCTAATTGACCACACACATGCCAACATATTACACTTACACACATTTGGCCTGTAAATTACCCATTTTACACTTTGGGCCAAAATCACATTTTTACTTCTATGTTCTCATACATGGATAAATCATCTCAAACATTCTTCACACATCTCAATTTCACACATGTAACACTTGCCCCGAGTGTTATCCAAAAATCATACAATTCAAACAAAAAGTATGGTAAAGGAGTTGATCATAAAACCAACATAGGTAACAAATCATTTAATAAATAAAAAATACACCATCGCAAAATAAACATTAAAGTTTGTAGAAAAATTTATAAGTTTTGCCTATAGCGCACAAAACAAGCTAGACGAAAGTGAGATAAAGATGCTGTCATGATAGCATTAAATTGCTGCCATGATAGCCCTCCTAGGCCAACTTTTGGGAGGCTCCGTTCCACCATTCAACCTCCGATCGAAGTGATTTTAAAGCTCACACGTCATTTTTAATGATTACTAGTAGTGCACCAAATTAAAAAATAATCTAACGGTCAGATTAGAATTTGGACTCTCTATATGATTGGATAAAGTTGCTGTCACGATAGCACTTATGGACCAACTTTGGAGTGCACAATTTCATCATCTAACCTCCGATTAGAGCGATTCTAGAGCCCACATGTCAATTTTAAAGATTAATATTAGCATACCAAATTTTGAAAAGATCCAACAGACGAATTAAAATCCATGCATGTTACAAATTCAGCTACTTTGCTATCATGATAGAATTAAATAGCTGTCATGACAGCACCTCTGGATCAACTTCCGGAGTGTACTATTTCTCCGCACAATGTCCAATTGAAGTAATTCTAAAGTCCACACAAAGATTATAAATTTTTTTCACTTGTGACCCAAATGTCAGGAAAATCCGACAGTCGGATTGAAATTTGGACATCTAGATGTAAAAGTGCAGCTTTTTGATAAAAACTATTTTTCAAATTGTCCAAATCTCATCCTAATAGTCACAAACCTGTGAAAACACTTTGGACACATCAAATAGGACTAGGAGTACCTGATAGAATATTTAAATGATGAAAAAAATCCCTTATATCAAAATTTGACTACTCGGTGCCATTTTCTAAAATGAACCCTATGCCCCTTAAATTTACAAATCATACAAGAGTGGTCAAAAACCATTCCAAATATCATATACACATATGAATACACACGCTAAACATTTTCACCTAGCTCAGAGATCTCCGTGGGGCCCACGCACCCACTTTCTCTATCCAAGGTGTATATTTGCTCATAGCACACCATTTGTAATGCAACCACTTTGCATTTACTTATAGAATCACATATATACCAAAATAAATATTTGCTTGTAGTGAAAACTTGGTCTACTAAATAAATCCTTTAAAATCACACACCATAACCAAGTTTCCTAGCCACAAGTCTACAAGCAAATGAAAATTCATACACAAGCCATATAATCCACACATATTCACACACATATATGCATAATCACATCCTACTGGCATCCTAATCCTAAATACATTACAATAGATTTGCTCAAAAGAAAGGAGTTACAGTTCTTTATGATCCAAAAACAACCTCTAGCTCTGCTTCTTCCCCATCCACTACTGGTTCCTTCACCTGGACCTGAAAATATTGAAAAGAAAGGGGTGAGATAACCACAATTTTAGTAATAGAGAAATCTACATTAATTATTATCAAGTAAGCCATAATCAAATAAATAAATAATAGATTCAACATAGTATATAATTTAACCATTTCAAATGTATGAATGTATGACATAGGCTAATATGGCCTTTCCTGACCAACAAAATGCCCCCTGACACTCTTTAGCTCGCAGGTAAATCTTATACCCACTTGTACCTCTACAGGCATAAAACATAATCTAAGGCATGATCAAATCTACCTAATCGCCTGTACTCCTTCAACGTGAATCCTGAGCAGTCAAAGCTAACTCCTTCCCAAAGCCAGCCCGACTTACTCTCCATGTGAAGGCTACCTTAGCTAAGCACTTAACCTCACACTTCATATGTCGGATTCCCTACCCCACTAAGAGGTATTGAACACTCAATCTACTAACCACTTTAGTGCACTGAGCCCACAATACGAAAGGCAATACTAAGTATTGGTCGTGTTTGACTTAAACCATTGAGGAGCAAAACCCAACCTCTTAGGGTTTGACTTTTGCCATAAAAACTCCATTTTCATCTAATTGCCCACTTAAAATATTAGAGCATCATATATAAACTTAAAACAACATTCCAAGGACCCAAGGAAACTAAAGCTTACAGAATAAAGCCTTTGGATCAAAATTTTAGATATTTACTCTTCCAAAAATTAAAGAAAACTAAGAGGAAAGGAAGAGGATCGAAAGTAGGGAGTTTACCTATCGTGCACTGAGCTTACGATAGTCACAAAGCCTCTCGGATCCCCTTTCTTCCTCCTCTCTCTCCTCCTCTCACTCTCTCGTTCTCTTGTTCATTTCTTTCCTTTTTTTTCTTGTTTCATTTTCATTTCTGCGTGCTGGTTTCATGTTTAAAAAAAAACCTAATCATAATGCTTTGGGAAAATACAAGGAAGGGCTCAATATTTTTTATTATAACACAAAAGCCCGGGTCAACTTTAGTAATTTTTTCATAGTTAAAAATAAAATGAAATTAAACTTTTTCTAAGTAAAATTCAAACTCTTGACCTTTATCAAATTATTCTTAATTTTAATTTAATTATAGATATTTTATTTTTTTAAATAAATTCAAGTCTTAAATTTTCAAGGTGTTACATCACACATATACATTCTTTTACTAGCTCATCCAATCATTTCCTCCTTCACACATATACAAGGGCTAGGAAGCTCAAAATCATCAAATACCATAATATGCTCTTGCTTAAGTCCAAAGGCAACTTATATTATTTACAACTACTAGCAACAAATTTATTACATTAATTCTTACAAAGACTTAAGCGAGAGAGCCAACTTAGCTTATATCTCCTTTCCTTTGAAACACCAGCACTAAAACTAAAAAATGTAAATACCATAAGTGAGATAAAAATCTCAGTAAGCATATGGCTCATTTAATGCCTATTACTACAATAACCATGCCAAAGTAACAAAAATAAGTAATATCACATATATGTCAAAGTATGAAGAAATATCATCTTTTTAAAAGTGTTTCCATGTAAATACATACTAGCATGATCATCTAGCCACAAACCTCCAATGCTCCCCATCATGAAACTATAGGATCTATTGGATTAACCACTTATCGATTCGAGCACACTTTCAGTGGTAGAAAAACCTGGCTAAAGGTAATCTAACCTACCTATGAACTATGATTTCCTTCTTTACACACTTGTGAGAGAGGCGTTGTTGACTCTTAACTGCACCTTAACAAGAACTAGGGAGTTACCAAATTGCTCAGATGTCCCAGGGTAATAGTCCCAATACTGTATCAGATACCCATAGTAACATCCAATATAATGTGCTGTATCGACCTATGATTGGAACCCGACCATATAGATTTTTACTCACATATCTCCCACACACACATCCCTACATATCCCGGGTGAACTTTCACCTCCTATGATTATGCTCTTTCACAATATCACTACTCATCCACATTTCCACAACATATAGTCTCACAAAATATATATATAATATATATATCATTTGAAATCAATTAACCTTGCAAATTGCCTTTTACAAACCAATGTTCATGCTAAAACCATTTTCAATAACACTCATGCATAAAACTCATAATATCACAATAAATCATTTGATATTCACTTTTACATAGTTATAATAGTTAATAAACATAATAAACTATATGGTTACGTCAACCCTTCTATTTACTAGAAAGGGTTACCTGTGTTCCAACAACCCTATTCAAGCTCCTTTTTGTAATTTGTGCGTCACACAGACACTAGAATCTACACAAAATTGGTAACCCAAAGTCAACTTCTCTATTGATAAAAGTGCCAATCATCACATTTAAATACTCAATTGCTATCAAATCCACATTTCACAC